>NW_005054322.1:938374-969096 GCF_000277835.1 Geospiza fortis
GGACCCCAAAAGAGGTTGGTGTATCTAGATGTGATCTAATGAGTGCTGAGTAAGGGGGAGAAGGTCACTTCCCTCAGTTTAGTGTCCCCTCTCCTGGTCATGCAGTCAAGGAGGCTTTTCTCACTCTGCCGCAGTGCTCACCTGCTGTCTGTCAGGTCCTCATTCCATAAGGCTCCTGTCAGCCCACTTCACCAGCCTGCCTCTGGCAGCTCTGCCCTTGAGTGTATTGGCAGGTGCCGCCCAGTCAAGCTTGATGAGTTTATCACCTTCTCTAGGTCACTGATTGTAGTGGTTTTGGTTCACCAATTTGAGATTTCCCAATAAACATGTTAGACAGGTCAGGACAGAGCAGAACTGATAAACCTCACAGAAGATGTGGTCAGACAAAAAAGGCCACACAGTTCAAGGAACTCTGAGCATCCTCTGTAGATGATCCACAGCTTGGAGACTTGAGGAACTGCCTGACAATCAAATGACAAGCAAAACAATAAAGAAAAACAGGAAAAAAGGAGGACATAAAAAGGAAAAAGAAGAGCGGGAACAACAGCCAAACATGTGAGTGAAGAGGTCAGAAATAAAGAAGAAGAACGTGTGCTCAAAGAGATAGTCTGATAGAACAAATAGAAACCTGCTACCATGCCCAGGGGGTTTTGTACCACACCTGATTCAGTAGCACTAACTCAGTGCATATTTCGTCTGTCACCATGGCTTAAGTACAGATATGATCACCAAGCAGACTTTATCACATTTTCCTGAAAACACTGATGACTTTCATCTGAAAGTCACTTTTTGAATATTTACAAAGTATCATAACAGTAAATGTCTCATAAAAATAATGGTCTTGTATATACAACTTCCTGTATTCGCACTCATGACAGAACATTTAATCTTGAAGACCAGAAGAAAATCCTCCACTGGTCTCAGGTCCATATAAGACATTTTTATTTCATTGACTTTATAAATGTCTGGGTTTGGGTGAGCTCATGATTTGAGGCTCCTTTTATAGTCAGTAGACAGAAATGAGCACATCCAGAGAGTGATTTATTAGAGCAGTCTTAAATGCAAATCTCTGGAGATTTCAATTTCTCTCTTCAATTTCAGCAAAGGGAAGGTCATGTCTCTAGCTCAGACTTGGTTGCCTAACTGGGAGCAGAAAGCAAGAATCCTTCCTCCTGTAATTACACAGATCATTGGGAATCCCACCTGAGCCTCGCTGAGAACAGCTGATCCTTGTGGGAACAAGATTTTCATTGCATAAGACTATAACAGGAACTAAATTCTCCTGTCTGCTTTTTTTCATTACCTTTGGTTGACAGACACTGTTCTAACATATTAAGTCTTAGAGATAGTGGGGAAAAACTTCAGGAAAGATGTTGTTGTGCAAGCAGCACATTTCAAAAATTAACACCAGAGATTTCACTATGGCAAAAAAAATATCCCTGGCTCTTTGTATCATAGCAACAACCTGCATCCCATGGTTGTTGAGTGGCAAAAGGAAGGCAAAAGCATTAAAATCACTCATGAACAAATTCAACATGCTTTTCATTCATTTTTGATTCTGTGTCAGAAACGCCTGTGCAGAGACTGTATCGTGTTCCAGAGAAATGACAAATGTACTACCACCTTGGAAAAAGTAGGAATCCCAGGTGCCTTTGAGATGCATCTGCCCAGAAAACCAGAAACTTGGTTTGGAATTCACTTGATCACATCTAGAGGTCTACTACAGATGTCTCAACATCTGAAATAGGCATATTTTGTACCCAGTGGAGAAAAAGAGATATTTTCTGGGAAACTTCTGATCTTGCAGAAAAGCAGACATCTTATGCTCAAGTCCGTTGCACATATGTAGGTATCTATATTTGTGCAATGGACTTGAGCATTTCAGGCATTCTAGAGGGACTGCAGTATCCAATGGAGTTGTCACATATGACAAAGAACCTATGTCCTCCTGGCATAGGGGCTAGTAGCCAAGTATTTGGGAGTATCTTAAACTGCAGTAGGTGCCACAATAATTTAGGCACATTGAACTGGATTTGTACATAGCAGGGGTGGAATTCAGGTTTGGAGTGTAGAAGCACATGAGATACTTGAAATCAGCTGGTCACATGAAGGCATTTCTTTTAGAATGGGTCTATTAGATCTCAAGACTCTACTGCATTGACTGCCTCCATCCATTGTAATGGAGGCTTAAACACTTCACTTGCATGCAAACACAAATTTCAGTGCCTCAATGTGCATCCACTCTTAGAGTGACATAGAGCTGTCTCAATCATAAAAGATGCCATAAGACTCCCAGCTGCTCCAGGAGAACTTGCACCTTTTGTTAGTGACGTCTCGTTCATAAGTCAGACCCATATGGGTGTCTGAGATTCCATCAGGCACCTCAGACTGAATTAAACACTGTATTTTAATTCCTGAATTGAACTTCTTGCGAACAATGGTATGGTTTTCAAGCCCAGGGTTCACAGCAGGAGAATACCAACACATCCCTCAGCAGGTGATACATCTGTACTACAAAAACAGTGCTGCACCTCCTCCCATGCATGCACACAGCTGAAACAATAATGATGAGCTGCAACAGCAGCAGTGGTTAGATAGCAGCAAGAGGACCTTAGGTACTCCTCACCTTTCCACATGCAAGGTAATCTGGAAGAGGATTTGTCCCATCCCATTTCAGAAAACACCAGTATCAATTTGATACAGATATGAACTGAGCACTGGAGAGAAGCGGATGCTATTAGGGAAGAGTTCATCTGACGTTTTCTTTGGCATAGCATCATTCTTGCTCTGCAAGTGCCAGCTTCCCTTCCCTGACTGCCAAGGCAGACTACATGACCATTTCAAATATAATTGTCTCTACTGTGAATATCAATATCTGGTCACATCTCCCATTGCAGGATACAAGAATCTCAGCAGCAAGGTTGCCTCATGCTTTGTCCATCTCCTGGGGAAATGGATAAACTGGCTCAAAGAAACCGTTTGGAAAGTCTCCAGTAAATAATCTTGCCTACACTTCAGCCACTGCTGGACTGCCCCATGAAGCAGATCTGCCTCTGCCTCTCACTGAAATGATTTTACTTAATTTTTTCAAAAAATGCTATATGAGGCTGACAGCTTTTGAGGAAGTACTTTGAGAGACAGAAATACATACGTATAATCTGTGTGTGTGTATGTATAAGCTTTCTCCCCGCCACTCCACAGTTCTGCCCAATCCTTTTCAACGGTCCAAAGTTACAAGAGTTTCATCATTTCCATAGGAAAGCTATTCTAACATTTATTACTTTAAGAGTCCACTCAATAGTTACTCTGGGCTTAGCCTATATTTTATTTCTGTGAGAACTGAAAGTGTATCAAAAGCCAACAGTAAAATAGAAGCAGAAATAAAACGAAAAAACTGTGTAGAGGCTTACAAGAAAGAGCTTGTGGCATATGCATGAGCATAAAACTTCAAGAAAAGTTTAAATTAATGAAGGTAGTTCACAGTTTAAAATTAATTATTTTTGCATTTCTTTTTCTCAAAGGTTCCTCTTCAGTATTCCAAATATAAATGGTGGTGGGATTATTTAGAAACCAAGTACATTATAACTAAGGCCTATAGCAACCTCACTCAGCAGTGAAATTTGTTGTCTCCCTCTGATCCTCAGATTATGGAGATGAGGGGATGAATGTACATCAGTAAGATTCCCTACCGAGATAGTTTTTCACTCTTTTCAGTAAGAAAAAGATCAAAGGGAAAGTAGCTAATTAACATACCAAAGGAGACAAAACCCCTAGAGCTTTATCGTTGTTGCAATCCAATAATAAACAGCCAAGTACAAAAAAGATTATTTGATAGTGACACACAGAATTGAAAGCCTTTGAAATGTCAGCTTCTCAAAAAAAATATTTTTGGAAGGAAAAAATATCCATAATTATACAGAATAATGCTTAAGCATTAGGGAGTAACTCTTCACTCCTATGAGAGCTTACTTGTAAAACTACTGTGCTTAAGAATAACAGCTTGGGTTGCCTTTATCTAAAATAAAATAAATTTTAAAAAATACCACACAAAAAGTTTCAAATCCCTTCCTGTACTAACACTCAATTCTTTTATAAATTAAAAATTAAATACAGTTTTTCTTGTTCTATTAAAAAATATCCTCAATCCCTATTCCCAGACAATCTTCCTGCTTTTACAGACTTGAGGGCAGTGGAACACCAAGATTTCAAATGATGGCTCTCTGAGCTGGTGAACTCCTATTCCATGCTGTAAATTCTAGGTACTTTTAGAAAACCAGAGGCAAAAAAAGACAAAATCAAGTAGCAGTAAATAATGTGAAACTCTTCCCTGGAGAAAGCAACTGCTCAGACTACATGGATGCATCAATATCAATAAAAGAGACCAGGGCATGGGCCCAAGTATAATCATTTGCATGTAGTTTCTCTGGCACACTTCTGGCTCAGAGCAGCTTTCTTTTCACAGCACTATTAAAAAATTAGCACCACTCTGAGGCCATTCACAACAGATACTTGGGCACAGACAGCCTGAGTTTGGGGATAATTTTATCTGCATGGATGGGAACAGTTACAGAATCATGGAATCACAGAATCGTTTAGGTTGTAAAAGACCTCTGACATCATCAAGTCCAGCCTTTGACCGATCACCATCTTATCAATTAGACCAGAGCACTGATGGGATGTGCCTACAGGTGTTGAGGGATCTGGCTGATGTCAGTACTTTCAATTACCTTTAAACGATCATGGCAGCAGGTACCCGAGGAAGGAAATCATCTTGTCTTCAAAAAGGGCAAGAGGGATGATCCAGGGAACTATAGGCCAGTCACACAGATCCCTGGGAAGAGGATGGAGTTGCTAATCCTGGAAACTACATCCAGGCACTGTAAGGACAAGAAAACCATCAGGAATAGTCAGCATCAAAAGGAAGCCATGCTTGACCAGCCTGATGGGCTTCTACGATGAAATAACTGGCAGATGCAGGAAGAGCAGCGGATGTTGTGTAATAATAATCTGGACCTCAGTAAGGCTTTTAAGAGTGTCTCCCTTAAGATCCTCCTAGAGAAGCTGATGAAGTATAGGCTGGATGAGCAGACTGTGAAGTGCATTGAAAACTGGTTGCATGGCTGGGCCCAGAGGGTGCAATCAGCAGCACAAAGTCTAGTCAGTCCAGGCATTAATTAGCAAGGCACCCTAGCCTGTCACCCCGAGATACAGGCTCCAATCTTGTTCAACATCTTCATCAATAATCAGAATGACAGGACAAGGTGTTCTCTCAGCATATTTCCCAATAACACAAAACGAGGAGTGGCTGATACACCAGAGGCTCGAGCTGACATGCCAAGGAACTTCAACAAGCTGGAGAAATGAGTTAACAGGAGCCTTGTGAAGTTCAACAAGAAATGCAAAATCTTGCATCTGGGGAGGAAAAACCCCAGGCAGGAGCACATCCTTGGGGTCCACTCAGTTGGAAAGCAAATTCAAATGTGGGCACCAGGTTGAGTATGGGCCAGCAGTGTGCCCTGTTTGCAAAGAAGGCCAATGGTATCCTAGGCTGCATTACACAGAAGACTGTTATCAGGTGGAGAGAGCTGATCCTTACCCCCTATCCAACACTGATGTGCCCACATTTGGAGCACTCTATCCAGCTCAGGGCTCCTCCATACCAGAGAGATGTGGGCATACTGGTGAAGAGTCCAACAAAGGGCCATGGGGATGACTAAGGGACAAGAGTACCTCGTACAAGGAGAGGGCGAGAGAGCTGGGACTCTAGCCAGAGAAGAGGAGGCTCAGGAGGATCTTATTAAAGAATATGAATAACTGAAGGGAGGGTGCAAAGAAGATGCAGCCATATTCTTCTCAGAGATGTCCAGTGACAGAAAAAGAGGCAATGTGTACAAACAGTAACACAGGAAGGTCCTCCTAAACATAAGGTAACACTTTTTCCCTGCAAAGGTGAACTGGAGCAGGTTGCCCATAGAGGTTACAGGGTCTCCCTCCATGGAGGTATTTAAAGCCATCTGGGCATTGTCCTGAGAAGCTGCCTCTAAGTGATCCTGCTTGAGCAGGGGATTAGACCCAATATCCTCTAGAAGTCCCTTCAAACCTCTGTTGTTCTGTGGTTCTGCAATATCTTCTCCCATCAAAAGTATTCTCCCTTTATTAGGGCTGCCATTGTTGTAGGAGAAAAATTAATTTCCTTTGTTTTTACTCCTTCCACTTTCTGAATAAAGATAAGTTTCAGTTTCTACTGGAACAAGTTATTTCAGTAAAAAAATTCTTCATTTTACACTACAATTCCTTAATTTATTCAGCATATCTGTGACTCCCTACTGAAGTGCTAATCTATAATCCTCATTGACAGCAAAACAACAGGCTCATTTCTTGAACCCTTTTTATGCAAAGCAGGGATGCTGAGGAGAGGCAAGGCAACACCCAAAACTTGCTGCCTGACTCAGCCATTGAAAGCAGAATCCATATGAGTTAATATACAGTAAATACTGTGTTTTACCTTTTAGACCCTAAAACAGGCACATCCATAACACTGGCACTAGAGGATTGAGAAGCAAAAGTGGAGGACCCCATCTTTTCAATAGAGCCTGGCCCAGTCCAGGCTATTTCAAAGCCCAATCTGCTGGAGAGGAGCAAGTCCTCATGTGAACACAAGCCACATGGTGCCACACGAATCTTGGACCATGGACTGACCTCTGGATGTCTTTCTACAGCAAAGAAGCAATTTGGTCACAGTCATAAATTAACTCCTTGGGTGAGAAAGCTGCAAGTGTATTCTCAGTTAAAACACGACAGCCACCAACTTGGATGCAGAGAATACTCTAAATTAAACCAGTTGGATCCAACTGAACAAAACTGAACAAAAAAGCCAATTTCAGAGGATCAGTCTTCCACTTCAGTTGCTCCAAGCTTAACATATCAGCTGTTATATATATAGAGAAAAAGCTGTCCATTGAAAAGAGACAATTATCATTAATAAATCCCTGAAAGATGCCCAGGTGTGACATTTGAGAGGTTAAACGTGAGTACATTGTGTTTTAGTAATGCATATGGGTTCCTAAGTGCAGTACAGGCTGGCCTGAGGAACCCAAAATAACCACCTGTAGCTGCAGTTGGGAGGATTGCCACTGTGACCATCCTGATACACAGGTCAAAAGCATCCAAAGTCCACACTTCTAAGTCTGCCCTTATAGTCTGGCAGCAAAGGCCTGCCTTTTACCATACTAGTGGTAAACCCAAGCACACAGCATAATTTGGCCTGAAATCCCATAATAACTAAAAGACTCCTTCTAATCTTCAATGAAGAAATCATCCTCATGTAGCCAGCATAACTGCTAAACCCAAATAGATCTGGAACTGCAAAACTGGGTTTCAACAACTCCCTTCTAGTGGTAACTGAGTCACATCCCCTATTTAAAAAGTCAGTCTAGAAAGAAAGGAGGAGAAACTTAGCAGTCAGCTAATCAAGAGAATTCTTCTATGGGTTCTTTGCATGGGTGCTTTGGGCAGGCTGTGAACACACCTCTGCTCTTCCAGAGTTAGTCGTTTCAGTGTGAGTGAGATGATAAAAATACCCAGTTTTAACCTCTATTGTTTTTCCACTTCAAAAATACTCCAAAGACTCTCAGAAAATCTTCAGGACTGCAAAAATTTTAAATTATATTTGCTTGTGTGTCTCAATTCGCCCAAGTGTGACATTTAGAAGTGCTTTTGCTTAAGTGGAAACAAATGTGTACTACAGACTAGGAGAGATATTATGCCATAATGACTCTTTGGCAAGCTACAGAAACATAAAAGGCTTCTGACAAATCAATATAAGAAGTGTTTTATACAACATCATAATTGCTTTAGCTATCCACAAGACACAATTTTTTTATGTCCATTATCTTTTCACTATAAAAGCATTAGAGAATTTAGCAACATCATGTGTGTATTTTCATGTCTGACTATTCTCTTGTGTACTACTAAAAATAGCCCTTTCATCAGTCATTAATCACTACTGCTAGGCAAATACTGCCCCCTTCCCAAATAAAAATCACACACATCCTTGTAGATGGCAAAATTAATTCACTTCAGTCCCTATTGTGCTTCTTTTCTCCCATTGTTTTAGAGAAATGTTCCTAGAGGAAGGGGGAGAACTGTTGAAAAGGGCATCTATGAATATCAGAAAACAGAGAGCTTAACTTACAACAGAAGATAACTGAATATTTTTACTATAAACCTAGTTCAGTGTGTTGTGACACATTGTGACATGCCACATTACTTATAAGATCAGTCAAAACTATCCACATTCTGAATAACAAACACACACAAAGAGTCACTTATGAAATTGAGAATTATTTCCATAAATTAATTGGGAACAGATTTCCTCATGTCTATTCCCACAAAGAAGCAGCTTGTTCCACAGATAGGTTTTTCTTTCTTCAATATGAGTAACCAGGAAAGTATTTGACCCTTGACAAATGATTTTGAAAAACGAGTATGTTTTTAAAATATTCCAATCTGCTCTCAGGCAAATTCATCAGCAGAACAGCAGGCAAAATATTCTACCTTCATTACTTTTTATTATTTAGCCATCTATTCTAATGTCTCTTCGAAACTTCACTCTTTATAATGCTCCTTCTCCCTCCTTCTTCAACTGCAGCAGTAGAGGTTTTTGTAAAAACCTCCTGTTGATAGCATTCATTACATGTTAGTCTGCAAAGTGATGAGGTAGAGAATGCTTGGAATTAAAACAGGAAAATGATTACTACAGAGGAAATGCAGTGGCAATAATTATCAAGCACACTAAGTTTTCACTGTTTGATTATGAATGTCAACCAGCTACCATAATTTTGTATTCAGAGGTGATTGGGGTGGAGGAAAAAAGGAGTATGTTTTTTAAGGCTTTGTGAGGCTCCCTCTCTTCCTCTTTATGTCAGGCTTATCTACACAAAAAGATACTCTAAATGAATATTGCTCAGATTGTAAAGTCAAGCATTCCAGTGTGAGCAAATGCCAAAATTAAGATTTCCTGAAAACATTAATTCAGTCCCTTATACATGAGCATTGTGCCACACTCTTTAATTACTTGATGACATACTATTTTTTCCACATAGTCTTGCCTTGTTCTGTACTCATGCTTGATGGTGCTCACTTAATGAGTAAGATATTCAACCTTTTCTTTTATCCTCCATATTCAGTGTGGCCCCAATGCTTTACTTACGGCACACTCTTGAAACTCTGCTAAGATGGAATTAATTTTCTCGTGGGCTTTTCTATGGCTGTCATCGCTATCATATCTTAAATATTCATTAGGCCAGAGAGAGAGAGAGAGAGAGAATGCTGTAGTTTGATGTTTGGAAGACTCACCTGGGAGAGACCTCCAACACAGTATCTGCTCCTATGAATACTTAAATAGCATGTATTGAACAGAATACTCCAAAATGAGACACTAACCTGGTACTTGCAAACTCCTGGTTACAGCAGTCATCAGAAGGATGGGAAGCTTGGGTTGGAGACCTTCCCTATCAGGCAGAAACTGTCCCTAGGCCTTCAGAGGGTTCCATATCACATATCAGACTGCTGCTTGCTTTTCCAACAGAAGACTACTGTGGGTAACACACTTAACTACAGGACATGGCTTACCACTATGTGAAGAAAAGAAAAGAAAAACTGGTTTCCTCTAGCTGAAGGTAATTCTCCATGGCCTCCTCAGGAAGCTCCTCACCAAACTTTCTTCTTCAGACTCTTCTTCCTGAACATCCAATTCCCTCGTTGTCCCCTACTAGTGCCCAGCATATAAGACTGTAAGCCTTTAATGGTAAGTCTAAAGTACCAGTGAAGGACCTAAGCCTAGCCTAGTCCATAAGGACCTTAAAATAGGACAATCCTTCTTCAGCCCCATGTTTCCTAGCACTCAGTGAACATGGTGTTACAGCACTGCATAAGGCACAAAGGCATCTGCCCCAAGCAGCTCAGCACTCACAGCTCAGCACTCACCTCTTTCTCAGTGAGGTGTTTAACAAACAAGAACTTGGTGAGTTAATAGCCTTAGAGTGTGGACAGAAGCTTGAGGCTGAAATTCACAACTCTTTTGTTTTTTAGGCAAAGAACCAAAGTAGGCTGGAGCATCTCTGTGCTTCTTTCCTCCTATGCTTAATCACAGCCCTGCCGAATCTAGCAGTATCAAAAAGAGGAGAGAATAACACCACTCCAAAGCATTTATAGTCTCTTGACTAAGGTGAATTCCTGCTAAGCATAGTACTGGGTCCCATAAGCAGCTTTTTAGTTGGGAGAGATTAGTAGCTTGTTAGACTGGCTGTAGATGAATGCAGCTGTCTTTGCCTTTTAAATTTGTTCTCAGCTATGACAGTGGTAAACACCAGTTTTGCAAAGTGAGAGTCAACCTCCACCCACTTTAATTTAACTTCTTTCTAATTCAAATAAAACTTATTTATGAAATGCCTCCTTCACAGTTTCTTACTCGTTTGAGGGCTTGGTTTCTTAATTGCGGAGGATTGAAATATTTCAAGTGATTTTCTTTTGCTGACAAATATATCTTATAAGCATGTTTCAGCCTGCTGTCTGTTCTTTTTTTCGACCCTCCATGTCTGCCTGTGGTCTATATAAAGCATTTTTGTAGATTTCAGACTTTTTTCCATGGAATTTTCCACCTTTCCCTGAAAATCATCCATTTGGGAATTTCAGCTTCTCTTTTGATTGTCAGAGCACACATTCAATTTGTCATAGAAACATAAGCTTTCCCATATCTAACATCCCAATTTAAATTTAAATGAACATTGATGGACACAAAAATAATCTAAAGTTTCATCTTCCTGCTGGGAAACTATTGGAAAGATTACAAGAATCTTTTCTCCAAAATTAGTCATAAACACAAAAGCAAACCCTGACTCATCTCACCTATATCTCCCAGCTGGTCATGAGGTGACAGTAATGCCTAATCACCATTAAAAAGGGTCAGATTTTACCTGCTGTCCTTAACTCTCAATGTTTTATCTGAAAATTACCAATTCTTTGAACTGTCCAGATGGTTTAATAGGCTCTTTTATTCATTCACATGTAATTATTTGTCTTCTCCAAATATTTGGTTATATTCATTGGAACACTGTATGCTCAGGAAATTCCAGTCAATTCATAAAACCTTTATTGACGTTTAAACACTCTATTGCCACCCCACCTTATTTGTCATTCATTGGTCCAGATTTCCTCAGCAGGCTGTGGACCAGTGTCATTCAGGGGTGAAGTCTTAGACTAGACAGACCTAAAAGTCCAATTATTGTAACTCTGTCACCAAAGGGGATCTGAGAATTGGTACTGTTTAGCAGCTAGACAGTAGCCTAATGAGCAGCTTATCTGAGTTTCATCTCAGGGCTCTACAAAACATATGTGGCACTGTGTAAATAGTTCATAGGGACTAGAAAACAACCAAATAAAGAGCTCCAAGAGATATAATTTGAACTGTACACATGGTGCTGGTAACGATTGGCATTCGAGTGCATGCTGAGCACAGGGTTAAAGGAATAAACAAGATTACACTATAATAGCAGGGAAAAGGATTGTGAGGAGAACACGTGACACAACATATAATGAAGTAATTATTTGTGTGGGAAGGTGAGTCATGCCTGACTCTTTGGATGTGTGCTATGTGCTTCTCCACAAAGAGCAGATGGACCTATGCTTCCTAGGTGCCCTAAAAAAAGGAACCTGTCTTACCCTTTCAGTACTAAGACAAGCTGTGCCAGAGGCCTCATGGTGTCTGCAGGAAATATCAAGCTTGGAACAGGTTTTTCTCTAAAAAGCTTCAGTTGCCATGGGGTCCCCAAATGTCTGAAGTACAGGAGAGCCAGCAGGAGCCAGCACCAAAAAAAAAAAAAAAAGGCAGTGACAGCAGAAGCAGCCCAGCAAATAGTTGCTCTAATGGATTTTTCTTTCTTCCCATCTGTGGCTGTACCAAGAACCCTGAGTTTGTTCAAAGTCACTCACATTAATCCTCCCCTGCTCCATTCCTACTTACTGGAAAAACAGAAAATATTTCATTATGGGCTGGTTACAAATAATTTCTTAAGCATATACAGGTTATCAAAATGAAAAATGTAATCAGAATAATAACCAAAATTGTCCATTTACATGTTTCAAGGGCCTGGAGTTATATAACAACAGCATCCAGCTCTTGGGAGGCATCACTCTTGCCGTGGTCTCATTTTACACTAGCAGTCACAGGAGAGCCCTGCCCAGCCCCAGAGGCAGCCAGGTGTGCACTCACCAGCCCTGAGTAACAGGTGAGCCTGCAGGCAGGGAGGGGAAAGACAAAGACCTGCTCTTGCTAGTGGGCAGCCCCAACAGCAGCAACTGTGAATGAGGATTTGTCTTTCCTCCTCCTCCTCCAAGACTGGCAACCTGCTCACAGCCCCTCATCTCTCTAGTGAGACCCACACTTAATGGGATGGAGGGCAAGGAGAGAGGTGACTCCTGCAGCATGTTCCAGCTGTCTTCTCCATGGTGCTCTGGTGTTATCCATAGTACCTGAGTGAGGATTGCTTCCAAGCAGCTTGGGGGCAGCATCCTCTGGGAATTTCATACAGGCAAAAAATTCAGCATAGACTTACTCATTAATGTCAAGGCTACATCTCCTGCCATCCTTAAAATGTCCAAGCTTCAGAACACAGACTTGTCAGAATGATGGGTATGCATCCCAGGGAGTGGAACCTTTTCACCCTGCAGCATTCAGAAAGGAATGAAATCTTCATGAAAGGTTGAGGAGAGGAAGAGGGAAGGTGAGATATGAACTTAGTAACCCAGCTAGTACGTAGCTCACCTGTGTTCAGTCTGAGCCCTGGGCTCTCAGGGCTGTGTCCTTCTTCATTTACACTCAGGATGTGTCTAAATGGTGTTTATTCCGTAGCTGTGAATTCACAAACATTATTAAAAGCAATCAATCATAATTAGTAGCTCAGGTCACACTCTGCAGAATAATGGAAGATGTGAGTAGGATTCTGTTGTGCTAAGGAGAACCCTGAAAAAAAACTTTTCTCCAAAGTGAGTGCTCTAACCACTGCATTATTATGCAGAAAACTGGCAGAGATATTGCCTCTTTTGACTGTGGGATTGAAGGGGTTTTTCTCCCCACACTAGAATAACATTTTTACAGCGGCAGGGATTCCAGCTAAATGCACTGCAAAGGGAGCAGAGGGTAATCCCCTGAAATCTGCAGAACTGCTGCAAGAGCACAGGGAAGGGCAGGGGTTCATTCATCTCTTTTTGCTCAGTGTTCCCCCACCCAGTTAGTCCATGGGTGTGTTTGGATTCCAGCCCAAGGCATTTTGCCTCCCTCACACACAGAGGAGGGAGTATGTGTGTCTGCTTGGGGATGTGTAGTGCATAATGAGAACCAAACCCTTCATGTGTAATAACATCTGGCTTCTCCTGTTTAAGCCATAGTTTTTCACTCTCTGATAGTAAGTTTTCTACTTGTTCTACTTAAATTATGGAAAATCATACCAGTCCATGTAAAACAGATTAGAGATACTTAAAAACCATTCTACCACCCAAAATCAGTTGCACAAGCTCAAAAGCAGTGCCAAAGGTTAATAATCTAAATTAACAGAATTTTGCAGCCAATTTATATTGTCAGTACATATTTTAAGAGAGAAAGTCTTCAGACTTATGTCTGTAAAACTGTCTGGATGAGAAAGTACTCACTGCCCTCTTCTCTTTTTCTTGTCATCTCTCTCAGTCACCACCCTAATCATAAGCTATCTCTTCAGATTTCCTTCATAAAATGATCTCTGCATCTATCTGTCATCCCGCCTTGAGTGAAGTGGCTCTTTCATTCATCTGACAGAAGTAGAGCTGGTTTGCCAAATTTCCATCACTATCACTGCATGGCACAGCTCTGGGATATTAATAAATAATTTATTACCTAGGGCCACCCAACATGGATTACTTTGGAAGCATCTCTTATCTTAGTGCAACAATTATAGCATTTAATAGGTTACGGGATATAGTGTATGTAGGATTTCAGGAAATCCTTTTGCAAGGTTTCCATTCCTTAGTTGAGATGCAGGGCACAACTATATAAGGATTAGCTGGTCCTTCTCCCAACACATGCTTCTTTGATGATACCACATCCTTCTATCTTCCTCTGTGGAACAGAAACGGAGAATAGTCACGCTAGGGGAATTATTAGCCTCAGCCTCCTTTATGCCTTTAAGGCAACTACATTCCAAGACAAGAGTATCTAATGTGCAGCACTTTCAGCATGTGTAGCTTAGGTAGCTTTATGAAGTCATGAAAACCTCCAGATATATTCCTCTTTTAAAGACTACCATATGCTATAAACCTTAAGCCAGGTTTAATGCAAGTGTTGATTTTTTAAAGTGTTTTGAAGATGGAACATGTTTTCTAATAAAATGTACAAGCAATTTTTTTACTCTGGACAGAACTCTTGAACTTTTTTCCCCCTGGTGGAGAACTACCTATCCTAATAACCCAGGATAACTAATTTGTTTGTTTGTATGTTTTAATTTGACACTCAGCACCATGGTATCTGAATGGAATATTGCTGCAATGGAGGAGCATATGAAATAGTTTATGGAGAGTGACAATTTTTAGCCCAGTTCATTAAAGAACAAATACTTCTATGCACACACATCTTTTGCACAGTACCCTGTATGGGGCAGATAATGTTATGTGTGATTTCACCAGAGCACCAGAGCACCAGAGATGTCCCAGGGAAAGCCACTCCTAATGCATCAGTCATAGTCAAGATGTAGGGAGGAAACCAGTTCACATATTTCTAAACAGACATCTCTGGCATCACTGCCTAAAGTGATAGGAGACTGGGCATAGTAAAAGGCACAGAAGGTGTCAATGTTCCTCTGTGTTAATCAGGCAGAGCTACTTGAAAATTTCCCATCAACATGATTTTCCAAAGGAAAAGGGTGTGTCAGGTACCTACAAACAGAAGAGCACCTATCTCTATGTATTTTCCTGCCTGACCATTCCCTATCTTCATTCAACTTCATCTGCTTAGAATTGCTCTTCTCTCTCATAGGTAGAGCTTCTCAGAATCACACCTCCACTCCCACAGTCAAATTTCTTGTTCCTTGGCACTTTTGCTATGAAGTATTTCTCCCCACTCCCTCTATCCATTCATAGGGTTTCTTCTTGTCTGTCAGTCCTTATCTGACTTCAACTTTGTTGAGAAATTTCCCCCTAAATTTCACCAGGTTAAAACCACTTCCTACCAAGTAATCCATCACTCGGTTAACCCTCCTAGAAGTGCGGAATTGAAAAATTGCTTTTTCCAATGACACTCTGCCTTCACTCCAGCCAACTCAAGGTTGCTGGGGTTCTGTTGCTATTCACACATTAGATGCAAGAATTTTTCCTGTTACAAACCATGGATTTCGTTCTGCTAAAAGAAGAAAAGCATAACAGAGAACAGAACCATATCCTCAATATGAATTTTTTAGCTGAACAATTGTATGCATGGCAAATTCCCATTATCAGTCTGACCTAGCCTTTGTACACAGGCAGGATGTCTTCACTGGACAAAAACTGTGTCTATGGGAAAACATCTGTCTTACACACAAACCCACAGTTTCCATCAGGAGAACAAAACCAAAACCCTTAATTTTCCTCCTCACAAATAAGCATGTTCTCAGTTACAACCTACCGTTCCATCAGGATTTTCCACAACAAAAAGACTTGTCTCTCAAGCTGTTGTATCCAAGGGGCTTTCAAGGTTGTAGCTGACTGAGTTTCACCTGGCAGCAAACTGGAAGAGATAGTAGAATGCAGGGAGAGCAATATTGCAATAGTATTTAGTGGCCAGCCCACTTCTATTTCTAGCAGATATTTATAAATCCTTTTAAAGCAGAACATGTTGCAGAAATCTTGCTTGGAACGACAAAGACATGAGTAAGTGTGACAAGCTCCTTGTCAAAGAAAAAAAGTGTTTCAGTCCTCTGTCCAAATAGATTTCAAAAGACACAATGAGACCCAAGTTTTGTCTGGAAATGGACACAGAGTGACAGGGCAAGTATGGCTTTTAACTGATGACCACAGAGTAAATAGGAAGAAAATTACTCCAACAGACAATTTAGACACCAACATTATCCAGCTTTCCTGATACTTACATAACCATTTCTATCTTGCCTAATCTGTTCATCCTATTCAACTGGGGTCAGGAAACATGAAATTCTTCAAGAAAACAAAAACCAAAGCAGCACTTCCGTTAGCAGCGCTGACATCCCTGATGGCTCACAGCCTAACCTGGTAGACCAGCTAAGCCTCTGAAGGAAATGAAACACATCTGACCTTGCAGAGTCTAAGGAGCAGAATATTCCCTTTGAAGAGGAGCAGATAAAACACCTGTACACACACAGACACACAGGTACCTACACAGTCTGCATTGGCAGAGGGTGGGTGCTCCAGCCACCCTGGCCCTGCCTGGGTTGTGTGCAGGGTGAACATCTTACCCAGCCTGTGTGGAAGCTGTCGTGGCTGTACCCAGCAGTGCAGCACTGTCCTTGTTCTCCACGAGACACTGAGGGTACCTCTCCAGCTGCCATCCAACACCACTCAAGTCTATAAATTCAGCAGCATATCTCATACCTCTGCAGATGTCAGAGGTGCATTCATGTATCTAATACAGAAAAAAAAAAAAAACCAAAAAAACCTGTTTCAAGCACTTGTATCATTCCCTTGGGGAAATACGCAGTCCGAGACTGAGAACTCTAAATTTAGAAGCAGTATTCAGCTGACTAAACCAAACCATGCAGTGCCATATCAGGCAGTCTTCAGTATGTAGGACAGTCAGGTGGAGCATCCCAAGGCACCTCTAGTGGCAGGTGTGGCAGGATATCTACCCCCCTCCTCTCTACCACAGATAATTGGTGCATAAAGAGACAAACCGGGCTGAAAGGCTCAGCAAGGGCTCTTCTCTGGTGCGAAAAGGGCTCAGACCTCAGCTAAGAGTCAACATTTAGTCTGGAGAGCTGATGTGGGAAGAGTGAAAACAACTATTCTTTACTAAGAGGCACTGACAAAGTATAAAAGACACACAAGTTATCCCAGCAGCAGAAGCTTTCTACACACACACTCTGCAAGTGTGAGAGACCTGGACACAGGTTCCATGGTTACTTCTCTGGGGCTGAGGGAAAGGATCTCGATGTGTGCTGCACCAACAATTGGATGGCAAGATACATTGAATCCGAGGTTATATTATTGGTGATATTATTTCTTCTACCTGTTAACATACCTCTTTCTAAAAGTACATTAACAGGTACCTTTACCCTCACAATGTATATATCTACTGATAGTTTCTCTTTTGTCCTTATTCCTGCATAGTTTGTTTCAAGTCTTATCTCTGTTCGTTTTCTGTCTATTAAATAAATAATTCATTCTATAATAGACCGAATCAGCCATTATCAAAGAACTTGTGAATGAGGGTGGGTTTTGGGGTGCTGGCCACCTCAATAAAGCTACTGCCTGCTGCCAGAGGCCTGAGCAAAAGGCAAGGACTTATCTAAACCCCCACATCCATTCATAACAGCAGGAGACTCTAGCTCAGATGTTTACCTCTGACCTGTACAATTCCCATTATAATCAATGCAGATCCTGACTCAAGTCAGTTGCACACACATACACTTGGAATTAAATTTAAGATGTTCTATAATGTGGAAGACACTCATATGAGGAGGATGGATATGACAGCAGGCCTACAAGAAGCAGTAACTTTCCATAACAGTAAGTGAAAAGCAGAGAGGTTATCTCAGGGAATCTAAAACATCACAGAGTCCATGTGTGGGCATCTGAATTCAGTTGCCAGTCAGAACATTCAGCAGGGCCTAGAAAGTGACTCAGGTAATGATGAAAAGCTGCAATAGGGCTTTAGTTAGATTACAGTAAACACCTTCATTTAGACACCTGCATTTAAGCATCTCTATCTGGATCTGAATTCCATTTTACTGATCAGAAAAATGCAGTCAGAGCAGACACAGGATCAAGCTGGTCTACCTTTTAACACCAAGTCTGCAAGTCTTGGTTCAGAATGGCAGGAGAAACTCTGGGTCACTACACCACTCAACAACACTTAGCTGCATAGTCCTTGTAAAAGGGAAAAACTAGGATGAAAATCTTCCAAGACCACATCTGTCAAAGTGGTGTGGATACAGACACTGATGTCCCGCTCACTATACAGAGCTGGTAATTAAAATTATCCTAACAATTGCACTGTTTTTGCCATCTATGTGATGACCACATCACTTACCTCAGCTGACCCTACAGCTGAGAGTAACTAATAAATTATTCCAAAATTCCTGGAGGTAAAAGTAGCTGGTTTGCTATAATTTCTGATCTCTACTGTTTAAGAAAGATTCCATTTATGACCAAATTACCAGGAGAACGTAATTGTCTTTCTTCTTCTCACTTTATTATTAAACTACATAAATTGGAAGTCACTAAATGGATAATGAATGCCCCAATGCTATAATAGTTCCCACCATGACCTGCAGGTGTGCATTTAATCTTGGAGAGATGGAACAGACTAATCAGAGAACATATTAGGTCTGCTTACTTTTCATAGATTCCATTGAGATTCAGGTTAAATAAAAATATGTCAAATATTTAGGCTGACCTCTACCAGAGGGGAAACCAGAGAATTCCACCTGATAGTTTTTATCAAGAAAGGAGAAGTTCTTCCATTGTGGCAGTGGATATCAGTAGGGCAAAGAGAGGACTACTACAGCTGCACTAGAGTTCCTACATGACTAACAAACTGCCTGTGGCCAGGTATATATAGGGAAACATCTCCATTCATAACATCAAACCAACAGCAACACTCCAGTTATTTATAAGTTTTGTGTTGTTCTTGCTTGTGACCTAAATTTACAAGAAGTTCTGAGGTTAATTTTCATCTTGTTGGAGTTCACTGCTTTAGGGAGCATTAAATGTTTCATTGCTATGTGGGATTCTGGCTTCTGCAGACTCTGCTGTCATTCTGTCACCTCTGTGCGTTCCCTTTAGGTGATGCTAGATCTACAATCTATTACATTCTGCAAATAAACTGCCAGGGTGCTGGCACTTGCTAGTCCACTTTAAAAACCTCTCTTCCAACAGTAGCTGACAAGGACTGGGCAACTGGTCAAAGGCATTCTCCTTTGGGGACCAGGAAGGCTATGCCTAGGAGATGTGAAAGGAAAAGCCAAATTGTGTTAAACTCTGGTATTAAGAGAGCCAGAAAATGAAAGAAAGCAAAAAAGAAGGAGCTGGAATTAGCGTAGTAATTGTGTTGTAGCTGTTGCTGTTATTACTTATACCTAGTGTTTATTCCCAGAATCATAAGCATGAAGAACAAACATGCATCTATCCAGATTAGACCAATTTTTTTAGGGAGCTAAGCTGTGCATAATACTGTAAAGGAACTAAAAATAGAATAAAATTAACCTCCACTAAATGTTCTGAAAAACCTGAAACAGACAGTCCTGTGTCTGTAAACGTTTTTTACTCTTTGCTCGTTATTAAATGAATATATTTATGATTTACAAGAAGACATTATCTGCCTTAACTGCCTTGGGACTTCAGGACCTTAAGAGCTAGCTTACTGTCTTTGGGGACTAACCTTGATAAAAGGGGTATAATAAATGGGGGTATAAAAGGGGCATGATAAAAACACCGGGGTTTTCTACCTGCAAAGCCCTGGGGGTTTGCCAGCACTGAGAACGGCCATCACAAATGTACAGATAAACACAGGTTAACTGATGGGGCACTGAATGTTAACATCCAAGGCAGACAAGGACTGCTTTGTGCCAAATCGCAGCTCAGCACCAATTAGCTGGCACATACCTAAACACTGCGTTGTTGCTACCTGAAGCAAACAACGAGCACTGCGTTGCATAGCGAGAGACTAAAACATTAAATCATACTCGAGCAAAAGGATTGCGGCCATGCTACCCCGCTTGTGCGCTGCCAGCCCCGAGAGGCTCGGGGGCAGCAAGGCAGGCAGCAGCTCCATCCCCGGGAAGGCAGCCGGTGTCCCGCTGCTCCACGGAGCTTTGCGAGCAGCCAGTAGATGGTAGCAGCTGTCGGTCACTACTAACCTGAGCTGGATTCCTGCCAGAGCCAGGATGCAGGAACACCCTGCCTTTGGGACCAACCGCGAGAGCTGCTCAGTCTCGCAGCAAACAGCCTTCGCTATAGCTGATTTCCACTGATGGGGCAAAACGCGCTCAGAAGTAGCGCTGACCTATATGTGGGCTGCTTCAGCTGCGCTGCTCACTTCAGTCGATATTCAGGGGAAAAGGAACACCGGGGCAGAGCTGCATTGTCAGAGTGCGTGAAAATGCTCAGAGCAGATGGAAAGACGAGAAGAAAAAGTCTGTCTTGTCTATCTGTGCCTTTGAAAGAGGGGAAGTTAATGGAATAAGAACAAAAGGGTTATTACATATGTGCAGAACTTTCAAAAATCTGTATCCCCAAGTTTTCAAAAACCTGTCAAGTGTCTTAAACATTAATTATCTTTATGAGGAAAATATAAAAAATGCAATCATCATGCTATGAGGAATACATGAAAGGAGCAAATATCTCAGTGTTGGAGAAAATAATGCCAAGATTTCTTTTACAGGAATACT
This sequence comes from Geospiza fortis, assembly GCF_000277835.1. Taxonomy (NCBI): domain Eukaryota; kingdom Metazoa; phylum Chordata; class Aves; order Passeriformes; family Thraupidae; genus Geospiza; species Geospiza fortis. Next base: position 959,017 of record NW_005054322.1, read on the forward strand.
CTCTGGTGTTACTGATCGAAAATTATTAGCTTGAAACTACAGGATGTGTCTTATAAAAAAAATTTGTAAATTTAATAACATACTTTCTGCATAAATTAAAATATTTTAATAGAATGTACTTGCTAAATAGTTGAATAAATGCTAATTGAGGGAAACATCTGCTCTGAACAAGAGCATTTACCACAGGCAAAGTGCTTGTCTGCAGTGGCAGTTTGCATGAGGAATAACAGGATGCAAAGCCTCAAACTGTATTTTTACTCTGACAGGGAGTTTAAGGATATGGCACATCGAGTTTAACACACATTGTGTCCCTGATTTCCATACCATACTTGCTTAGTTTTCACAGGAAAAACTGAAGGAGGTGGGAGGAGGTGGGAAGGAGATGTTGTAAATGATAAGAAATGACACTCAGAAGCTTAAACTTAAATCAAACTGTAGCTTTTTGGCTCCCCATTTTCTTCATTATCTCCACCAATAAAGGATATTAGGCACATCTGTGCATCCTCAGGAGCACCTATGTCATGCTCACATGCTGACTGTGAAGAAGGTACAACCTGCTTAGAGGTCCTGCAAACAGCTTTCTATAAAAAAGAGGGCAGATGATGCAGCCTAAAGAGCCTCTGTCAGCCTTCTCAGCTTTTCAGAGCTGCCAAGTTATATGGGTTTGGAATCTTTTTTTTTTTTCTTCCTTCCTTTTAGAAAAGCAGCATCTCTGTCCCTGAATAGACCCAGAGAGCAGAGCTGCTGAGTAAGAAGACTGAGAGCTGGTGTAGATAATAGCAAAGCCCTGCCTGCCATTTTCACGTCCCTGCTAAGCTGTCTTTAATAAGCATCACAATTAGCTTCTGATAGCTGCTCGGAGGCTTGCACCGAGCAGGCTGCCTGGCTGAGTGCGGGTCTTATTAGCCAGTTGCCTCTTCACAAAACTGCCTTCACAAGTGACACCCTTCTCAGCAGCCTCCGCGGAAGCCGGGGACTGAACCCATTCAGAGGCTGAGCAGCCTGCAAAGCCCGTACCCTAAAGGACACAATAACAGGAAAATAATGTAAAGGAGAATGAAGGAACGAGGACAGGAGTGCATAGGAGACGCTGTGCTGATGCCAAAGGGAACGTGATTGTCATAAGGGTGGTTTTTTGACCTCTAAGCTATCAACCTGATCATTTTCTCTTGGGCTAAATATGCTTACAGCTAGTTTCAGCAACAAGCAATTCTCGTGCCAACATCTGTAGCTTATAGATATGAAAAAAAAATAGCCTCCTTTTAAAACATTGATTTATTCTCCACAATAAAATAAAATTATGGTGTTGCTGAAAATAACAGCAGCCCACAGTTCTCAAATACCTGGTAAAAACAATTTGGCTGGCTGACCTCTCGCCTGTGTTTCCTGATTATGTTGTCACTAAAATCTAGTTATAATGATATTTTCTTTATTAAATTATGTGCTCCTGGCAGGTGTACTTGCTTTTGTAAAGGACAAAGAGTATAATGCATGATCTCAATGCAGTTAAACATCTAAGTCCTCTTTAAAATACACATTGTATAAAACAAAAACAATGCCAAAATGAAAAATGTACATGCATTGAATGAACTAAGTTTAAAGCAGGGGTTGGGGTTTTTGTTTTCTCTTATCATTATTATGTTATGCTGCTTGTAATGATATTCCAGACATCACCAAGGACTGCGCACAAAATTCTGCATTTATGGAATAATTTTTTTCTAACCTCCAACTGAGAAAATGTCTTTTAGTTTCATTTAAATCTGATCATTATTTTCCTTCCCATTCTGCATACATACTCCCTGACACAAAATCTCTGAACAGAAAAGTGAATGTACAGACAATTGCAGTGTTTTGTTTGAAGACTTATAGTACATAATTCAAGGTATAATTCTTCTAAAAGGCAAAACTGACCAATTTCCAATCTTTTTATGAAAAATCAAACTTGTTCTCCAGAGTGGTCTCTATCAAAGAAGCATCAAAGTCAATATGAAGCAGAATTTTTCCTACCAATGTCATGTATTGTATAACAATTCTCTACATATACAGGCAGGATCTATATATACAGGCAGGTACATATGTATAGCCAAATTCATACCTACTAGAAATGCTTTCAGCAAATTTAGGAGGGCTTCATCAGCTCAGATCTTGACCAATAGTTTTGTGTAATGCAAATTCAATATTCTGATATTGCCATGATGCAGGCTCTTCTAATAGGACTAATTATGTTGGCAAGCCCTCCCTAAATGGTAATGTAATAATAGTTTCATTCTGAAATCTATAAGAACTGTCCTCAGGGGAAGATCAAGGATTCACAGCAGCACAGACAAAATCAAATTTTACTGTCCCAGGAATGAGGACAAACCCTTGCAGTCTCAGTAGTGGATAAGGAAATGCAGCGCCGCAGTAGCCCCGAGCCCCGCCCTGCTGCAGCCAGCTGCTGAGGATGCAGAGGAGCTGGCAGGTGGAGGGCTAATAGTGGGGGTGGCCATGCAGGCAGTGGGACCATGGCTAGCCACTGATGGGGACATGGATGTCCACCAGTCACAGCATTCTGAGTTGCTCAGGAAAGACTATACCAATAGGAGAAATCTGCCCTGCCCCAGGTGAGCCCGCATAACCTCACCTTATGAGTTCAGCAGTGTAGTAGCCACTATGACACCAAAAACATCCTTCTCATCCCTTGCCTCACTTTCCTGGCATGATTTTTCATCTGCCATGCCAGTCCTGGACACGGCTGATCATGCTCAAAAGTGCCCCAGAGCAGTTCTGTAGAATAGCTCTCTGGCAAACTGAAGCATCTTGATCAAGTAAGCTCCACTTCAGATGAGAGCAAAATGTGAAAGTATGAGCTTTTAACAGCCAAGCAAGACAATCAGACAATGCCATCTGACAGAAGTGACCAAAACCAAAGCACACACCAACCCTGGAGGAATTTATTTCTGCACTGAATCATCTCACTTGCCTGTGTCCAACAATGACATAAACCAGAGCCATGAAAACAAGCTTTCTTAGGCCTTCTGAAATGTTTGAATCTCAGGGTTTCAGCTCAGTCTGACCCTTGGTGAAATCTTGACATCTGCAAATACAGGCCTTTCACATGCAAATAGAGGGATGTAAATAGGGAGTGCAAGCATTTTGGAAGTGCTTTGACATACTAGGCCCTTAGACCAACTTTTTCTGTGGTCACTTTTTTCTCAGCAGTTAAGAAATGTTAAGACATATGCCATGCAACATTGTCAGGGATTCTTCCCCTCACTCCCCATGTGCCTAATGATTTAGATGGAAACATAATCAAAAGGGTCATTCACCAATCTCCCTGCAGGCTTAAATATTTTCAACTCAGTGTCAAAGGGTACTAGAATGGGAGCGATACTCTGTCCAGTCCTTTTCACAATACAAATCATCCAAGCCATACAAGCAGAGAGTGTGTGAAAAAACACAGGGAAGCCTGATGTTATTGTAAGGTTTCAGTGTCAGCACCCTTGTGCTGGGAAAGGGCTCTGCTCAAGTTCTCCTGTGGTGATGAGAGTTGCCTCTGCATACAGCGAATTTCCAGGCCCTGTGCCCCTGTAAAGGCAAGTGCATGCCTTCAGCAGATAATTCAGATTTTCCATGCACAGAATCCTCTGTGCAGCCCTCACACCCCACTCTCATTCCAGGTTACAGTCTGAGCCCTAAAACGACCCCCAGGTCTTTGTATGCTGGTTTTATTTTTGCTCTTTTAGATCTGAAATTGTCAAAGAGCACTGTTAGAGAATTGCTATAAACTCATAAGCAATTATGATTTATTAAAATTACCTTGGTCCTCTCTTTGGGATACTGGCTTAAGTTACTTTCCATCTTATTCCAGCTGATTTCCTTGGTCAACACATGGACCTTATTATTCAATAACTCCTACCATCTAGTTAATTTAATATTATTGAAATGCTGGGATTGGCCCAGAAAACATCGTATAGTCTGATTTTGACTTAGATTCTAATTTCCTCCTTCATGGAACTCACAGCACTTATAATTCCACCAGTTGAAGAGCCTTTGGCAAGTCAGTTTATTTTTGTTCTTTTGATATCAGATTTATAGTCAGGTCACTAAGAGCTTTAATGACTACAAGGTCTTCTCCAGGGAAAGTCTCTCGGTAAGAAAGATTTCTTGGAAGAGTTTTAACCTTTCTTAACCGCAAAAGCATTGTAAAATTCCATCTTAAGGCAATATGTGACTGACAGTTTTTCCATTTTATTGCAATAATCTTGCAATCCCGTTTTACAATACATCTTAATCTTCCACTTTCTTCTGCACTATTGGATTGAGATCACCAACATCAATAAAGAAGCAGAAACAGCATCTACTTATATTTATCAGGAGGAAAGAATTTCTGTTGACAGTGATGAAGAAAGATTAAATTCTTGTTCACTTTCAGCCTATTCCTGGGGATTTTCTGATGTATTTTAATCTGATGGATTTTTGCAGGACCTATAAACAAACCAAACTAAAAATCCAAACAAAAAAACCTAAAAAGACCCTACTTAACAAAGTTTTTTCTTCAATTCACTACATAAATCTTTCTCATACACTTTTCCTTACTTTCTCATTTCCAGGTTAGAAATCAGTGCCTGCATTTCAGATACAAATGTTTTTAAAAAGCACTGTAAAATATAGGGGTGGTCAAGGCACTTACTACATGTGTGTAGTGACAAGTGACAGAGTTGTTTTTTCCTGTGGGAAGGGAAGGGAAGGGAAGGGAAGGGAAGGGAAGGGAAGGGAAGGGACTGAAAATATGACTGCATGTTCCCAAAGGGTTTAAATTTGGCTTATTATTCCCATGCAAATAGGTCATAACTCTGAAGAACTAGACAGCATTAGCTTCAGGTCTCTATGACCAAACCATTTATTGGATGCAGTTGGCATGAGTACATTTAGGGGATGCATACTCCAGTTTCAGCTTGGCATGCCCTGACTCTTTCTTCTTCCTGGTAGGTCTGCTGTGATCTTTTAGAGCTGGTCAAAACATACAAATTTTTATAGCACCCAAGTTCAAAGAGCAGCATGAAAATTTCTTTAAAGTATTTTGTTTGCTTGCTTTACTTTCCTTCTTTCCTTACCCACTTGACCACATTTTCATTTTCTGTGGAAAGCTTCTGTACAAGAAGAAAACCAACTTTGAAGAAAGTTGGTTTTCCTCTTGGTGGACTAAAGTAATCAGGCCTCTTGTCAAAATCTGGATATATTTCCAGGAAGACATAATTTCCCCCGCTGTGTGTGATCCCATAAGGATGGACTGGCCTGATAATTTTATGTTCTTATTTTACAGAACACTTACCACTAAGGTAGAGGGGCAAAGTGTAATATTACTGTTTCAGTCTTGCAGAAGGGGAATTTAGGGCAATATTAAATATCATCTTAGAATATCATACTCTGTTGTAATAGCCTGAAGAAATGTGCAGTTGGCTTCACAGTCAAGCCTTAAGACAGCAATACTTCTGTTGGTTTCATTGGTGCAGAAGGCAATAGATCCAGCTGAAATCAGGAGTTAAAGTCAGGGAAAACACAGCCTGGAGATTCAGTGGAAAAAAAAAGTGAGCCTGGCTCACTGCAACTTGCTACCTCAGATAATCTTTGTCATTTCTACAGGACGTTGTGTAAACAGGAACGTGGGATAATGGAGTGTCCCGACCAAGAAACATTTTGTACCCACATTATGTAAATGTCAGACAGAAGAAACTGTGGCTCCTGCATGGCCAAAGTTTGTGTCCAGGCCAGAGGATCTCTCCAGGGGCTTTAGCAAGCCTTTTGGACCACTAGAAGTGGATCTACAGGCCTCAGGGGTTGGTGCAGAGGGGTTCTGGCACCCCAATAAGCATATTTCTCAGTATTTCACTTACAAAGAGTTCTAGTCTGGCTCTATGGACTAGGTGCCTGTCTACAGCTCATGCATAATAGGTGATCTCCTCAGTCATCACTTCTAATTCAGTTCCAAGCCAAAATAATAATGAATTGATCATGAATGCTGAGATCACTTCATGATAGAAATCAAAGCACAGAATATGATGGAGAGTCCGCTTTTAAGGTTATGGAGAACTGTTGGAGGTTCCTAAGCAGTAGAAACACGTTCGACTTACTAATTCCAATAATGCATTTACAGTAGGTAGTGCCTATCACACCAATGACTCCTTCAGTGGTATTAATTGCAATTTGTTATGCATGCATTCATTAGGCCCACTCCTCCAGATCTGGCTGTGCTCTGCTTGATTCAGCACCCGGGTGCAGCATAATTTTCCTTGCACTTTCCGGTGCCTGTACTCATCATTTCAGCCCCTGGCATAATTAGATTCCCTGTTGGGAATTACTGATTCAGTCAGAGATTGCTCAAAGCAACCATGATCCACCAGCACTCTTTTCTTTTGGAAAATTTATCACAGGGTAAGCTTGGTTCTGCACCAGCCAGGGATTACTCCCAGCTTGGGTAACCTCACAGCAGCTCAAGAAGGACAGGATCAGTTTGACTGCATATTTCCAGATTATCATATATAATATGTCACTTGCTGTTGTTCTGATTTGTTAATCACTGTATATTAGCAGCAGACATTAGGCTTGTGTTCATCATTCCAGATTAAATCTAGCAATGCACAGAGTTCTAGTTTTGACTTTTTTTCTTACAGCTTGATAAATGTCACAACCCTGTGTGAAAGTCTCCCCTTACATTTTTTTTTTAATTTTGTCTCTATTCTATGCATGGGATGATTTCTGTAAGAATGTAAAGATGCAGCTCTAACAGAAAAAATTGCCTAGGAAGCTCAGAGCATTTGAAATCAGAAGATGAGAAAAGAAACCATTCTGCAGACTTAATTAAGGCTTTTGCTAGCAGCAAAAACTATAATGCAACATGACAGTTATTTGAATGATTTTTCTTAAGATGACTATTGCTTTTCATTATCTAATTTGACATTAAGGTTGGTGCTGTATGTCTAGCCTGCAAAACAAAAATAAAAGTTAATAAAACACAGGCTAGAAATAGAAAACAAGTTCAGAGGGAATGCTCTGGGGGTTAGGCCTTTCTCGTGCTTTGGGGAGAAATATACTACCATACCCTTGTCCTAATTTTTTCAGTGTGGTTTAGAAAAGGCCTTATGGCTAATATGTCACATCTAATATAATTTGCTATTTCTGCCTTGCATATTATTGAACCTTACTTTTTCATAATATAACTGCTCTGCTAGAAGGGCTATAGATAAAGTTGTGTCAGCATTTCATTATTAACACAGGCTTTTCAGTGCTTTTCAAGTCAGACATTAACATAATTCTCATCCCTGGCTTTAGACTGGTAGATATTTCAAACTTAGGTGAGAATCATTTGGAATAATTTTTAAAGAAACATTCTGGCCTACTTTTTATCCAAAGATCCATTTTTTCTTCTCAACAGGGAAAAAAAGCAGGATTTCTACCAAGTGCTGGAGCCTAAACCACAGCGAAGGAAATTTCTCCTGGTGGTTTAACCTTCCAGGATCTCTTCTTCCCAGTTCTGCAAAGTGTGCCAAAAGTCTAGTGAATAATAAAGTCTGCCCTGAATAATAAAGTCTGTGTAAGGTGCTGAGTGCACCTCACACAAATTGAAGATCTAGTGGATCACTCAGACTCAAGAGTGTGCTTTCACAGAACAGGGAGCTGTCTCTGCAGAATCTGTAAATCCACACAATTGCCACACAGTTTAGTTTCAGGCTTGAAATCAAAGATTAAATGCAATGTTGTCTTAAGGATAACATTTCTAAATAAAACTGCTCGTGAAGGTTTCACTGCATAGGAATAAATGACCAAATCTTCTGGGACTTTTACTTAAAACACAGCAAGAAATAAATAAATAAGCACAGTAATTCTCCCTTGAATTATTGAACAATTGAATTGGTTAATATCGTCAATGCCAGCTGCATGAAGAAAATAAATAAGTCTTTTTAATGAAGAAAAAAGGCTCTTGTCTCAACTGTGTGCCCTTCTCTCAAGCAACGTAGATGCTGAACTGGAATACTGATTGATAGGTAATTAACAAAACATATCTAATTTAGCTGATGATTAAAGATCTAAGTATCTCTTTCAAGTGGATTAAAAGAAATTCAAATATAAGTATTTCATTTGTGAAACTGTATTGCTTAAGTAATTCTGTATTAATTACTTGCAAATTAGGTATTTTTGTTTCATATGCTTTAAACCTCAACAAATACCCTTAATGAATTAACTGATAATAAGTGTCTTTTTAAAGCAGATCAGATACTAATTTGAAGTAGCTTAATAGGTTCTTACTGCTGATATTGTCATTACCTTTTGCAAACATCAGCAAAATAAATTTTTTTCCTTTTTTTTAACTGTCACCTTTTACTATTTCCCACTAATGCATTAACATTAACCCTACAGTAAAGAAGATTTCATTAGTTTATGTCTTCAGTATGATATTTTACAGGATAATAGCAGGAGGCCTTTGTGCACATAATGGCAATGAAAATAACTTGTGCCCCTTATTGAAGGACAAATTAAAGAAAAAATACCATGTTTCTATAAGTGTATTGGGAAAAATGTATGAAATAACAGAGTGGCTGAAGTTGGAGGGCACCCCGGAAATAACCTCATGTGACACCCTGATGAAGCGAGGGTTGACCTAGCTCAGGGTTTGAGACTTTCTCAGGGCTTGAGATCTGAACACCTCTGAAAACAGAGAATCCTCGAGTTTTCATGGAGTGCTGCAAGAATTTAATCTTCTCTGCCTTTCTCCATGTATTTTCTGTCTTCCTTTGATGGCTTTCACTAGCCATCCTGCACCTTCTGAGGCAGACTCAGAGTATTCAGTGCCCAGACTCTTTAGATGTTCCATTCACCAGTGTTCCATCTCACCTTTCTCTCATCACATCCCCCTCCAAATTTCACTGTTTATGTCTTGGTTTCTGTATCACTTATCAGTAGGTACTATTGCAACTTCCTTAACTGGAAGTAATGGTTTTCTGACATCTTTCACACCCATTAGGTCAAGGTCAGGATACTTCTAATTCTGTATTCAGATTTTTCACTGGGGTCCTCTTCTAGTGTTAAAATACCACATATTCATATCAGCCTTTCTTATTCTCAAAGTTACATTCTAATTCACAGTTAGATGTTGACTTAAAATGCCTAAAATGTTATGAAAAAAGAGGAAAAAAAAAAAGAAAAGAAAAGAAACACAAAACCACCAAGCCTTCTGGCCAAAAAAACAAACTCTGAATACTGTTAATGAAGAAATGGAATTATTTTCATGAAACTGAGTGATGCTGGCACATGGAATTTAAAACCCCAGTGTCTTGTGCTCCAGTTCATGGCCATACTCTACTTCCCATTACATAAACATCTACTTTGAGACAGCTATTTAGCCAACCTTGGTAGTTAGTAGAAAGATATAATTGCTCCAGAGAGAGATCCAGCCATTTTATGATGCTTATCCCAAGGTGCTATTACTGCATATGCTTTTTTCTCCTTGTCTCCACCCATGGGCATCTCCATCCTTTTTAAGATCTCACTGTCTGTCTCTGTGCTTTAATAGTCATTGACTTCCAAAGATCTTGAGAGGATATTTCTAACAAGAAATATCTTGTATCATCAAGTCCCTTGGACCATGCTATTGTTCCTAAACACAGCAAATGCAATCTGTGAAACTGGTTTGGCAGAGCAAATATGTGTAAAATGACAACTGAAAAGTAATTCTGTTCAGTCAGTAAAACTTGGGGGAGACAGAATCAAGGCTGAGACAGAAGAGAAAAGGAAGGTGAAAATGCTGAAGGTGAAAAAAGAAGTATGGTTAATGCAGAGAAGCAGAATGGTCTGAGCAAAGACATGACAGCAAACAATTCAGCTGTTCTGAAGTGTGCAGAACAGCTTTAGATAGAAAGAATAAAGCAAAACTCATCCATCAACAGATGACATGACAACTACACATGGAGAGAAGGATGCACAGCCTGAACAAAGAAAAAATTAGGCGGAATATGTCTAGCAATTATTGCTAATTATCAGTATATCACTCCTAAGAGCACCACAGTGATTACACACAAAGATGTGATAAATTGTTTAGCACAA
>NW_005054322.1:969113-983010 GCF_000277835.1 Geospiza fortis
ACTGATCCTATAAATATAAATTCTTCATATCTCAGTCTGTGTCCTCTGGCAGACTCAGCCAGAAGGTGCATTCAGAGCAGACAATCTCTGAGTGCCATAGACGGGCAAGATACACTGGTTGGAGGTAAAATGGAACCACTTTCCCAAGACCTCTGTCTGGTACAATGTGCATCCACCTACCCCCCACAAGAAAGTGAATATAAATCTGCTGCCAATAGACTGCTTCTCATCTTTCATGTATTCCTTCACAGGCAGGATACGAACCTCTGGGATTCTGTGACACAAAGATACAGATTAAACACCTTTATTATGTAGCTCACGGGCGCTCCTTGGAGAGCAGCACTTAATTGCATGGTGCAAAAGAAAGAGGACAGAACAGGCTACCAGATAATTTGGGAGAGTTTGCCTCTGCTCCCCCTTCCACTCCAGTGAGAGTGACAAAGGCACCTCTCAACTGCCATGGGGTTCCCACTCTGAAGAACAGGACTGTACACTGCATCCTTTTATAAGGAAAGCTGGACAGCACTGAAAGAACAGAGTAGAAGGCAAAGAGAGTATTCAGTTCTCCCCTCATTTAATACAGTTTATCACATGTGCTGTCTCACTTGTTTACTATCTGTATCTTCTGGAGGAGAAGATTCCTTTCCAGAAAACTACCTAGATTAAAAATATGATACTTTTGAAGAGGAGATATTAACTGCACTTCTGATAAGAACATATATAAAACCCCCTTTTACACTGATCTTCCTATGATTTCATTGATGCCTTGAGTGTTTTATTTGAAATGTTAGACATTCCTTAGAACTATAAGGTTTGGCTTTTAGCAAGACAACCAAGGTTTTATTCTTTTAATCACTGTCTGTTGTTCAATAAATGTCAAATTGTTCCTAACGCTATATTCTAGCATATGGGTTTTTAATTTGATTTTGTGCTCTGTGTTCATTACTGGCAACTGAGAGCTTGCCATGTAAGATTTTCATTCCTTACACTGTCTTGATTCCTGTAGGAAATAAATATACACATGCATTTATACACAGACAGACAAGCATGCAAAAGATGGGCATGCTTTTCAAAGCAGAAAGCATACAAAGTTGTTCTTGCAGTGGTCACTGTGACTGAGGACCCCACCAAGAATATAAAAAGAACAAGATAACAACAAATCCCTGCAACACTTTTGAGAAACAGAATTGTTGTTCTGCATGTTTCAATCAGAAAGATAAAAAGACATTTTAGATGAATGTACTCTGTATGTTGCAGTGAGGTTCAGGGTGCAACCAGAGGACTGTGTCTGAGCCACTTAGAGAAAATAAATCAGACATTGACTCAGAAGGTGGTTTGGAAGTCACAGAGAAAAGTCAATACACCCTGAAACACCGTGTAAGTCCAGATTGGTTGGACTGTGATATTCAATATGAGAAGGTTTTCCTCTGATCACAGCAGAGAAAGCAGAAATGAACTGCCTTTGATGAGCTTCTGCAAATGTCAACAGAGAAAGCAGAAATTCTATGCTGCTCCCTGATGTGGGACACCAGGTCATCTGACAGTGACTGGTTAAATAATAGGAACACACTGTTTTTCCTAAAGAGTTTTACAAATGTTTCAGGACTCCCTTTCTGAAGAATTTTCTTTGCAGTCATCAAGGAGAGGTGAAATACCTTTCAACTGTCAGTGTGCTGTTAACAATTTGAGCTCTACATGACACATTTGATTGCTTGGGTGAATTCTGAAATACCCTAAAAAGCCTTGGGAAACTATTTAAAGCCAGCTGGGACAGATTCAAGGTTAGAAATACAGAACACCAAGATATATCACTATAAAAAGCATCACAACTAGTCAGGCTGCTACTGTTTAGATCCTCTAGAAACTGATTAAAAAAGCAAACCAAGATGTCTTGTGAATATATGTAAGAAAGCAAATGGCAATTAGCAAAATTCAGGGATGAAGCTGGAGCTCAGTATTAAATTTAATTCTGGAAATTGATGTAAGTCAGAAAAAGGAATAACTTATTGCTGAGCTACCAGACAGGAAATGGATGCACAAACACAAGAACAGGACTTCTGGCATGACAAGTGACTGTTCAGACTAGAACCAGCAGCACACCACAAACAATCAAGTTTGTGTTGTTCTTCACAGGCATTTGTGCAGCCTTAAAGATGCTTTTATCCCCAGTCATTCTCTTAGGTGTTTCACTGTCCTTCCAGTCAGAAAATCTTCCTAACTCCTGATCATACTGGTTGCTTGCTGTAACTGAAGGCTGTGACTCCTGGTGCCATGTCCTGCTGACATGTAAAACAGCTCATTCCTTTCTCAGTTGGCACAACCCTTCGCCTCCTCTCAGCATCATCTACCACCAGAAAGATAAGCACTGAGAGAATAGGATTCTTTTCACACATTTGCACAGCTAAGTTGTCTTTCTGAAGTTGTCCAGGTGGGCCACGATAAAGCAACATTTTTGCAAGGTGACATGGAAAGAAGTACCAAACATAGGGCTAAGAAAACAATAGCAAAGGTATCTCAAAGGTAGCCAAACACCCCAGCTATTTTTTTACGTGCCACACATACAACTGGTCATCAGATCAAAAGGAAAGAGATTTGATATGCCACAAACCACAGCCAGGTGACAGTAGCCTTTGCACGTGCCAATAGCAGCAGTGAAGTGACAATATATGGTACATACAATAAAAAGCACCATAGAAACAGCACGACCAGATGAGACTTCATTCTTTTCCCTGCCTTTGTAGCTGAAGTGCAGCCACAAACTAGACCAGACTCCTTTTGTATTGCTGCAGGAGCCTGCTCCAAGGACCTGGCTGGTAGACTCAGGATGTAGCAAAATCCATGTTGCTTTACCTCTCTGCAGCCAGAAACTGTTGGTGATTTCTGTTCAGGTCAGTTGGTGGGCAGAACTAAGTCCTACAACATTCCAGAAATGCTGCTATTCAATGTACACAGCTGCTGACTGGAACCATGGCCAAGGTTTTGCTGAAAATATGAGCCAAAATTCCAATCCAGCACCTATTTTACATTAAATTTTCAGAAATCTTCCTGAGGCATCTAAACACAATGATGGTTTCTGAAATGAGAGGTGGCATGGGTGGAAATAATTAGTGGCAAGGAGGAGGGGAAAGGTCCACAATTATTTTACAGGAAGATTTTAACATGACTTGTATATTGGGATTTGGAGAAAGGATCCAGGTGAGATAAGTATGATGCCCAGTGGCAGACGAAATGAAGAGGTCTTTAGGGGTAGCACTAAAAGCTCCTTTTTGTCTGCATTAAGCTTACACTGATGGCTTCAAAAACATAATTGCTTCTAAAATAGTCAAATTATGCATTATGAATACATTATCTCATAGATTTTGATTGCTTTTTCTGCCGACAAATAATTCACAAAACAATCCAGATTTCTGCAAATGTACCCACTCAAAGCTTAGCAAGTGGTCTAAAAACAGATCTTTACAGCACAGAGAGAAACCCCTCAGCCAGCTCATCTCCATTGGTAGGTCAGATAGATAGATCTTCAACTAGACAGTCATTCTCTCTCACACACATACACACACACAAGCCAGGACATACTATCCAGCTCCTATATATTATGGCAGCCTCCTGAACGTTTCTCAGCTTACAAGAGCAATTGCCATGGAAATGTTGTGACAATCCCCTCAAGGCAAATGAGTGGTCTACACAACAGCATTTCTGAGCTCAAGAGGTCCCTTTTCAAGGCTATATTGAATTGAGTAAGTCACACCATTACTGAGGCAGTCTCAAGACTGGCAGTGCAAAACTATACAGTGATTTGCCAGCCTTAATCGCTTTTCAGCTCTATGCAGCAGCTCTCTGGAAGTCCTGAGACATGCTTTTCCAACACTTCCACACTATAACTGAAGCTTCCATTGTTAAGGAGCTGTTTTCAATTTTTCTTAGCAGTCCCTTTTGTGGCAGGGTCAGCTTTTTAAGGACGGCTAGCACTCCTTTAGTGTCAAAAGGATCCCAGTTTCCAAGAAAAAGATCCCACAAATTAAAAAGAATTAAACAGATTATTTAAATAATGTAATACGGTATTATCACAGCTCAGATTACGTCTGTCCTCATTCTTCAGCACAGCTAACCTCCTCTGCCATTTCATATAGTTCTCAGGTATGAGCCTTGTAGGGGTTTAAGATTCACTTTATTCTTTCCATTCTTTACCTCTTCACATCTTCCCTTCACTCAAGGTTTCTCTTCCTGTCATTTTTGTGATACATAAGTGTTAAAATTAGTGCTTATCGTGACCTGCTGTGCAACATCATCTTCCCACTGCCCTAGAGCTGTTATAACCTACCACCTACCATCAGAATATTTTCTTATGTCTTGTATATAGGAGAGACTCCAGTTTTCAGTCATTGCTTATAACCAATACTTCTTTGAGATCAAAGGTCAGGAGCACTGGAACTGAGGAAGGGAAGCTTGCCAGATATATAGACCAATTGCAGGCTCTAAGGTCCTGCTAGCTTACACTCCTCTCTGGGGTCTGGTTCAGTGCCATCTCTCTCTGTAAGGAAGATGTAACTGCTCTGTAACTGCTCATAGAAGAACAAGAATGACAGTCTGGGAATTTAAGAGACTTGCTCAGGGACAGAAATGATGTAGGATAAGTAAGAACAGGACAAGGACTTTAGTTCAAGGTATGTGTCAATGCTGAGTTTGTAGAAACATACCCATAAAAGACATTCATTCTTCTCTGATGTGTTTGCTGATATGCCCAACAAAGCAAAGCATTACAGTGACAATGCTGATGTGGGGATAACCTTTCTGTTAAGAGCCAGGCTGAAAAATAATTCAGTTCCCACTGGCTGCCAAATGGGCTGCCATTTCCACAGTCACAGCCCATGGTATGTAGATGCAGGCTTTTGTATTCAAACTGCACTTGCAGACATCCTGCTCAGCCCTGTTAGGAATACATACTCTCTTAAGGAGTGGAATCATGATTCTGACAGCAAATGTTAGTAACCTGCCCATAAGGAATTGATTCTGCTAATTCACTCCCTGAAACTCCCTCCTGCATTGTCACCAGATCAGTCCCTCCTCACTAAATGGCAATCACTTCCAGCATCATAGCCCAAGCAGAAGCTGGCTCCCTCTTCCCACTCAACAGCGTTATTGTCACCCCTTCAGTGCCTACAAAGCTTGTGTTTACCCCCCTCAAGGTGGGCAGATCTGAGATGGTTATGACAAGCTCCATGATGCATGTACCCTCTACCTCCACAAATAGAGATAGTCTCAGCTCACCAGGTCCACCACCATTCCCTATTTCTCCAAGCTGTCATATGCCTGGTCCCACTGTAGCCAGACTCAGGAGGAAAGTGCAGATCCATCTTAAAGTCAGAAGCCTGCTCAGCTGTCCCTTCCCAGAGAAATGTGTAGCTCTGCTTGCTAATTATAATCAACAGGCGTGGAAAGGGAAGTGGAAACTTTTGTGACCAAGCTTGGACCAGTTTCAAATTTGCCTTGCCGGCCCAAATGCAATACTGTTTTTCTTGAAAGGTTCATTGCTAATATTATAATCCACACTGGCAAGTAAATGTACACATCGCATTGATTACTAGAATGACTGAAATGAAATTACTTGTTCACGTCTTTCTGTCTTTCTTATCTCCGCACATGTAATTTTCCACTCTATTGTACTTGCTCTGAACTCTGCTTTGAAGAGTTTTTCCATTTACTGAAATACTAACCAGTCACAACAATTTCTTTGCACTTCTATTGTGCCTGCCTCCCCTCAGAGAATATCAACACAAATTACAAACATCAGTGATTTTAGCCTCCATTCACTCCAGCAACATAATCCCCAGCCTACAGATGAGGAAACTAAACCGTGACTTGTCCAAAGTCATATAGGAAACTCACTCCAGAAATCCATGGTGTCTTAAGGATGCTGGAGGCCATGGCCACTGTGAGCATGTGCATCAGAAACACTCTCTGTACGTGCAGTGAGGCAAGCTCCCTGAGCAGGAGGTGTGCATTCATTCCATCTGAGTCTCCAGTCTTGCGGTGCCACTGCCCAGAAAGTCTGACCTATTTGGCTGTCAGGCTGCTTTTGAAGGAGAGACACAAAACCTGAGCCTTATGGCATCATAACTAAAGAAATCACTGCCAAAATTAAGAACCTAATTCCTGCACAGGTCCCTGCCAGCTGAAGTTTTTGACCACACTTAAGAAAGTGATGTGCATATCAGCAGAAACTTCATTTCATTTTCTCTTCCTCCTAGAGGTGTCTATAGTCCTTCTATCCCTAACCTCACCAGTGGTCTGGAAACAATGTCATTAGACAATTAAAACAGAATCCACTAAATCATCTTGGCTCATATGTTGAACTTTGAATGTTAGGCTTATGATGAGGCAGATCTCCTAAATTGTGTTTCAGTCCCTAAATAGCAAATATGGAATAGTGAAGACTTCAGTAGAGAAGTTATGTACCCAAATCAAGTGACCAAATATAGATGGACTACATAACGTTTTTAGACTTTTTTCAAAAACATTTCTCATTCCCAAATATTTACATAGAAGTCAGCCTTATAATACTTAGATAATTACTATGGAAGGATCATTTAAACAGCAGCTTAAAATATAAGCTAAAGTTAAATACATAAAGTAGGAGAACTAGACCTTATCTTCATCTTGTATGCCAGGTTCAGCTGGTTTTGGTTTTCCATTCAAGCAAAAACACTGTCAAAAATTATTTCTTTAGAAGTCAAAATTATTTCCTTAGAAATAAAAATTATTTTCCCTTCATAATCTATGCAGTAAAAATCATCATACAGCCAACCTTTTTAACACAAATACCATGGGAGCTGAATTTTCAGTCATTCTTTTACGATGTGGAGTCACAGGCAATGAGTTGTCATCTTTCTCTTACAACTGAATTCACACTGTACTAGTTTTATAAGTTGCCTGCTCACACATCAGACATGAATCTATCCTGAAAATATAGGTGAATAATAGATTTGATAAAATATGTTGTTTTCACATGATAGAAACTGTGCAAATTTGATTTGCATTTATTTGACATTTCATTTGAAAAAAACAGGAGTGAAACTTTCAAAATGGCACATTTCATTTCAACACTTTCAAAAGGAATCTTTTGCATTTTTTATTTCAAAATGGCTTTTTCATATCAAAATTGACCTCATTTAAAAATAAGAGGATTCAACTATATAGGGAATGGCTGGTTTTAGCTAGCTACATATTTTAGTCATATCGCTATGAAGCAAGTCATATTGTTTTGGGGTCCTGCATCTCTCCCCCAAAAAAAAGGAGGCATGCTCCAGTTTGATGTGAGTTGAGCTAGTTTTTTGTTTTTTTCTCTCACAGTTTTTTGCCTCAGCCTTGGGTAACATTAGTCTCCTTCAACTTAATTCCCCCCAAATGCAACTGTGGAATTCAGATATTTATGTGCAGGTGCCCAGGGTGCCAGTGCTTGCTTCTGAGGTGGGTTTCATCCAAGACTAAAAGAGAATAGAACCAACACAGAAACTACAAAGAATAAATATGTACGCCTGATTATTAAGGAAATCTCCAATTTCAGCGACCGTGACAACTGAGGGACCTTTGTTTAGGTATTCAGTTGCCACACACTGTAAGCATCTGCAGAATGTAAGCATCTAAGCCCTCTGAAGTGGCCTAGGGTACATTGCCTTACCTCTGCCTGGTCTAGGCAGATGCATTTCCCATGGCCCCTGTCACAAGTACCTCTTCTAGGGCACCTCAAACAGCCCTAAAAATATCAGGGTGGGACACAGAAGTAAACCCCACATGTTTAATCTAACCCACCTAACATACAAAAACACTCCAGAATGTTATCTGGCCTACCTATTTTAACTATTTCATGTTTTCCTTAAGGAGAAGGTGAATCAGCTGGGCAGTGTCTAACTCTTTCTATGGATAGTGCCTATTCAACTAGCTTAGAATAATATGTGTTTTAGATTGAGGGTGCATAAAAGAAATTTCATTCTGTTTGATTCATGTGGCTTTGCAGTACAATAACAAGGGTGAACTTTGAATATTCACAGTAAACTCGTCACACTGAGAGGACCATGAATGTTACACAACCAGTCACAACAAGCACTTCATGAGCTATTCATTAATATTTTGCAAAGAGGAAATGTGGGTTCAGTTTTATAATTAAAGCATCCATGCCAAATCATTTGCTGTGTTATAAGAAAACTACTCATTATAGAGTCATAACAGCACTTAGTTTCACTTGTGGAAGCCCAGGTACTGTTCTAAATGGTGCTTGGGGGATTCATGTTGCCAGCTTCAGGCATCCCAGCGAAGCTCCTAAATTAGGATCCCAGTTTCCCTGGGCTCCTTGCATAATCCACAGGGAGAAAACAAATGGAACCAGTCTCCCTATAGAACACTTCAGTCTCAAACACCAATCCATTCTGCAGGCTTTAGGGCCCTTCTAGCCCTATAGATTATTAAAATAATTAATAAATTAGTTTGTGGTTGCTCTCATGTGGGTATTTAGGACCTTGCAACACACCCTGGGGTATCATGGCTATCAGATAGGAAGCACAGACCCCTCTGGAATTGCTGTGGGGACCAGGCACAGCACCTCTAGACCCAAACTACATTAAAGTCTAAGTGGCTTCCTGCTTCACCTCAAAGTTCCCAGAAGCTTGTCCTTAATTACCCATGCACACTAAAAGGGAACTCTGTTTTGAGGCTAAGTATTTATTGACTGCCTAAAGCTCTATTGCAGTCCAGGATTATGCAGACAGGTGACATTCAGGAGACTAAGTCTCTTGAAAAAGCTCAGTATGTGCTAGTCTGGCAGAAATTCCATGGGAAGCCAAATGTCCCTCTTGCTGAAAAGGTTCTTTGGTGGCAGATGAAAAAGGTAATGTAACTATTTAACAGTAATATTTGAAATTCACTTCACTGTTTTTAGACTTGTTCCCTCCACAATTGCCTCCCCCTTGTCTGGAGTGAACAATCCCCATGATGTAACTATGGAGGTCCTTGAGATGTGTACCATATTTGGGACAAAACAATGCTATTATCATACAAATGATGCTGAAGAGCCTGCCTCTTGTGCAGGCTACACTAAAAAAAAAAGAATGAAAAAAAGATTAGATTCTGTGAGATCCTTCCTCGCAGGAACAATGTATTGTAAAGCAGATTTGCTTCATTTCCTTCAAAATCCCTCAGATAATGCAGGACAACGCTTTTCAATGGTTCCCACTATAAGCGCTGCTTGTCTGAGTAAATGGGAACATGGTACACTTCAGAAATCATTGTAAAGAATTACTGTTTATCTGGATAAGGAAGGGTAGTCTTAAGACCTGATTATGCCTGCTTGATCCAAATGCATTGAAAACTCTGTTCTCATTTTCACATTCCTCAAGTAGCAAAACTTGACATCTGTGCAAAAACTGTCCCACCGAACAAAAAATATGGCTGCTAGTGCCACTAAAAGGGCTAGAGTTTGTTGCTAATGAAACTTTCACCACATTTTTATCTGTCCTTCAGAGGAGTTTGTGGTTATTGTTTTTTTAAAGTTCCCACAGGAAATCTCTGCGGTTTTATCTGCACTTGGAGGGTCATGTAAAAGGTTGGGGCATGCCTGAATGCTGAAGAAATTATTCAGAATGCAGATTTGTAAACTAGAGCTGTTATTTACTCAGAACAATTGAGCCTGGGCGTAAAAGCCAGGAAACACATATACAGTGAGAGGGCTAGATGCCAGCCCTACGTGCTCGCTGCCTATCTGTGGTTCTGAGCAACACTGAGCATCTCTCAGTCAATGACACTAATGAGGGATAAGGATTTTCAGCATCTCATAGGCTCTGAGTGCTGCAGGGCTGTTTGGATGGACCATTCCAGAGTGTGCATGCCTGCTATAGTTCATGGAAATATGGCAGTGGGGATATATCAGCTTGCACCTGGACTTCTGCTCTAGCTTTAAACACATGGCACTAGTTCTGACTGCTGTTATTTGTTCATCTCTTTAACACTAGAACTGCCACAGTCGCAGTTATCCTCTGTAATTTGATAGTATCCTGGCAACTATTTTAATTAAAGGATGACATCACCAAATATTCCTAAACAGTCTTTCCATCCTGTAAAACACGGCTGATGCATCCCTGAAAGATTTGTAGCTGTTTCATGGAGAGAAATGCTGAAGTCAATCATTTGGTCATTTGTGTAGTGAAATCAGTTGTTGACTGTAGTAGGGAGCAAGCTGCAAATGGTGCTGATTTCATTATGCACAAAGAGCAGGTATTGAAATGATTCAGCATTCAGGCTCTGCTTCCTAAAGATTGCCCACCACACAAACCAGAGTAATATAATTGTTAAGAACGGAGGGGTACATTTTCAGAGTGCTTTGCTCAGCAGTTTATTCTCCTGACTCTGATTAAAATTAATGGGAGTCATGCAGCTGAAACCCCATGGATTGCTCATGGTTTGATGACACAATGCAGCTGCAAACGGAGGCAGGATTGCGAAGAGTCAGGTACAAAATGGCAATTTTTGCTCCATTTAACCATAATCTCTTTTCCAGCTCTCAGCACATTAACCACTTTTCTGCTGATCATGTCTGAAATGTCTAAAACTAAGCGGTGCTCTTTAGAGTGCCCTATTTCAGCAGTAAAACTGAGACCTTGTCAATATAGCCACTAGTACCTATGGTAACACCTATCTTGTAATTCTTTCCCCGAAGTAGAAGGAATTTTACAATGTGGATTGATGCAGGATGCTTTTCATCCTTTTGCAGGCTGCTAATAATTCCTTACTAAGATATGTGAAGGATTAACTCCTGGGAATGCTCCACAGGTGCTACTGCTAAATCCTGTTTAGTGCATTGCTCAATTAACAAACAGTATTTTTCACTGTATGAAATAAACTTGTGTGATTTATGGGTTCAAAATAATTCTTGGCCAAAAGTACACCATGAATGTTGTGAACAAGCTATAAACACGCACTATGTAAAGGTAAAATTGTAAAAGCTTACTTAATAAAGTACTTAACTTCCAAGAAATTTTGGTTAAGCCTTATTTCTCTTGAAAACTGAAAGACCAGAAACCTTGTGATCTGTCCTTGTTATGTGTTCACCTCCAAAATCTTTTCAAAGCCAAAAAATTCAAACTCTTCCTTCCCATTTTGATAACAAACCTGTGTCTGCCACTTTCACGTTTATCCTGTAAATATCATCTTTAGACTACGTTGGACACAGCGCTTATGACACTCAGCCCAAAATCCATAGACTGGCAGTGGAAAAACTTCTTGCACATGTTTTACAGACACATTTCATGTGGAATTCTGTTTCTCAAGATGGAAAACAAAACAAAACAAAACAAACAGTATATCTATATGATATTCCTTGAGGCACAGAAATCCTAATGCTGGAAGCTGAAGTTATGCACTAACAGAAGATCTTTACTCATAAATAACCAAGGATGAGGAACCATGCTGCATTGCTGATCATCCACACAGTGTTTCTTCACTCACTGTTTCTGCTCTCCAAGCAGATTTCTTCAAGAATTAGTTATGAAAGAGCTGGGGATCTCTTACCAGTGTGTCCATCTGTGTCACTTGAACTCAGCCCTATCCTTCGTGCAATATACATAGTGCCAGTTTTTTTCCTGAGGGTTGCAACAATGGATTTCTTTGATCTGCTTATGAATCCACCTCCATTCCCAGGAGGAACAAGTGCACTTAAACAGCCATTTATTTATGAATCTAACTACATTCAAATGCTTTTAGGAAGGTTGCTTTGCAACAGAAAGACATTCCTTGCTCATACTTTTCCATATAGAAACATGAAGAATTAACACTGGATAAAAATAAAAATCAACAGATAATTTTTTTTGTCTTACGGCTCTTATGCCATGACTATCACCCCAGATTCCAGACATCACTCCAGGGATCAGAATAAGAAAAATAATTGCCAACCTCCTTGAGCCTTTTTCTGTGCTACAGATGCACATCTGAATCTCTCTGGGCCACTTCTCTTACAGCTGGTACAAAGGGAAAAGCAGGAATTATTCTGAGCTATGGAAAAGAGAAAATACTTCCCATCTCCAGCAGAGAACAGACACAGAGTTAATGCCCCCAGGCCCTCAATAAGAAGACATCAAAGAATCACTTCCAAAATATAATCCGGTTGCCAAAGATTTGCACTAAGAAATCCCAGGAGC
Source organism: Geospiza fortis (assembly GCF_000277835.1). Taxonomy (NCBI): domain Eukaryota; kingdom Metazoa; phylum Chordata; class Aves; order Passeriformes; family Thraupidae; genus Geospiza; species Geospiza fortis. Next base: position 981,296 of record NW_005054322.1, read on the forward strand.
TGGTGATGCCAGGAACAGTGCCATTCCCCATCCTGGATCCTGTCCTTCGTGGCAGGGCATGGTGTGAAGCTGCACAGACTGCACGCCCAAGTTTTTAAGGGAGTCATATTGGTCAAAAGGGGAAAAATGTCTCAGTAGACAAAAGCCCATGTGCACACACTTCTTTTGTCCTACAGAAACCTGACTGTCCCCCACTCTGGAAAGCTGCAAATTCTTCAAAGGAAGAGAAGTTATAAAAGGAATGTTTTGCAGATAAAGAGATCTTTCACAACTTCCAGCTGACTTTTCCTCCTTCCTCATTTTTAAAGGCATGGAATTTTGAATGAATATGAGGATTATTATTACTATTATATCTTCCATTCCTCACATTGAGGTTTTCAAGTTAAATTACTGCTAGTGAAAGACTGGGTGGCCCATAGAGGAAAACCACTTTATGAAGAGCTAATCATTATTATTCCCATTTTAAAAGACAAACTAATCTTTTCCTTTTTCCTAATCTTTAAAATAGACCAAAATGGAGATGCAGAAAATCTTAAATCAAGTTGCATTTTATCACTCCAAACTTTCCTGAGTTGCAAAGACTCGGCATCTTCAACGTCACTGTTACTTGGGGGTATTTTTCATCACAATAAAACAATTCAGCAGAGAATGTTTCCATTCAAAATATTTCAAATTGCATTCCTGTCAAATGTAAAAAATGTCCTGCATTATGCATAAGAAGGATTTGTACCTCAGCTTTGCTAACATAAAACAGTATTTCCAGCATAGGCAACTAATAGAACAGGTTAATGCTCTGGGGTCTGTTCATAATACAGATGATAATGATTTGAGCAGCCTGTGTATGTGCTTCCCACATAAACATCAAGAGCCTGAGCTCTTTTTATCAATCTTTCCAACAATGATCTTCTATCACATGGATAATGGCAGCAATCTTCCATCACCTCAGTCTTTCCAGAGTATTCTTTGGCCCTCCCTGATTACAGGTCGGGAGCTAATTAATTGAGTCACACAAATGCATGTAAAATGAGCCAAGAACCCAGTAGGTTAACCAAACTGCAGCTCACTGTAAAGGCACAAAATTTATTCCCATCTCCAGCTGCAGATGTCCAGCACTGAGTAAGTCACCTGTCAACGCACCCACACCCCACTGCACTGAGGGGGGGCTCATCAGGAATTTCTAAACAACCTGGGTCATTCCTGTGGCAGAGCGCTTGCACTCTGGAAGCCAGTTAGCCACATTAGCATAGCCTGCTAGCCAAGTGCTCATGTTAGCATCTGCTAGAACAGCTATCCTGTTCTTCAGCTTCAAGAATCTGTCTATACTGCCAAATGAGAGACAGTAAAGAGGATTCTGTCCTTGGTCCAAAAGGCACTGGCAACTTTGCATCACCACAGCTGAGTGACTCAAGTATCACTGTAAGGATTTGCACTGCAGGGCATAGACATGTCTGCAGCTCCCGGTGTAATACTGTGAGAGACCTGAGCTTCTCACGGGAGGATGCAGAACAACCAACAAACACACTGAGCCAGCCAGAAGAAAATGCCAAAGAATGAAATCTCCCAGCAAGCTGGCAATGCAACACTAGGAGTCAGAGCCAAACCCCATACAAATCCACATATCCTTCAACTCTCATTACAGCACAGCAGGGAATAATACAGGTGCTGGGGTTTGGGTGAAAATTCTCCATTCCCCCTCTGAAAACTGTATTACTGTA
>NW_005054322.1:983048-1004553 GCF_000277835.1 Geospiza fortis
TTCCACACTTCTCTGAGGAAGAAGTGCTAGGCTGGTTCCTACACAGAGCAGCTTCTGTGTATCTCATGCACACCATTCATGAACATCCAGTGCGGGAAGCAGGCCATGGGACCCTCCATGTTCAGGATATTGCTTGGGCTAGAGTATTAACCGTATCTTCTTGGGTTTTTGCTCTTTACAGCTCCTTAATTCTTCCCTTTCAAACCAGATTGGGCCAAAACTCAATCAGCAATAGAAAAGATGGTGCCAGTTCAAAGTGTTATAAACTATGAAATTACAGGTAATTGGTCCATTCTCCTAAAAGATGATTAAAGGAGTTGTAAGTCAACTGAAATGAAAATAAACACACATTTTATAAGGTTTAGAAAACTTGACCAAGGTGGAAGAGGCAGGAATCAGGACTTTCTTTATCTACAAAAGAGAAGATATTGTAGCTTTATGAAAAGCATAATCCACTATACAAGTTGTTCTCACACAGAAGAGAATTAAGAGAGTTGTGCTTTGAACCTCTTCCAGACAAACCAACAAAACATTCCCAAACTTCAGGCTACAGAAGTCCAGTGGCAGGATTATCACTGCATCCTTGTCCTGTTGCTATACACTTCTGTGAAGCCTCTGTTACTGGCCACTGCTGTGTAGAGATGCTGGGGCAGCTGAGCCTTTGGTCTCAGCAACATAGTCATGCTAATCTCCTTAAATCCACTTAATTTTCAGCAGAGAAGGTTTATGAAAAATTTCCTACTTGTGAGGGTAGTTAAGTGCCAAAACAGGCCACTAGGAAGACTGTGAAATCTCCATCATTAGAGATTTTAAAGAACAGATTACACAAACGGCTGTCAAAGGCAGCTCAGACATAACATGCTCCTACCTTCGAGCAGAGGGGTGGACAAGGAGACCTCCTGGGACCTGGGTCTAGGATTCTGCCCTCTTTTGCACAGCTCTAGCCAAAAGCAGTACACTTCCAGTGACACTTCCTGCCATCAGCAGATCCATGGGCTGTACAGCACTGTTGTCCAACACCTTTTCTCTTTAGCATAACACATGGACCCCAAGGCAGAGAGATGTACGTGGGATATGGCTGCGTCCAGTCACTCCATAGGAATCACACTTAGCAGGCAGAAGTTAAGGAAGTTTAGGAGCTGCTGAACTGAGGACTGGGCCACCAATTTCCAACCTCATTGCTGAGGAAGAGCAATGGTTTAAAGCCAGATTTGCCTTCACATGTGTTCCAAGGACAAGTACAGTCAACCTGGCCAAACATACTGGAGAATGTAGGCCAGTGACAGGAGCCATTCCATGAAGGCCTGAAAGAAAGGTTGTCCATGCATCCTCCCTCCCTCCCTCCATTTGCTTCCCTGCACATGGCTGAAAGCTTGCAAACTGGCAGCAATCCAGAAAGCAGAGGGGAAGACACACACATTCACCCTCGCACGTGCTTACTTTTACAAACCGTCATGTTGCAAGTCCTTAATTCTCATTTCTCCAAACCCAGCTCACCAACAAAGCCAGCAATTTGTGCTATTAGGAGAACTCCTAGTCCTGCAAAACGACAGGTTGTTTGGCAGTATGAGACAGGTTGTGGCTGCAGACTCTGCACATGGCTCACATTTGTGCCATTGGTCTGTGGCTTTCAGGGAGCAACTGTTGTGCAGTGACAAAAAAGCAAAGAAAGAAGGGAAAGAAACCAAATATTTACAGGAGAAAAAGTGATTCTACCCCACATGGTACAAATTTAGGGATGCATTGTAGCTACATCATGTGCTATAGCTACTGAAACAGTTTCCAACAGAATGTTTACACTGTTGTCTGGAAGCATATTGTTTGCCTATGTTTCAAAGCCAATTTACATGCAGCACACATCGCAGCGTGCACGAAAATTCAGACAAAAACACAGATGCATGCAACAATCCCTGGCCAGCTCTTGTTGTTCCTTATTGTTTGTTTCTCAGAAGCACCCAGGAAAGAGGAGGAAGGTAGTAGCCCATTATGCTGGGTGCTGTACTACCCCAAACTCAAAGACAGGTATTTCACTTGAGGAACATGCAGTCTCTGTTTAAGACAAGATATAACAAGTAAATGTAACACAGAGTGAGGGAGTGACATACGGGAATGAATAATAAGAGAGTTTATGCGTGCCAGCTTTATCCGCTCATGTGCCAGCTAATTGGATACACGATGCATATAAATACCAGTCTATTGAAGGCAACAAGTTAACTGTAGCCAGTTAGCAATTTATCAGGAGCTTCAAAGAGAAATTAATGAGGAATTTGAAGGAGTCCAGGCAAGGGCATCCCAGAGAAAAGTGTCAGGTGGGATAAACAGAGGGGTATGTAACAAGGGAGCAGGAGGATGAAGGAGGTTGGCATTGTTGCATTGTTTAGACAGCAAAGCAAGGAGGCTCGGGTAATTTGGTTGCTGAGAGCAATAGATGTGGAAGTCTTGGATCAAAGAATAGACAGTTATATCTAACCTATAAAAGAAATAGTGGGACCAAGGAGGACAGTAAAAGGCAAAAAAAGGATGTCACTGCACTTTGAATAGGCCAGGCAGACCAAGGTCAGTGAGCGTAGGAAGGTCTGGGTAAAAAGGGTCAGACTGCAACTCCTGTCATTGCAGGGAAGAGCCTTCTCAAGAAACAGTGTAGAGCCACCAAATCAGTAAGAGTCCATGCTGGGAAGTATGGGGTAGGATCTTCTCCACATCCAAGGAAGAAGGAAAGGAGGGAACACTCCCCAAGCAAAGCAGAGGTAACTGGAGAGGGGGCAACAGGGCCAACGAGTGAGGCCTGCCCAAGGCTGTGTGCCATGGCCAGCTCAAGAACACACCTTAATTTTAACATCCAGTTCTAGTGAACCACCTTCAGCCAAGGCCTGAAAGGACAAGTGTAAGAGAAGAAGTGAAAAGATGTATTACTCCCACTTCTTGAAGTGCTCCTTTGCAGAAGATTCCCTCTCCCTACAAGCCATCAATGCATGGATCAGAGCCAAGTCTCCCACCTTAAGTGTCTTGAGATAAGTGGTGTGAAAACCACTCATCAGCGAAATTGCCTCTAAGTCCCCATACTGCAGTTCCTGTGTCACCACGCAGACAGATGCCCTCTCCACCTACCTCTGTGGCAGGAACTATTTATGTTCAATATTGTTTATAGACCCCAAAACCTCCATGGGGAAATGCCAAGTCAATAGGCTAAGAGCTGAAATAAAGTCATTGTGTTCTTTTATTTTTTCTGCTTTTAAAAAGACAGTTACCTTTTTACAACTCTGCAAAACCTCTTATCAACAGAAGTGCTGCCAGTTCCCCAGGGGCACTTATGTACCTCACTTCCCACCATGCCCACACACTGTGGCTGCCCCCATCCTGCTCTGGACCCCATGTCAGCCCCAGGGCCATCAGCCCCCAACCAGTGATGCCACATCCAGCTCCCCACAGCCCTGCCCAGCCTTGGACTGTCCCCAGAGGAGTGCCCAGTGCCTGGGGCTGCCCTGGTGCCCCCAAGATGCCCTGATCCTGGCAGGGGCAATGGGACAGTCCTTGGCGGCCTGGCCTGCCCTGACAGACCCATGGGGAGTCATCACTGCACCCTGGCACCTGCCACTGAGAAATGTTAGCACAGGACAAAAATCAAAGGATAAGCCCAGCCTTGCCAGCACTGAAACATCCCAATCCAGCCTCTCTACACAAGATATTTTGAAGTTTTGAAAGTGCAGGGATGTTTCTGCTTTCTTTCTGGTACTGAAATACCAAGGGCTGACCCAGCTGTGCTTTATTTACTCTGCAGTGACACTGAGAGGCATCCTGAAGAGATGGCTGCTGTCACAATCTTCCCCCCTCAGTGGTCACAGTTGGAACCCAGTGCCAAGCCACACAGGTCAGGCCACACTACAATTGAACACAGTGGGCAGCCAGAGCACCCCCACTTCCAGATCACCATGGAAGCCTCCAGTCAAAGCTGAATGTGGTTTCCAAAGGGGAGAAAGCTGTCCTCAGGAATCATAGAACAATGGAATCATGGAATAGTTTGGGTTGGAAGAGACCTTAAAGATCTTCTAGTTCCAACCCCACTGCCATGGGCAAGGACACCTTCCACTTGACCACAACCTGGTTTTGAACACTTCCAGAGATGGAGCATCCGCAGCCTCTCTAGGCAACCTGTTCCAGTGTCTCACCTCACTCTCACATAAAGAATTTCTTCCTAATATCCAAAGCTGAAGGCCATTGAAACAATAAAGACATTGAAGGAAGGACTTGAGAACCACAACTAATTCACTAGAATTTATTACTTGCATGTTAATATCAACTCCCTCCCTAAAAGGTGGTGAGCTGAGGAGCCTCAAGGCCCATGCTGATGACATTTCTTGATAATAAGTGGAGAGCTAGTCACATTCCTTGATACACACACAGATGAATAGGGGAAAAATTTTTTTGCAGTATTTTTTTCTTCCTTTCTCAGCCAAATCCTTATTTAGTCTGTTGCAGATTATTCACACAGCAGCCCTGCCTGTACTGCCTGATCTGATTACTGCACCAACGCCTCCATGGCTTTCAAATTCATTTCACAGGTTTCCAAGAAACAGATGCTGATACCTGATAAGTGGCAGCACCTGGATTCAAAGCATGTTATCAGTTCATCTGCCTCCAATATCTTGAGTAACATCTCAGCTTGGTGAAGAAGTGTTGCCCTAACCAGCTAACATATTTCCATGCAGGGAAATAAAGCTCCCCTTCCATACTTGTTGACATATAAATTCACACCTTTCATTGCTTTAAGCACACAGAGCCCAAGTGAGTGCAATGATCCTGTTTCAAATATTTGGTGCCCAGGGTTCCCGTTTCATCTCAGAAATTACCTATTTGTCACACATAGCTTTAAATGGCTCTACAGAACAGCTGAGATTCTTTGAAAAAGTTTTTTATTAAAACAAAAGCAATCATTTGCATACATGTTGATTTTGATTATCAGAGGACACAGACACAGTTGCATATGTAACAGAAGAAAATTAACCACATGAACTGCTTTCTTTGTCATTTCTAAGCTCTGAATTTCAGTGTTTTAGCTTGCTTTCTGATGAAAATAAGACATTGTTAGAGAGCACATATTCAGAAACTATCACAAAATACCCATTTAAGAAAATGAAAACTATATCATATATTCAACTAGTTTGAAAAGATTTATGTTTTCCACAAGACCTCTTACCTTGCTGTGAGACAGAATTACCCAGGGAACAAATAGGAGCCTAGATTAACGAGGCTCTCAGGAATCTAATTACAGAATGGCAAAAATGTTGAAAAGAGGCACATCAAATAATGTGTCTGTTATTCTATGGCAGTGCGTTATACACACCGAGAGCCACTTGTGGCCAATAAAGTCAATGGGAGGATTTGCATAAACTTAGAAGAACATAAAGAAAAGGAAAACAGTGTTTGCACTGCGCTGGCTGGAAAATGGAGTATATAGCTAGATCATAGTAAGACCATTTGTAGGGCCAGGTTTAGACACACAGAATTAATAAGGGAAGCAGAGTGGGACAGAAGGGAACATTGATGAAAACCATACTGCCAGTTTTGCCTCCACAAGCACTCCAATAAGGCAGCCTGGTAGTGTGGCAGCTTGGGAGAGCGTTGAACAGCTTGGAGGCAGCTAGAGCTGGGGGCCAGGGGCCAGTGTCCCACTGCATCACTGCTATTGAGGGCAGTGAGCCCTGTCCCTTCCACAATGCCTTCCCTTCCTGTGGTAGCACTTACACAGCAAAGCACATTGTTACCCTCCCTCCTGAAGTCTTCAGCCAGATACCACTGCTTCCAACTAACAAATGGATTGCTGTCTTCCAACCAAGTCTACTTCCTAATTTATTTTAATCCTTGAATTAATTTCTCTGAGGCCTCATTTCACTCTGATGAAGATCAGTGGAAATTCATTCTGTTTCTGAGTGCCTTGCTTGTGTTACTCTGACAAATGCAAATCAGTGGGTAATTAGATACTTGGTCACCAGATAGTCTGTGCCCAGCTATTTCTGCAAACAAAAAGCACTGAATCTAACCCCCAGAAAAAGGACAATTGAAAAGCACTGAGCACCAATAAACACCAAGAAAAACCTAAAAAAACCCATAATGCTAACTGCTGCCAGCAATATTAGTGGTCAGAGGGGGCAATCCCTTTAAAGAGTATAAGTACCTGTATGACACCCCCACATACAGGTCACCAGACCAAATGACCTCTGAACTGGCAGTAGCATTGTCTAAAGGTCCATTGGATCTCTTACATTGGCTGCTGCCAGTTTTATCCTATGTGTATCTCCCTGAGGCACTAAGGCTGAAAAGTCACATCGTATCTTACAAGGTAACCATCACTGTAAACATAAAGCTTCTGATCTGTGGGGCTGTAATCAATACTCTGGATTGTATCTAACTTTTTATCCATGATGATACTCACTCTGTTTTCTCGGCCAGTACTTGTGTCATACATGTAGAAGATCTCCTCTTTCTTAGTGTTCAATGGCCTTGTGGCGTAAAGAACACCACATACCATGAAAGCATTGGAAACAGATGGCTTGTACTGTCTCGTCTGCCAAGTATTTAGCACATCAAGTGTGGTCTCGTTGAGCTTGCTAATCACAATGTTGCCCACGTTATTTTCAGTTGAATATATTACCCATAACCCACTTTCATCCACAGCAAAATCTATGTCCTGCCATGCTACGCCTGCATAAGAGAAGCGGTTACCAATAGCAGCATTTGGAAGCTCCTTCCTCAAAACCTCTGTGTTTGTTTTTATATCGTGCTTCACCATATACCTTGAACCATAACGATGATAGTACAAGTAATTTTTATAAAGGGCAGCACCACTTCCTTCCCCATATACTATTCTCCTTTCATACGTATATTTAAACAGCAGTAAATCATCAAAGGAATTATAAATTCTGAAGTATTCTAAGTATCTGCCATCGGTGTTCAATGGTGCAACCCAATAGACATCATTCCCTGGGTTAGAGGGATCGTAATCTCTACCCCAGGAACCATATTTGTAGGAAAATCCTCTCCAGTTCAGCTTGGCAACATAAGGCTGGCTAACATTCATCGGTCCACGGTGAACACACGTACCTGTAAGTAAAGAGAAAAAAAAACAAATGTCATTACTAGGGGAGAGGTTTTGCAGACCATAGCCTCTAGACAGTGCTTAGAAGGGAATAGCTTTGTGTCCAAGCACACCCATAAATGCACAGCTTCATGTGTAAAAGGCTCCTTTTGGGTCAAGGTCAGCAACTGGATGGCACCCAGTGTTCCAAGTTGACTCAAAAACTCAGAAAAAAAATAGAGTACATGTTATTACACTTATTTTAAAGGGGAGGTGGGGGATTAATTCACAGAAAGTAGGTGCTCGCTGTGCTGTTCCATACAAGGGACAGATTTCTGTTTCTACCCATTTGAGGCAGGCCAGCCTGATGCATCAGGAAATCCCCTGGAAAATACAATTTCAGAAGCATTTTAGGTTATTTTCTACCTCAGTGGAACTGAAAGCATGGGAGTTGGGGGAAAAAAAAAGAATGAGGAGCATCTGATTTCTGTGTATTTCACTGTGAAGGGGAAGAAAGGAGCAGAAGCAGCAGTAATTCCAGAGTCACATTTCAGATTAGCATTCTGCTGTCAGAATCACAGATTTACAACTGTGTGTCACAGCCACATGGTGCCTTCCACCTCAGGCCCTCAAAGAAATCTGCAGACAGTAACAACCACAGCCCAGGAAATGTACACTGATATTACTCTGACTTTTCATGTGGGGCAACTCTAAGGAAAATATTACTTCAAGCTGAACCAGAACAGCTCTGTTTTACACATATCAACTGCAAAACCATTTTCAGCATCATGGAAAAAATAAATACAAAAAACTGTTTCCTTTTACTCATGCTGAATCAGTGACATTCCTGTTTCCTCATAAATTCTCAATATTGTAAGTCACTTATAGGAAAAAACTCCACTCAAAAATGTCCCTGGGCTTCTGATGAGTGTGAAGCTGCCACTGGCAAAAACCAGCATGCACTTTTCCAAGTGTTAACATTAGCTTTTTGTATTACTGCCACAAAACTGTCCCAGATTTTTCTCTGTAAGGTTATCTTCACCTGAGGTAATGGAGACAGAGATATCAAGTGGCTAGCACCAGCTCACAAGCTTAGTGGTAGTCCAATGCTTCCCAGTTCAATGGGGTGTTCAAGCCACTAGAGATAGCCTTCCTTATTAAAGATGGGGTACAATATGAATAGACCCAAGTCTCACACATAAGGTAGTGAATAAATTAATGGCCAGAAATTTTGGTGTTAATAATATCTCCCTCAAAACAGGAACTCTGTGCTCTGACAGCTATAGTGCTGATGAAAGTAAAGACTAACTTTTGAGGTTTTAATACTTGGAGTGGGAACCGTGTCATGATTTCTTGCAGCTTCTATGACAAGAATGGCTCATAAGCTCAGTCATACGAAGGGATGTCTGGCATATAAATAACCTCTGTCTTAGCACAAAGAAGAAAGAGGAATAACAGAGAAAGATTTTTTCCTTTTGCCCTCAAAGCTGACCATCCCTAAGCATGGTCAGACAATACTTAAGCAGATGAATTGGAAACTCCTGAAACCACAGACGGGAAAAGTCTAGGAGACATTTTGCTCTCAAAGGCTTTGCAGTCTATCTCACAGAAAGAAGGAAAATTACAGGGAAAACCAATCTGAAGTATTCTACTTGGAAAAAGACTGGGAAACAAGATGATTAGTGAAAGAAACGCACAGTTGCAAAAGCAAAGAAATTTTTTCTGATCTGCTTTGCCTAGGAGAAAGGTGCTCTACCTGTGGGACTAGAAAACCTGCATCCTGAATGTTAGTAGCATCCAAGCAGTGACATTTATGCCAAAGTTCTGCATCTCCCCCTTTCTCAAAATGTATTATTTCTCTGCTTCTGCTGCATGCTACCTTCACTCCTCACAGTTTTGTACTGACTTATGCTCGTGACTGTGACCTGAGGGACATGCGATTCACCTGCAGCCTTCTCTCAACATCTGTGAGGAAGGTGGGGAGCAGCTTTATATCAAACATAAATCACTATAATGAGATAAATCCCTATGTCCCCAGGCCATGTTGGCAAATTCCTTAGGGGCAGTACTGCCCATGGGAGTAGCCCTTCATCACTGAGTCTCCATCTCATCTCTGATGGCAGAGAAGGTGGCACAAATTGTAAACACTCCCATCTCCTCCCCCAAACACATCTGTGTCCTGGGTTTCCCGCAGCTGAAACATGGCATGACCCTGGCTGAATGCTGCTTTCCTTCGTGCCACCAAGAATCCATTTGAATCAGCATTCCTGGCTCGGAGCAGATGAGCATTTAAGCATGCACTTAAGTGCTTTACAAAGGATGAGGCCCTGGAGCAGAAACCTCATTTCCAAATATAGCACACAAGGCAGGCACTGCTGTATGGCTGGCCAGGCTGGATCTCTGGAAATGGCACGTAGCATGTCTAGCAACATGGCCTCAGCACTTGGCACAGCTACCAGCATTTGGAGGTGCTTGCACCTCAGCTCATGCAAGGGAAGAAAGCTAAGGCAGCCAGTGCAAAATGGCTTGCAGCCTGCCAACTTCATAAATCAATTTGAACTGTTTTTTCCTCATATTTCTAATATGTATTGTTACCTCTGGCATGAGGACTTCTTTAAAGCTGGTGACATACTGAATATATTACTGTGCTTAAATCACAATAAACTTATCTCAGAATTAAATGGTTATTAAATGCTCAAAAACTCTTCATTTGTTTAAAAAAATGTAGCACCAAAGCTTGCAGGTAGTGAAGCACTGCTAAGCTCATCTATATGCGACCTCAAATAATTTTTCATGTCATTAAGCAGAACACAATTCCAGATTTATTTTAATAATTTATACATTGTTTCATAAATAAAAAACAAACGTGTGTTCAGCAGAGAGACCTTCTTTTACAAAAGAAATAATAAATTATTATTTCTTCCCTTAAAGAGATCTCTCTGCTGAACACTTGTTTGGTTTTTATTTATGAAACAATGAATTATTAAAATAAAGTTAGAAGTGTGTTCTGTTTTAATGACATCAAAAATTGTCTGAGGTTTCTATAGAGTATGTGCTTGATTTTTATTTCCTTGAAAATTCTCCCATAATTATTATTTTTTTTTACAAAAATCCTCTGTGGTAGTCAGGGGTGATCTGTCTTTCACACATGTTCAGAAGAATTCATTGTTATTTATTTAATCTAAACTTGCCTCCCTGTCTAGATCTTGTGGGAAAAAATGCACAAAGGAAACAAAGTGTCATGTAATTTTGTAAATATTAGAAGGTACTTGAAATAAATCCATATGCATTATTCAAACTTCCAAGTTTTTTAACTCCTTTCTCCATTGTTTTGGGCCACAGATAAATGAAGTCCTGGTATTTCTGCTTTCCTTTGTCTCATGCTTATGTAGCAAACAGAGAAGGGAAGGACTAGCACAGGTACAGACACACATGCTTGTCCCTACATAAAGAACCAGTATCTCAGCTCAATTATATACTAATCCTTCTGATCCATCAGAAAAAGAGCTGACACCAAGTTGTCAGGACCAAAGGGAGCCTGACTTGCTCGGCTAACTGACTGCAGACTGAGCATGAGGCACACACTGCTGGGTCTCGCTTTACCCACTTCACTCTGAAGCACTGGCAGAGCACCTCAGCTTCTTACCCCAATACAAGAAAACATTCCAGCAGCCTCCTCCCACCAGGCAGCTGCATCTGATTGCAGAAGAGAAGGGACCACCCTTGGCCTATGCAGACAAAGGTCACAAGACAAGGTGGGACCAACATTGGAAGGAACTCCCACGAGGGGCACCGACACCAGAAGCAGGCTGGAGCTACATTCTCACACAGGCCCCCAAGCACCAGATGTGCACCCTCCCCTCCCATCCACTGCATCCAGATGTGGGAGCTGTTTCCTAGCTTTACTAGGGCTTGAGATACCAAAGACTGATCTCTAAAGGAATGGCTCATCCTGGCTCCTACTGTCTCACTGACACAAGACCCACAAAGACACTCCAGTCTTCCACCAGTATCATGGGGGACAGAGGCAGGCTTGCAGCTGCATAAGAGATAACCTTTGAGGGCAACATCTAAGAGGGGATGGGGTGGAGGGAGGGCATCAGCTCCCTCCAATGCCAGTGAATAAATGCATGTGTCTCGAGGGGTAGTTCAGGGAGTTCTGGGGAGGACAACCGGCCAGCTCTGTCCAGGTGCCTCTAGGCATATCTCTCTCTTTGTATATGGATGCATTCACTTCAAAACACAACCCAAGTATTCAAAAAAACACAGACAGCTTAGGTCCATAGGAGGTAAAACAAACTAAGAGTGAAATCACTCTAAGACTCCAATAAGACTGCCTAAGTTTCAGCATTAGGCTACTCCAGGTACTCGTCCTGCTGAGACCTACTCACCAGTAGTTTGAAACCCTAATTTCTGAGTGTATAAAATCCAGGAATAAAAAAAACAATGATTTTCCTTTCTTTCCATTTTGCCTTTGAATTTCACCTGACTCACTTTTCCCTGCTTCCTCTCTCAGATCATTTCAGTGAGCAACATAGCATCTTCTGCAGAGTCCCCAAAAGACCATCCTGGGGTCTTTTCTGTCCTTGCATACCCAAAGCAGCCACATGAGATCAGCCCAAAGGAAAACTAATGGATAAATATTTCTTCCCACTGGAGTGGTAAGGAGAGAGATGCCATGAACCACTGCAGATACAAAAGCCAGTGACAATATGGGGATGACTACCTAGATATCAGACACACACCTCTTCAGTCAGGGGAAGGCAAATGGAAACCAGTGATTTCTTTCTGCTATGTTATTTGAGACCAGGCCTGCTCACTTGAAGAAATACAGCAGTAAAAGCCTTGGGGGACGGAGTCAGAGGGGCTGCATACTACAGCACTGTGAAGCAAGAAGCTTTAATTAAACTTGCATTTAGACTCATGATCTTAGACAGCTTGGGGATTAGCCAAGCTCTCTCTAGTTCATGCTGCCTACCCAAAATATGCAGGAGAGAGGATGAAGGGGGGAAGAAAAAGCAATCTGAAAACAGGACAAAGAGTGAGTTTAATACAAACATTATAAATATAATATGAACTAAAATCGGGTCAAGGCCAAGAGGTTTGGCAGGAATTCAAGACATTCAAGCTTGCAGAGAAAACATACTGAAATTGTATCCAAACACAAAAATGGGTGCTAGAAAGCTCCAGAGGCTTAGCTGTGAAAGTCTATGCAGCACCTCCAAAATGACCAGCTAGGAGATGCAGCTTTCTCACATACTTACTCCATCCTCACAAGAAAAAATCTTACCGTTTTTAAGTGTTTTCAGATACAGTCTGCAGGACATGTAGTTGTGCTACAAAGTCCTCTGCACAGATGATAGTTGCTCCCCATGGGTCACACAAAGTCACAATATGCTAGTGCTGTGTAGATTAGCAGGGATCTGAGCCTACACAACACCTGGGTTATCTGTAGAGCTAGCATCTCCCAACATGAAGAAAACTTGCCAACATACAACAGTTTCTCTGCCAATCCCTTCTGCCATCCTCAGGGACCACACTCACCCTAAAGGAGGCCATGTGCTAATACACCCAAACACATCCTCCAACCCCTCCTGGGTTCCTACTTCTGGACAGAAAAACTCTCAGCTAACACCAAAGGTTGTCCTCTGCTGATGCCAGTGCTGGTAACTCTCTGGAAGTTGTTATACCAAGTAGGGTTTTTACTTCCTTCATTCTTTTCTGCTACAGGGCAGTGTTGCCTTATGCAAAGGTGCCTGAGCTGTCTGACCAGTCCAGAATAAGGCAATGCCAAAGCAATACCATTTTGAGACCAGATAAAGTGTACCCATCTCCCTACTGCGCCCTGAAAAACAATGCTGAATAAGTCTATTTCAGTCACAATTCCATGCAGTTCCATTTACCCACCCCAGAGCTACCATCCTGCTCTGGACCATGACTTGCCTATCCCTGCATGGAGCTGCACTCCAAGTGGTTTCCCCTTTCCTACACAGTGAAAGCTGCTATGTCCCACAGACAGGCCAACCACCCAGGTGATAAAAGCAGCCCTCTCCTCCATCACTCATGGAAGGACAAAGTATTCTTGTTCTGGAGCTCAGAACTTTCTCACCAAAACAAAAGCTTGCTGTCGGCTTGAAAAGAACAAGATTGTTTCTTTCCACACACCACCACCCTCAATAAATCAGTGAGATGCCCTTCAAGTACTTCTAAAACATTGTGCAGTTTTTTTCATTGAAATATTTCAAGCCCTTCCTTAAGAAGCAGAGAAAGGCCTTGAGATTTTTTTTTACTGCAGGTTTTTGTTTCGGATTTCTCTCCTGTCTGATTCCCAGACAAGGTGTTACTCATGCATTCTGTCAGAGAAACACAGCAACTGCTTGCATTGCCATGAAGCCCTAAGGAGGGACTGCTCACCCTAAGGGAAGCTTGTATTTCTGCCTCTCACCTTTCAAATGAAATGTTTGAATTAGCTGACCTCAAGGTGATGAGAGCTAAATGCTGGTAGGGAAAATTTGTGCTCCTTGAAAGGAGGACACAGCTCCTCCTTTAATATAGGCTCCTCTAGCTGATTGTTAACCAGCTTATGGGAAAAGGCAAGAATCTTCCCCTGGGTATTGTATACAACACAGCACTTTTGATCTTACAATACTCTGGCTAAAGGAAGCCCCTGTGTATAAAACACTCAAGGGACCAACCTGATTTTAGAAATCCTCCTGTCTGTTAATAACTGGGATTCTTGACCTGGCATATCCAATCTAGTGCTCCCTAAATGTTTTGCTCCAGTATGTCATATCTGACTCTCAAAATATCTCAGACTATGATTCACTCATAATATGATTTTTCAAACTGAACACAATGTCCAGACAAAAGTTCTTTCAGTTATAAACTAATTACCACACACCCTGTAACTCAACACCATTATATGAACTGCTCTCTGAAAGCCATTGATTCAGGCCCCAGAATAAAACCTTTCCTAGTTAAGAAAACTATAAAATCTTAGTTCCATTGAAATCAGTAATACAGCTCCTCCTGATCTTCCTGAGATCTGAATTTTTCCACATCCCTTGACCACTTGTTTTAGAAGGATCTTTTGATTGTCAAGCAAAAGTTATCTTCATGCAAAGCTCTCCTCTGGAGCTTACATATCTACAGCTTTAGTACATCAACAGTTGCTCATACATTTTCCAAGCAGCATTAGAGGAATATTGCCATGAACACAGGTCACTTTCACAGGAACTACTGAAAATCAAAGCTAATTAGTAAAAAGACATCATTTCCTACAGGTAATTGTTCTGAGGGGGAAAAAAAGGGGAAGAGGGATAGAGATTCACTTTTCAAACTATAGGTAAGAGGAAGACTGAAACTTCTTCTAGCTGAAAACAGCTACTGTGTTTGTAAGAATTTGAGTCCTGCCTTCATTTTCCTTTTGTACCATTGATAAACATTAGGAGCTGTCAGCTCAATTTTTCAAGAGCTAAGGGGTATCATTACAATTGTATTTAATATTAACAAAGGGGAGGCTCTGCATTTACAGTTCTAACCATGTATTATATTGTCTCTTATGTGTTACCCAACAGAAATGCTTACCGGGTGGGAAATAAGGAGGTGGTGTAGTTTTGGTTGCATTCTCTTCACTCTCTTTCAATCGATTCTGCAGAGATGCAATTTGTCGACGAATTGCAAGGACATTGTTTTTGTCCAGTGACTCTAGTTCATTTACCAGTATAGTCAGATTGGTGATCTAGAGGGGCAAAAAGATAGCAAGTTTAATGCCAACGTTATTTTACAGATATTTGCAGGCAGGGCTGACCGCAGAAGATGCTACAGAAAAAGGTTCCAAGAAATGGGCCTGATCCTCGTAGCCTCAGTTTGACATTTCCAGCAGAGTACATAACCACAAGCATATGCTTTAAGACTAAGTTGTGTAACAGTGTGCAAAAATAGTGCTATTTTACTCATAGGGTAAAACTATCCAGTGAGTCTTGGGCATGAAGCTGTTGAACATAAAAAGTACTTATTCCAGCCTTACAAAAGTATCTGCAAATTTTATTTGCAAAGATAAATAGTTTTCTTAATCACCTGCTTGATGATATAGAGGACATTGGAGCAAATGAGATTTCACTTTCCATCTTAAGTAATCATTCTCTCTAGGTGAGTGATTAACTACAATTTTGAAAATGTGATTTATAGTCTGCTAGGAAGGTGATAGTCTTTCCCACTTCTTGATTTCTTATTGATTGAGCCACTGCCTTAGCAACCAGAAGCTAATTTTTTAATTATCTAAATTAAAGTGCAGAGGCTTTCAAGCATGGGGGTCTGAAAATTAATATTTATTATAATAATTTAATCAGCTTGTGTGTTTAAGACTATGCAAAACTTTTAATTTTCAGGCAGATATTTGGCAAAACCAGAATGGACTCCCTTTGCTTTGGGATTGCCTTACTTTTCTGTGGTCTATACCAAGGAATAAGATGTTAATACATTTAAGGTCAAGCTTTCTTTTAATTTATGCTGATGAAATGCTAAAATAATTCCACTAGCTGCAGTAGAGACAGACTGCATTTCCTCAGCCTAAACTCTAAAGAGAGAATGGACTATCTGTGTACTTGAACCCGCTGTGGCTAACCAAAACCTTGGCAATACCTCCAAATATATTTGCTCAACAATGGCATTGCTTCCAACAAGGCTGGGTTTCAGCTGAGTGACCAGCCTCTCCAGGTCACTGATTTCCACTTTCAGTAACTGGAAGTCCAGTTCCGTGTAAGATACACCGCCTGTCTCCACTTGCTGCACTCTGATGGTTAGATTGAGGATTTGCTGCTGATACAGTTCAATTCTTTTTGAGTACTCCCTAACCTGAAAGAAGGAAAAAAAAAAGAGATACATATTCAGGTTCGCAAACAAGACAAAACTGGCTGACATCCTTATTGTATTTCTGAGAAATATATATATATAAAATAGATATATTTTTAAGTACCCTATGCATATCTTCCACATACTTGCCATATATATTATTCCCATAAACTGCATAAATGTAAGCCTCATCACATCCATTAAAATATAAAATTTAACCCACATTTATTGTCAGCAGTTTCAAAAAATCCCCTCAGAAATGCCTGGGGATAACTGAAGGCAGAATTTTATTCACAATCTTCCATTTTTTTAATTCATTGCCAATATTGTCTCTGTGAGCTAATTTTATCCTCAGTATGCCAAGAACTTACATTGGTGAAAATTTTATTAGGAAATCTG
This sequence comes from Geospiza fortis, assembly GCF_000277835.1. Classification (NCBI taxonomy): domain Eukaryota; kingdom Metazoa; phylum Chordata; class Aves; order Passeriformes; family Thraupidae; genus Geospiza; species Geospiza fortis. Next base: position 999,373 of record NW_005054322.1, read on the forward strand.
CAGTGTATTATCCTCTCAAAAGCAACCAGAGAAGGCTGCAAAATGCAATAAAGGATCCCCAAGTTTTTCAACTTCATTTCCTATTAACTCTGAATCCAAATAGGAATTTACCCTGTGTACATTTGAATTGTGTCAAACATTGGCAGAACTGATTTGATGCTTGTCTTTGGGCAGGGAGGAAACATTTAAACGCAGCGTTAAAAATCAAATCTGGTTTAAATGAAAGTGTTAAATTTATGGCAGGCGTTAGCTGGAGTAATTTATATAGCAGCCTTTTCAGCCTTTGAAGCATTAAATAGTTGTCCAGATAAATATATTTTCACACATATATCTGCCGAGATAAAGGTCACAGCACAAGTATTGTGAAGCAGAATGTTGAGAATATTATATGGATTTGGGACTTCCCTTAGAAATGTTAGTTCCTTGAAATTTAACGCTTTGGTAAAGGCGCATAATTTCTCACCCATATGCTTCATATATCATTATATCACAAAGATAAGTAGGAATAAATGTAAATAGCTTGTTGCACTAGTAACTTCATATTTGTGCCCTCAGATGGTATTTGTGCCTCTATCTACAGCACTGTAATTTCCATTACTATTATTTCTTCAGCTGAAAGACTTACCCTATATCTTCACATGCATTCTTGCATTATCTTAACATTAAAATAGAGTCAAAACTTTTTTCTCATTGTCTGAAATCTTGCCATGGTGTGAAGACCACAGACTCCCTGTTTCTCTGCTCTGGCAGTAGCCCTTGAGACAGGGACCGAGAAAAAAACCCCACATTTCTCAAATAATTCCTTTCAATCTTGATTGAATCCCTTGGGTACCAAAGAGGAGGTATGGGAGCTCATGGCATGGAAATTTAGAAGTTATGTAGTGATGTGGACTAAGGAGGAGAAGCATAAGAGTAGATCCTCTGTTCAGAAGTATAATTATCAATAATGGCACAACTATACCGTGAATCTTAAGCCGCTACAAAAACCCTGCATGGACACACATAGTATACACCAAAACCAGGATGCTCAGTTCCATGTATTTAAATCTGAGTTTGAAACAGATCTTCTGTTCTAAATGTGTGCAGCCAGGCTTCGAGCTGCTCAAAACTGTTGAGTTTCCACAAGCTGTGGCAGAAACACCCTGGCTCACAGCACTGGATGCTCTAGATCTCCCAGATCAAGCCAGGATAACTTCAAGTCATTGAATTAGGAATCAAAACTTATATAATTCAAGTTACACAATTAAGAATCAAAAAATAACAGCCTGAAAGACCTAGACCTAGTTCCTTGTTACTGGCTAGCAACAGTGATAGCTGGGATCCCTTGCCATAGCTGCCACCATCATCTGGTAGGGAATAGCAAGAAGAACCAATCCTTTTGGAAAAGTCAGCAGTGCTTGGACCTCGCACTTTCAATGATCACCAAAATTAGTTTGGTGTTGAAATACAACCTGTAAAAAAATCATTTGGAAAAATTATTCAAAGGTGAATGTTTAAACTGTGGGTCTAGAGTTTGTTCAACAACAACAACAAAGTAAGAATTTTATTACAGCCTGAGAAGTACGAAGCAAGTCCATTTTTGAGCAAAATTGCACTGCTGTGTGACACTATGTCTATCACAGAGGTATCTGGAAATCTGTCTAGGTATTAATAACCTTTCTCACAGTAATACTGGAAATAATTAATGAACTTTCTCACAGTAATACTGGTAATAATAATGCAATACAGACCAAATCTACAAACCACTGAAATAAACAGGCTGCTGGAATTAATGATGGCTACTCATTAGTGAGTAACCTGTGAATTTGAAGTTTTCTCCAGGGTTTTCAGAGCCTGGACAAAATGCTGAGGGCTGGAACAAGGCATACATAGTTATTTCAGCCCTGACTGCAGAATGCAGACCTGAAGTTCTCCTCCCATATTAGAGGATTTTCACTCAGTCAACCATCTAGGTCATTTAAGGACACGTCAACACCATCCAGCAGAGTATAGTTGAGCCTGAGCTAGCACCATCACTCTGCAGTGCTCTGCACAGCCACACCAGCGTCGCAGAGAGCTTAAGCTAATAGCTCCCCTGGCAAATTACAGGACAAATAAAATTTTCTCAGCAGCGCTGCACTAACAGGTCTACACAGCTTTTGCAGATAAATCCAGCACATATGTTAAACACTGCAATGCTCTGTGTGGAGATTCCTGCCTGCTCAGATCTGGTTTAGGAGTTTCTGTGGGTTAGAAATATCAGTTGAAAAAGAACACAATATTGTTCTGTTGATTGGCAGATAGATTTAAGTAGTTTGTAATCCCTGCTCTTCTACTGCACCTACCTGCTAGAGACTGCCTATAGTCTCTTGACAGGCTGGCACAGAAATTCTGTGCATATCCTATTTTTAGGGATACAGATCAATAACTAGTACTGATGCTGCTGTATTTGTCATAAAAGCCTCAAGAAAGCTATGATGAGTGCATACAGCCTGGATTAGCCCTTTATGGGAAGAAAATGGAACCATGTGAGGAATACGTAAGAGGAAAAAAACTTCAGTTTCAGTTTTTCCTCATTCCAAGTATTGTCACCTTCATTTAATGAAAAGGGCAGGAAAAATCTGCAATGCTCATTTAGTGTGTCATTTACCTGCAACTGGTATTTATCAAAACAGGTTTTGCAGCATGCAAGCAGACACTTCTCCAGCACAGATTTAGAGAGTACAGAAGGGGGAACAGAGCTACAAGATGAAGATGTTAAAGAAAAACTGTGAGAGGAATGAGGGAAAATAAGAAAGAAATTACAAACCCAGCAACTTTCTAAAACCATTCAGCCCAGGACACTGGCTTAGAGCAGGTTTGACCTCTACAGATCCATAAGGAGCAAGGCTGGCCGTCTGCCTTCTGAGATGGAGAAGAATTCCATTGCAGGTTAACCTGTTGTGAAAAGCAAGTTTTTTTGCTCCTGTTTCTGTTAAGTCAGAATGTTGTGGCCATTGTGAGCCATGTTCTGAGGCACTTTCTCTCCTTGTGACCATGTGCTGATCCATCCCTGTTAGGGAATTGTCTTCTCCCCCTTTCTATTGAGAGGAACAGTCAATTCCCACTTTGCTTTAAAAGGTTAATTTTCTTCTGTAATCATAATTATGCTGGCAAAGGTTGATGTGACAGAGGAAAAATTAGTCTGGTATTTTCAGCCTACGGTTTGTACTCACTTGGCACATGAGAGCATCTCTTTATCTGCAAGCTTCCTTGCCTGCTGATTCTATAAAAGGACCCCCTTGCTTTTTGAATTAGCCAACAATCAGGCAAAAGGTTAATGATCCAATCAGGTTGTTTATCTGGGACTTTTAGCACATGGGAAGCATCCTTAAAAGGGTCCAATCCTGCAGCTCCAATCCAGGAAAAGTTCCCATGAGCTTCAGAGGGCGTTTTAGAAGAGCAACAAAAGCGTGGATTCTCAGAGCCAAAAAAGGAAGCACTCAGAAGAAAGTCCCACTTCTGTGGTGAGACTAGGTTATGCCTGAATGCAATTCCCTACGAATTTGCTCAGGATCATTTCTAATAACAATCAATATTGAAAGCTTATGTTTCCTCCATTTCATTATTTCCCGGTCTCTATGAGTATTATCATGACTGAATTAAGATAAAGGATTGCGTAAGAAGCATTTTTTATACAATTTGAAAAGTATTTTTGAGCATGGAGATTTATGCATGACAGGACCTCAGAATATTTAACTTCAGATATCAATAAGGTAATGCTCAAAAACTCTCTTCTTTCTATAAAAAAATAGAACATTATAACTGAGAAATCTTACACACATCAATTTACACCAAAATTCAATCTGTTCATTTCAATTTCTGACCTAAAGTGTCTCTGTGCCCATATCACACGAAAGTATATGTCACACTTCAACTAGATACAGTGTAACACTGCTTGGCTGATTGGTCTCGACAGGATGAAATTCAGTGAAGCCTAAGTCGGGAATTTTCACTGTCTGCAGCACGAATTGCAAGTCGAGGTCAGTGTCTACACTGTGGTACACTGCTGAGCATGGAAGGGTGACAACAGTCAAAGCAGCTGACACCAGCTGGCAACCTAGACATTAAAGTCTAGGGTGGGGCTGAGTGCTTGCCCTGAATTTAGAGGTGAGTTTCAGGTACAAATCTGGACACCTTATTTTAGATATCTATAGCAGTAACCTGTGTTCTTATATGGGCAAGATGTCTGAATTAATTGGAGATATGAGGTTGTCCACACAGAGAGGTCAAGCAGTACTTGAGATGCTCCCATATCTGCCTGGCACTAGCCTAAAGGGGACATGCACCATTCTGAGTAAAATACCAGTAAGAGATAGGTTACACCAGCACAAGAGACTAGGAAAGGTGGTACACAACCACCTTAAAGAATCATGCCAATATCTGACTAGGAATCATGCCCCTCATCCTATCCCAGCACAATTACTTTCAAATGCTGGCACTGATCACAGTGGGAACAGTATGGGGGGCCTGAAATCTCAGGGGTTTTCATGGCTCATCAACCCTGAGCTGCACTTCCATGCTCCAAGGGATCAGGTAACTCCTGCACTTGGAGGCAGCAGGACTTATGTCAGTTTGTCCTTCATATGCCTGCTAACAACTGAATGTGATTCACTGTTAGCTCCAGCTCTTTCAAAACAAACTATTTGAACTGAAAGATCTTACCACAGAATCCTACGCCTGTTGTTGTGGGTTTTATGCACAACTTCTTATCTGTTCTTGATTATACCAGAGGAGGGTTATGAATATTTATGATTAGAATTTATAATTTAATGCTTTGCCTTTTCTGCTGATTAATTCAAGGACACTTCGTTTCTTAAGATGCTTGGTTTCCAAAGAAAACACTTTCTTCTGGACACCTAATCTGAATCCTGAATATTTATCCACCATAAAAAGTCAAAAGCAGACTCCTGTCTTCACAGGCAGCTTCACCCAGTGCACTTCAGCATGTGTAGGTTTGCCCGAGTCCTCAAAAAATGGATCTCAATTCATGCAGCAAGCAACCAAAGCAGTGTTTGTCTTCAGCAGAAATGCATAATTCAGCAGTCTCACTGCCACAACTTCAGATGTTGAAAAGAATGATTTTTTTTTAATTTATTTATTTTTCCCTGTGAGACAAGAAGCAGTGCAGGGGCAATTATTCACCTACTTCTTCACTCTGGA
>NW_005054322.1:1004612-1008998 GCF_000277835.1 Geospiza fortis
AACACATGAAAGAGCAGGAGGCTTGGCTTCCTATAGCATCGTGTAGCAATCACAAACTAATAGAACTGAGCCAAAAGAGGAAAAACATAACCATTCTTCCAAAACATACCATATGCCTCTAGCTCAAAAAGCCTAGAGAAGAGACCTGAGAATATTCAAATGTATGACATGTTACAATGTCAAAGATTAGAGATTTAGTCACCTTTCTCCTTGTTCTTATGGAGCTCTCTTTCCCACTCTTTTAAAGACACACCACAGAAAAATGCTCACTGCTGTACTTTTTTGTAGGCAGCCATTCTTCAGAAAAGATGCAACTGTTATTTTTAAGACAAAAGAACACCTTACTTTAGAAAGCTCTGCCTCAAACTTCTCTGAGAGCGTTGTGGCTATGATTTCCAGTTGCTCAGCCTTCTGCACTGGAAAGGTGGTATCTGGCAAGTACACAGAGCACTGACAAGTTCCTTCATCATTCACAGAGCCGGACACATTGGCAAAGAGCTGCAAAAACAAATTGGTAAGAAAAAATGTGTTAATATTCTTCTTTAGAATCAGTACCTAATAATGTCTGGCAATAATATGAGTTGTGTCAATCATGAGATCAACAATTTCTTTATTAGTCATCTTTCACCTTTTTCTTCCAAGGAACTCAAAATATCTAGCAATTTTTATTACTCATCCTTACAAATCTCTCTAAAACTAGTTAAATATTGCTTTAAAGACTTTACCATTGGAAAAATGGAGACATATAATAGTCCTTACTTTCCCAATCTTGTGTACAATGTTCCTAAGATAATGAAATAACTTTTCCAGCATATAGAAAAGCAGGCAATAGCAGGAAAATAACGTAGTAAGTTAGGTCATACACCTACTATTTTGTTCATATAAATTGGACAAATGATTTAGTCATTTACATCCATAGAGAAGAAAGTACTGATACAGAACTAGTAACAGGGAATGTTTCAGAAAAAAAAAATCATTCATTTGAAGATTTGCAGCCAGCCACAGCAAACAGACACGTGCATTTAATTATACACCACTGAAAGGTGATGAATTAAATATGCAGGTTTGGCCTAGGGTAGAGATTTTTATTTTGCTACAAAATATTGCTCATAACACCCACATATCACAGCCCGCCCATCCATCCTCGTGGATAGTTGGCAAAGCTCCTGCCCATGAATTGCCTTGTCCCAGCTGTCTGCATGCTCACAGCATCATCACCGTGCAATGTGCATGAGGGACAGAAAGGTCAGGGCTGGCACCTCCTGATCTTGCCATAATTTACAGCCAAGGCACACTGTAGTCTATAAACACCAGGCTGAATACTGAGTGTGTTCAGAACAGTTCTTTTTGTTTGTACACAAAATGTTTCCAATTCATAAACCTATCACGAATTTATTAATAAAGATATTTGATGTTACTTTAAAATATTCTGGCACACACTTCAATACAGCTGCATATTTTAAAGCTACAGACTTGCTCTTTAAAAACACTTCTTTCTATAATCTCTTCTGCCTTGCAGAAATCCCAGTGTTATTCATGTGTTTTCTCTTTTTCTTTCCCTCTTGAAAATAAAAAAGCAAACAACAAAACTATGTCCTGAGAGCTGACATTTCAGTACTTCTTCCCTTGCTTTTTCACAGTTGCTTTCAACTAATGCTCTCATGGAAAAACCAGCCCAGAACACACAGTGATGACCAGCACCAAAGTTGTCTTGATCTGTGAGCCCAAAAAGAGAAGAGCAGCAAGCAGGAAGACATTTAACATGAAAGGAAGCAGAGAAGTATCTCATGGCATGCCAGAATGTCCCAGCATATAACTTGCATTAATTTCTCTGCCAGGCAGGTTAACAAAGCACTTCTGAAAATCCCACTGAGAACACATTATGTCTAAGTTTCCACGTATTTTTGAAGATATGGCTACCAGTATGTAAATTACTATGAAAAATTAGTTCCTATGTCACTTAGTCCTCAGTGAGTCCTCAGTGCCTTGGCATGGTTGGGATGGCAGGCAACTTGCTCAGCAATAAAAAAGGAACAGATGGGAAAGACCAAAGGAAGAAATAAATGTGGCTTAGTGAGTATATGGGAGCTTCTTCAAGACTGTTGCCTATTAGCATGCTAACTCTTGTGTGGAAGGTATTGTGATCTGTTCCTTCTGTGTGTAACACAAATATGAGTACATGTCTGCAAGAGAGAGCATGTTATACATTGCATAGCAATAGTGTGTGGTATACCTTTGTATGCATTATACACCCTGCTGTAAACTACAGTCTCAACTGTATTATACCAATCAGTTTTCTAGACTTAGCCTGCCTATTTCATGAGCTAAAAAAAAAATCATAAATGTATTCAGATATCTCCCAAAAAACCCCTTGAACTCATGCTTTTAACCTCCCTGTGAAAAACAATCATTATATTTTAACATTTGAGTTAGGAGGGAGCTTTGAGTTGAAGGCAGAGCTTCATTCCAGTAAGTGCCACTTATATTGAAGCCAACAGTTTCCCCAAAAGAGTGGAAACAGCCTGGACAGACAGAACTGCTTCCATTCTTCCACTGACATTACAAACATTGGGATCATGATGTTGACAAGACCAAGAAGCATTGTTTAGTTAAAAGCCCCTTGGGTCAATAAGTGCTTCAATCAAAATATAATACCAGCCAAATGACAAGCATGTAACAAAAATGTCTTTCGTCATCCTGTAGAAAAATACATGAGATAGACTGCTACTTTTGATGGAGTTGTACGGTTTTTAAAGTTTAATAATTTATACAGAACACTCAAAAGAGAGCAAACTGTCCTAGCCTACAGCAAGGACTTGACAGCAACATTTCACTCTGCAAAATTGTTACATATACGTATTTGAAGCTATGAGAAATATTCCTTCTCCACATCCCTTCAAATTAAGAAAGGGAGTAGGAACGATCAGTTACTCAGTTTTCTGAAAATCAGGAAATTTGTCACTGTAGCCTAGCGATATTTGCAGCTCTAAATCAGCTGTTTGCTCATCCTAAGACAAAGAATGGGATCCACAGAAAGAACATATCAGGGCCACAGTAGGGACAGAAGCCACCTCAGCTGCTCAAGGAAATGGATAAAGTTTGGGTCCTGCTAACCAGACTCTGAAAGAGAGCTCTGACTCCATTTAGCTTTCTAAATGCTCTACTGGAGCCAGAGACTCAACTCTGTCTCAGAAGAGGTCCCTCCACACACCCTATATGCCACACTGGGCTTGCCTGAACATAAAAAGATCTGTTGTGAAGCTGAACCTGTGCCTTGGATGAGCTCTGGTCTTGACAACAATTTGCAGGACCATATAGAGCAATTGCAACCCACTGAATCTGCTCCAAAGTGAACATGTTATTGAACAGTCACTGATAGAAAGAAGGAAAGAAACTGAACTCTGAAATCTGCAGACTATGTACTTAAGCACTGCACTAGAAGGCACAGAAATAAGACTCAGGTCCCTCTATCATCAAAGAGCTGATAATATTTTAACTAGGTAGAACAGGGAGAAACAAGATTTTCTCACTCCCAGCAACCACAAGTGGGCACTCCTCAGAAGATGCTTCCAAGGCTCTGTTCTAGTTTACAAGAGAAGACTTCCTTGGTGAGACTGTAATCACCAAACTGTTTGCCACATTGGCATTAAATCCCCAGGGTCCCATCTGTTTCATGTCTGTGGTTCAGTTCAGTAGTTACAAGGTTAATGCCAAAGTTTTGGATCTTACTTAAGGCATTGAATGACACGGTAACAGTAGCGATGATTTTGGAGATTCACTACTTCCTAAAGTATTGGATACACAACACATAGATGCTTCTTCCAGGCAGTACAACTGGTTTGCCTGTGTCAGAGTTAAATCACTTAGCAACTGTATAGCATTAAAAGAAAAGTACCTAAGTTCCTAAATTTTGTCTTTTCTGGACTATATTGAAGAATAGTAATGGTTATACCTTTGGGGAAGGGAGCAATTTGCCATTCGTATTCCCAGGCTGAGTCAGATATGGAAGCATCGTACTGAGATGAGTGGTCTGAAAAGCAAAGGAAAGGTTGTTTTAGTGTGATTTTCTGCATACAGCACCATCCCTTCCCCACCAGATAGCCCCCATCCTGCAGCTCCAAAGCACTTTGATTTTATCATGGGAGCTATCCTGAGCAACTGTAACATTTCTGATCTGCTGCTGAGGCGACAGTTTCCCTGGGCACAGCGTCACTTCACAGACACCTCTTCCTGAGGAAAGGCTCTGTGTGACCAGAGGAAGGCAGGGGACACTCAGCCTGTCAAGGAGGTGTGAGCTGAGGATGTGACGGGCAGCCGTGGCAGATTGCATGGCAGTCTAAAGGGACAGTGCCATGCCCCTCTGCCTTAAATCCAGAGAATAATGTC
>NW_005054322.1:1009043-1035661 GCF_000277835.1 Geospiza fortis
CAGGAATGTCCACCTCCTCACCCCCAGCTCATGTCCCAGCCTCTAAGCAGAGGACTCGCTGCCCCTTTCACACCAAGTTGTCAGGCTGTGAGATGTGATGGCTGGGAAACATGTCCCACTCTGCTACTAGCACCACGGAGGTGACATCATCCCACCGTGGCGAGGGAGCACCGGGAGAAGACGCCACACTGCCAAGGATACAGCCAGATCCACCCTGGGAGCCTTTTATGCAATAAGAATATGTACATTCCCCTTAACTTCCATCTGTGGCTAATGCCCACTTTCCTGCCACAGCAAAGACAGCAGCTGTCACCCTGGCACCATACTGGGGGTTACCACGGCCCCACACAGTGTGAGGAGCACGGTGCATTGCTGTGATGCAGCACACTGTCACCCATAATGGGATCTCACCAAAACCTGTGTCAAACTGGGAACTGGAGCAAGACACCCTCAATGTCAAATGGTGTAACAGAAGGAGCATCAAATGGGCTTTCCCTGCAATGGGATGCACTGCTGGGTGCTTCTGCATTTCCCAAATCCCAGCTGGAACCCTGCTCCTGAGCCAGGGGATGGTGGGGATATCCAAATGGCTGGCAAAGGGCAGCTCTATTAAGTAGTGTAAACAAGCTTTGTGGGACAATTTGCCAAATAAACCCTCTTGAACAGGTACTTGTGTGCTCATACAATTACACTGAGCATGATGGGCAGCTGGTAGCAATTAACAGTGTTAGGGCAGAGAGCATCCCAAATTGTGCAAATGACACAAACTCAGGACTAGCTTAAAGCTAAGCAGACTAAGGAGGATTTTCTCTCCTATTAAGCTTTCTATCTTCAGCTTATCAACATATATTTACACCTCCATCTTGAATTTTGCAGCTTTTCATTCCTTGAGCAGATAAAAGTACCTTCCCAGGAGGTGCTAACTTTACTGCCTGCATCCACAACACTCCCAAACTTAAAAAAAAACGTAACTAGGGGCACACAGGAATTTTCTCGTTGGTGAATAAACCAGATAAATTAGAAAGAATTATCAGGAGCCAAAATGGTTTCTTCCCCTCAAATTTTAACTAATAAATACCAAAAAGGCAGTCATTTTTGATCAAACAAAACCAAAATGCTTTGCTTCATTTGAAAAATTTCTTAAGATAGTCAGAAACTGTTTTCCTGAAAAACTGAAGCCCCATTTTAAATTTGAAAAAAAAAGGGGGGAGAGACAGTACAAAATCAAAACTGTCTTTCACTAATATAATTTTTTGCTTTTAAAAAATATTTTTCAAAGTTTTCTACTTCCCCCCTGAATTTGATGCAGCTTTTGGTTGGGGGTTTTTGTGGGGGTTTTTCTGATGGATTTAGTCTCCTTTGAATTTCTCTCTTGCCCATCCAGATAGTTTTTTAGGGAAGAGGGAGAGCACCCAACAACAACCAACCAATATGGCTTTCATATGCCCAGTTACAGGGTATGACAGCAATCATGCAACTGGGAAAGCTCCCACCTCCCAGTTCCTTCCACATCAAAGATGAGGATCTGTTCCTGCTATAAGCCCTTGCTAATTAATTAGAAGCTACACAGAGCATTTAATATCCAGTCAGATCCTCACTGGGACTTGCACTCATCTAACCAAAGGCAGAATTTGACTCTGACTTTAAACCTGTGCCTCACTTTTACATTTATTACCCAGTCCCTATACATTAACTGGGGGGAGGATGGAGGAATACTTTAAACTTTCTCCATTCAGAGACCTCAACATTTGTCTAATAATTTTCCAGAAACCTTAAAATAATTTTCATCAATCTAAACTAGGTGAGAAGACAAGAAGGCACCAAAGCTCAGGTTATGAGACCCCCATCTTACCACTCCTGTTGCTGCTGTCGTCTCAGCCAGAGCACTCATGCTCTGCATGAGGAAAAGAACAGCCACCAGTGTGTGCTTCATCTTCTCAGCCTGCAGGTGTGACTGCAAAGGGAGAAAGGGTGCCTTATATAGTACAGTCTGGGGATTTCCCCAACCAAACCTTAAGGAACTTGTACGATATTTTTACAGGTTTTGGAGAAGTGATGTCATAAACTCATAATAACCAAATTACTAAGGTACAAAGAACACCAGTTACCATCATAAATTAACTATATCCAGTTTTCTAACAGGAAACCTTTTCCATGGGATACAGTATCTGATCTTAATCTTGATTCTATAGAACATCAGGTGCTTATTTGCTATGAGAGGCAAACAGACCTTCCCCTTACAGTGACTCAATCATAAAAATCCTTGTAGATTATTTGAAGATTCCTTCAAAGTTGTGCAGACAATACACATCATTGTGGTATTACTTCCTACGTATACAGAAAAGAGCAGGTCAGGCTAGACTGCTCCCACACCAGAATCATGTTTCCCTTGTCCCAAAGGCTGACGGACCTTTGCCAATAAGTAAAATACACAGAGGTCTCTACAGCTTTTCAGTTCCCTTGATTCTCACATAGCACAGGTGGGACCCAGACTACCTCCCATTTCATTCCCAGCAGGTTTGTGAGTCATATATTAACACTATGTGCCCATTAATGCTTACTCGTGCATTAACGCTGTGTACCCATCTATGCTTACTCCCCTGCTCTCTTTTCATCTGGCTGCATTCCACCTGACCACAATGATTCACTGTCCTGTCTCTAGAGCACTCATCCAGAGAGATGAAAAAAGGTCACACGCAATTAGCATGCCCCCCACACTCCCCAGCTGTGACACACCACCCAATGAGAGCCAGCAAGCTGCCTGCAGTTCCCACAGCACTCAACCCACCATGGGAATTCTCCACTCCCAACAAGCTACTGCCCTGACAGAGTCAGCTGCAAACCTCCTGTGCAGAAGAAACTAAAATTTCTTTGCTGAGTTCTTTGGATCACTGGGAAAATGAGTTTGGTGTTTGGAAGAAAGGTTCTAGTTGGGACCAAGGGAGTGGCTACATCTAGGCACTTATAAAAGCCAAGAAGTCTCGAGACCAAAACACGACCACGACAAAACATCATTTTCCTTTTCCTTCTTCATTGTTCTACTGAGTCAGCAACAAAAGGCTGTAGCTGTGCCTAAGTGAAGAAAGGGGTTAGGAGACTTACTCCTCTCTAAAGTTGGTGGGAGGAGGTCACAGCAGGAGCAGCAGTACTTCTGAGCAGCAGTGCTACTTCATATGAAACTCATCTTCCTGGTGAGGGGCTCTTAAGGCTTCCTTGAACTACCATAGCATTATCATCTCCAGGTGGCAATGGGAAAGCTGAGGCTTAGGGCAAATCCATACTAGAAAATTCTTGAGAGAAGCCATGTCCATTGGAATAAGTAACATGTTTTTTAACCACAGCTTTGCATAAGCATAAGCTTCCTGACATATTCACAAGGCTGGCAGCAGCTTGTTGCAGGGTAAGGATATAATAACTTCTTGCAAAGATATTTTTTCACAGCAGAAGCTGCATCTCTACTGGAGAATTTCATGGCTAATAATTCAATATAAGATAGACAAGACCTGGAAGGCATGTGATAATGTGTAAGCAAAAAGAACCAGAGCCATGCTGGTAGAGCAAGAAAATGAATCCAGGCTTCTTCCTCCCAGGTTACAGCAGCGTGCTTTCCTGTGTAAATCACTGTGCTGTCAAGGGAAGGGAGAGACTGATGCTGTAAGTACAGTCAGGAATACAGCCCTCAGCTCCAAGAGAAGCAGATTGGCCTGTCAGAGCAGCTGAAGGCTGTGAAATATCTTTTACACTATAAAAAAAACCTCTTTGGCCACACCAGAGCAGAGCTCAGGTGCAAACCAGCACATACATGTTGCAGATAACTGGTAAGCCTATGCGGCCCACCAAAGTAGCTCCTCTCTCAGGTTGCGATAGCCTGATACTGCAGAATTGCCACTTCCTTTCCGGAGTTTGGGGGTTTTTTGAGTGAAGCAATGGATCTCCATACAAAAACAGGGGAAACTCTGGAAACAGATCACTCCCAAAAGGTGTCATGGATAAGGGTTTGTTCCTTATCAGCCATGCCTGATGCGAACCAGCCCTCCAACTCCTGACATCAGCCCTTCTACCACATCACTTGTTATGAAAATGCCACCATGGTAGTCTTCAATCCATCCCTCAGGTTCTTTCTGATGCTCCAAACAAAAAGAAAGACCCACACCAAAAAGACCTACACAAACCCACACAGAAAAGTAATGATCACATCTTAGCACCAGAAGAGCTCTAAGAGGACAAGTGTTTCATCATGTGGATACAAGGGAAACCACTAGGCTGTTGCAAGGGAACAAGCTATGAGCAGCATACCAACAGGCCACTTTTCCCGTGGCCCAGGCATTATTCCAAGGGGTGAATGCATTTAGCATGATAGATGAAGCAGCAAGGGAAAGCACAACACAGAAACACAGGTAAATCGAGCGGATGCATCTATGTATACAAAGACTCCAGGTTAGTAACATGCTCCATGCTCCTTGTCAGCTTGCAAACTACCTGAAGGCAGCTGCCCATGGCACCTACACCCCCACTGGCCTTGCTAAGGCACCACAAGTCCTGCTGGCTACAGAGAGTGCAATTTTGCAGCACATATGGCCACACTCACAGGCTCCACTGTGCAGAAAGCGAAATTTTCTAGGCAGCTTTGTGCTGTCAGCATAGACAGAGCATAGAGTTCAGAGCCTGATAACTAATCAGGATAAAAACCTGTTTTCTGAGCATAACAGTGAGTCTCTGTTCTTTCCAGAGGCTGAGACTGCAAAGCACCCACAAAGCATGGAAGTTTCTCAATAGTTTTATGTTTAAAAGGCAGTTCCAAGATAGGAAGCAAATATTGGCTAAGTAATGACAGTTAATCAGTTGCTTTGACATTTTCCGCAATATTTGTGTTTGCACATGACCTTGCAGAGACAACGGGGACCTACATTTTTGTTCCTAATTGAAGAGTAATTAATGCAAAATAAAAATACTTCCTCTGGATCTGTGTAGAAGTCTTAATCTGAAAAAATAACTTGCATTCATTTTCTACTTTTTAGAGGAGAGAAACCTTACTTATATGTCATATAGGAAAGTTGCATTTAGGAATTTCCACTTGGGAAAACAGGGAAATAAAAGGATTTTCTCTTGGTAGAGCTGCACCCGCACCAGTACTTCCTTGTTTGCAACTTCCTAGTGGGCAATTCAGGGCAAAGTCCCTTCTTTTGCAACGGACCTTGTCTTTGATGTCAGTGGGACCTATACAAAAATGCCTTCTCAAAAAGCACACTTTTGTCTCTCAGACACCTGTTCAGCAGAGCCCTTCTCAAAGCAGCCTAACTTATCAGTACTTTTATTACAGCAGAGATAATCATGATTATTATTTAACAGAGAGATAGGTGATTTATATCATCTGCTCTCTAAAGCTTAATCCAAAGTCATGGGAGTCAAGTATTACTTGATCATGCTTGGTGGTATGAACATAACCTTTTACATCTCAGTTTCCCATCAACAATTGGAAAAGATAGTATTTCCCCTGCCTTAGAGCCATGTTTTGCAATCATATGCCTTAATAAGACTAAGAGGCATTCAACTATTAGAGAACAGGGACCAAATTAAACATGCAAAAATGCAGGCCAAAAGAAAGGTAAAACTTGTCTCGGTTTATTAGGCCAAAAACAGGATGAATTGAATGTAGGTTATGTATCTTGATGGTTCTATCTATCAAGCAAGCATCCACATAAATATTTATTCTAACTGATGTCACAATGTCAAATTCTCTCCGAATTGTTCAGTACATTCCCAGGACAAGTGTATGATCTGCACTTTTTCAAAACAAGAAAATAAAAACCAGTGGATCTGAAGTGGGATAGAGTACCTCGCTGTGCTAACTTGCCAGAATGGTTCAGACAGAAAGTACTGCACTGCACATTACATTTTGCAAGTCTAATGTAAAAGCATTTCTCCTGTTTGCCTGCAGACGCGATAAGACTCCGAGCCTCATGGAATCAGCATTTCAGTGCATGTCGTCCAGTACCCTCTATACTGTGGATTTAGCAAAGCTTGCCTAAAGCTTGTTAAATCCCTCCTCCCACCAAACCACGTATTCCTGAAGTAAAGCCAAAAATATGGAGAAAATGTTAATTCAAATTCATTCTATGATACAAGAACATAGCAGCTAATATTCCTTTTTATTTTCTGAAGGTGTTTCTTTCTGGAAATAATGAGTCTGGTCTTCTTTGACTACAGGATCATCCTGTAGTGAAATAAGGAGGTTAGGGGGGTCAGCTTTCTTCACTAAGGTGTCATGGAACAATTGTCATCATGAAATCCATCTATTTCATGATACCAATGTTCAACATAGAGCTGTTTTGCTCTGCTAATCCCTCTACAAATTGCTTGCACTTTTTCCCTCTCCAAGTGATTCACATTTTTATGCAATATATTTTGGTGTCATCTATCATAAAGCTCATCTATTTGGAAGACATTATGCAAATACTTTCATTTAATCCCTTTATCAGTAGAATGTCAGGTTAGTGTTTTAAAAAACATCCCTCTGGGCCATGTTCAAAATAAGAAAGTGTACGGGAAATATTAACACCTAGTTTAAAAAATATGTTGGTAAGGGTGAGCGTCAGTTTTCTAAGGCTGTAGGAAAGGGGCATCTTCCTGGAGCAGAATGAGAAACTGAGCAGAATTTGCAGAAAGGGTAAAATTTCCTTTACACCTTTAAAAATGCCACAGACACTGACTGGGCTGATTCATCCACCAAAAAAGAAAGAAAAAATTAGCCATAATGTCAAAAAAGAAAGACCATCACTAAAAGACATAAGACCACGACAACAGCAGCTGAGGTGCCACCAGCCAGAACAATGAGAGATTATTAACCGCAGATTCTGTGACTTGGCAAAAGAGCTTGTGACCCTGAAACAAAGCAATACAGACAATTGAGTCTAACCATAATCTGCCTGAGTTCAAAGCCAAAATGTACCAAGAAAGTATAGTCCTGGTCTGGAAGAACAGGAAGACAACAGGCAGAAGGCAGAGTGGATGCAAAATGGTAAGAGCATAGATAAAAACTGGCATATTTTGTTAGAGAACATCAAAATGCATGAAAAGCAAAATCTAGAAGAGGAGTATAAGGGTGCATATATGAAACACTGACAGCAGTATCAAAATATGCTGGGGTGGTGAGTGAGAATCAATTCCCATTCAAGGATGCTTAAGAAGAAATAATTAATTCCTCAAAAGAAATGAGAGAAAACCCAGAGAATAGTGTATATTCATACGCGATGGCAAAGGAAGGCAGAAGAAAACATCCAGGAGAAGGAGCGTTAGAGGACATTTTGGTTACGAAAGAAATATACGGCTGTCTTGGGATTATGATAGATTTTCATGGACAGCTAGCCACATGTATAAAGGCAGGAGAAACCTGCATGCAAATTTTTTTAAAGAAGAAGGAATAATTGCTTAACAACAACCTGGGGCAATGACAAGGCAGGGGACATGTAATTGCTGACAACAGAAAACAGTTCCTTCAAAAGGCATCTTAGAAACAGACCCAGCATGACATTGAAAGAAATTATTTACTTTGCTATTATGTCAGGGATAAATAATTTTCAAAAATAAAAGCTGACACACAATTAGAAAAAACCTCAAACTAATAATGGTTTTCTTTTCATCTGAGCAGCTATTTGTTCAGCACTTCAGTACACTGCAGTTCAAACTCTGAGTCTTGCACTCATTTCTGTCCCTTTCCCCTGAAAGTGTATCCAGTAAAGAGGATTCTTACTACCTCAAAAAATTTGTCCTTCATACATATGTCCTAGTCCCAAGGAAGACAGGAACATGGTCTGGATGTAATCTGAGTCACTAATATGAACCCAAACACTTACTGGCACCTATATAATAAAGACTTAATACAGAAAGGTGCTTGAAACATCTGTTCCACATGCCACCATATCACAAGTCCCAACAAAAATAAGATCTTTATTAAAAAAAGCAAGAGCCATTTCTCTAATGCCTGCACATGCCTGTGGCTGGTGAATATAAATGCAGCCACTTGGCCAGAGGGAAAAGGCTCCCAGGTGCTTTTTATGGCTTTGCACATGGCAGGCAAACTGCTGCCTCTGTCAAGTTGTGAAGAGCAGCACCAGCAGCCTTGGCTGCTCTGTGACCAAGGAATGTGGCTCCAGCCCAGCCTGGAGGTAGCAAGTGTTAGCAACCCCTTGATTAAAAGTGCACCTCAATGTGTAGAGCTAAGGGACAAGAAAGAAAAAGAATCTTCTCCACAATAACCCCATGTCTGAAAGCTGTGGCACCCTCCTTTTCACTCTTCCTATTCATTTTGAATCTCACATCAGGGTTTTCTTGACCAGCCTAAGGAGGTAATGAGAGAAATGTGTTTTCATGATAGTTCTATGAATAGTTGCCTTCCAACAGATACTAAGAGACTCTCTTCCCTCTCTATAGGCCAAACAGCATAAAGTGTTCAGTCACAGCAAAAACATTAACGAACACTTTCTCTTAAATTGCCAAAACCTTCTGGGCTTGGCATGGTTGCAAAAAAAGGTCCTCCTTCAGGTTTTCACCTTCAGTCAGATAACACAATGAGGACAACATGGAAAATGTCTGAGCTGAAATAAGAGATGAGGAAACCTATAGACTAGCAGCTGGATACAGCTGCAGCTTTGTGTAGCCTTTAGCATTGTGAATATTTTCACATTAATATTAGATATCCCTAAAGAGGCCTGTAGCATGCATTTCAAAGGCCTCTGATCCCAAGCAAGGAGAATACTCTCATCCATTTCCTGTGGCATGCACATAAAAGTTAAACCAATCCTACACCTACTCCCTCAGCCTCTGTGGAACACTGCGTCATCATTATTACAACCAGGATCAAGGTGTGACCATTTTATCTCCAAACTGCCCAATGCTTTGTGGCACAGACCTGATCTATTCATGTCAGATGGGCTTGGTTGTACAAATAGGCCAGACCAGCAGCTATTCTCTTGACTAGTCCCTTCATTACAGCCACATTCATCAGTCAGGGAAAAGAAAGCTCACACCCTAATAACACTTGATGCAGGAAAAGAAAGTCACCATTTGGTTTTGTAAGCTATTCAAATGTTCTGTTTTACAGTACCTGTAGACATGGACACATGTGCTCTAGGCTTTGCAATGGACACAATGATCCATTCTGACTAGATTCACAATTTGCATAATGGTAACTATAAGCAATGCCAAAACAGCTCTGGTTTCCCAGAAATAGATGGACCACACGAGAATGTGCTTCTTGGGCAGCACAAAGGGGAGCCATGCTCAGAGATATTCTCTGCAGCTGATTGACCCAAACTGTAAATATAGTGGCATGGTAGATTTCTGCAAACCTCAGGATGGGATAGGCACTGTGTCACCTGCAGCTGCTCTTATGCAACTCGGACTACTTCTCAGAACAAATTAACATACCAGCTCTCAACGTTTCAGACAACTGAAGGAAATAGAGTTGCCCAAGCAGCCCTGGAGACCCTGGAGCAAGGCAAGCTTTCCTCCAATAATGCTCAAATATAGTACACACCCTGATTGCTTTCTCCACTGTTGACTACTGCAGACTTTCTGTGGGCTCCAGAACTTATTAGTCCAATCCATCCTCAGCTGCAGTGGGCTTAACCCAGTCACAGAGAGAGCACAGGTAATGACCCCTCTGTTAAGACATTTACTAGGGCAAATGTCTCATTTTCAGTCCTTTGTAATACAGCCAAATTTCAAGTGTCTGAGTTCAGTGCCTGCCTTAATGATTTTTTAAGACTCTGGGGGACCAGAACAATTTTTTGTTGCTGTTGCTTTGAGAACAAGGTTAAAGGAGAACCGGCAGTTCTTCTGAATGCTATTCTTTTTTTTTTTTTTCAGCAGAATTCTGAACAGCCTCACTGGCATCTAGAGGAATCTGATATTCAAATGGACCTAGAGCAGGGGCTGAAGAAACCCTGCTTGTTGACCCCAAGAAAAACCTGATTTCTCTATAGAAAAATATCAAAGGCACCATGAAAGATCACCTCTACAAGGAAGGAGAAAGAATATGAGTCTATAATGCACAGATCCCAGGTGAGGTACTAAGCCAGACCACCTCTCAGGCATCTTGACAAAGTGCTGTACCTTGTTAATGTCACTCCAGCAGTGCTTTTGTTGTATCTATCTGCTGCCCAGCAACAGCTTCGCAACCCCAAAACAAGAATCAAAAAACCAGAACTGCATGCTCAATCACATTCCACTTCATAGTCCAGCATAACTCATGAGTGAATCCAGGTTTGTGCTGAGAGAGTACACTTCTCACTGGCACTTGAATGAGCTGGTGCCACCCCAGCAGGAACTTCTGATGGGCCAACTGTGATAAACAGCAGAGAAGTTGAGAAGTGATAACATTTTGAATTGCTATAGGTTGAATTGCACATGAATGTGAGTTGGAGTGTTCACAAGAGCTTGCAAATGTAATTCAAAACATATGGTATGCTCTCCTGGGCTTGTTTACACCACAAAGTGTGTTTAAACTGAGAGATAGTGTCAGCTTTAAAGAAAACTAAGTTTTGCCTCCAAATTTGGACAGGCTCTCTTATTTCAAAATAGGTTTAGTCTGAAATAGTTTAAATCCACACCTGCTGGAGTTAAGCTAACTCAAAAACAAGACACTCAATCAGTGGAAGTAGAGCATCTGCTCAGAGAATGCATTGCTGTTAACAGATATAGACAAGCCTGAAGAAATTTCTAAAAACACATATCAAAAACAGGTAAGACTAGAGTATCAGATGAAATTTTGGCCAAAAGAAAATAAGTAGGGAAAAATCAAAGTTGATTTAAAAAAAAGGAATTATGATGATGTTCAGTTATTTAACCATTTAATTTCTAGAAACACACTTCACATAACATTCTGAATAGTCAAAACAAATCTGAAAAAAAAAAGGTTTTTTTTCCACAGATCCAGCCTCTTGGAATCTATTTTTTCTTTACAGTCTGGATCTCAGCTTTTCCCTGAAGGTAAATGAGTGTCACACCATAAACTTGACAAGGACCCATCTTCATGTCTATGTATTAAAAACTCAGTCCTCTTCCTGTTAGACTCACAATGGCTGTTTTAGCAGTACAGCAACTAATTTCCCATAGCCTGTGGAAGTTTGCCATTGGGTTTGAAATTTCCTGCCAGGCTGGTTTCTGCCAGTTTGTGACAGTATTTATGCAGCTTTATCATTATGATCTCACCAGGAGTCTGAAACAATAGTAAAATGTATTTACACAGAAACAGACTTTACCTTGTTTCCTCAAAAATACACATATCAGAATAGTTCAATTTGTCCACAAGAAAATTATTTAATCCTCCATCATGAATGATTCTGTGCATTCCTTTATAATAATCATAAATTAATCCTCTATATTTTTCATTAGCAGTTTTTAAAGAACAGCATTAGCATCCTAGTCAACTAGGATCTCAGTTCTGATCTCTTCAGTTGTTTAATTAAAAAGTAGATCTTCACCCTTCCAATATATTAAGTTATAGACTCAAAATGAAAGTAGAAAGTCTGCCCCTCTTTTAAAATGCAATTAAAGTTTCTCAACTCATTAGTTTTCATTTTAATTGAAGTAACATTGCTCTCTGGGTTGTTTAAAAACAGGAGTGAAGCATCCATCCATCTTCTTACACCACTTGCTCAGTTTCTGCCCATCTGGACTCTGTTCTCATTATCAGAGGCATGTCAATAGAGCTTCCTCAGTGCAAGTCTGAGGAGAAAGGAGAAAGACTCTACCATCTTTATACACCAAGACATCCTGAAATCTCTGAGAGGCAAGCTGTGGCCATTCTTGGCATGACATTTCTACAGGTTTCTGCCTCCAACTGTCCCCTACACCACTCTGCTGGCAGTACCAACGTGGCAACACAGCAGAAAATGTGACCCTCTCCAAGCCTTCTCTGCTCATACCTCAGCTTAAATGGCTGGAGGAGGCAAAGTCTGCATGCAGGATGTGTTACCCTTTTCTTGCTGCCTCTTTGGTTTGGAGGGGCGAAGGAGAACCTCAGGCAGGATCAGCAGTGAAGAACTGGCAAGGACTGCAGCACCTCCAACATGGCTGAAAGCAGCAGCCCCAAGCTTCTAAGAAACAGGGTGTGCAAGATGGAACAGGAGAACCTGAGGCAACACAGCTCTCAGAAGAACAAAGCATAGTGTGAAATGAGCCTCAGAAGGGGACTCACTTCCCCAGTTGGTTCAGCCACCCAACCTGAGGGTGAGGTCATCTCTGCAAGCCCAGTAACAGGGCTACCTGATGGCAGAGTGCGTGACAGGTCTCAGACTGTACCATGGGAAAATCATGGCTGAGAGATGCTTCCTGCTTCCCTGCTACACTCACTCCAAATGTGCTATAGATATTATACAAGCAGCTTCCCTTCCGTTGGATTTGCTTGCACCTGTTATAATCTAATTAGGAGGAAATTGGACTTCCTTTGCTAGCATCATAAAAAGAGGCAACATAAACATATAAATCTTTCTCTCAAATTCCTTTTTCTTCTTTTTGAAATGCCAGGAGACTGCCCCGTGAACCCAATGTGCAATTCTATTTTGCATAACAAGTTGAATAATGGATCAAGTTTATGTCTACCGCAGATGAAAATCATGCTTTTTCTGAAATCCATTCACTGCGTCATGAGCCTCAGATCCTCTAGGTGCTATACATTTCAGCTGTCATAAATCCATGTAATGCTCCTCTGCATGACACTATTCATTTAGACCACCAATTTAGTTAAATTGACAGATGTGAAAAAAACACATGTAACCAAACAGCTCCCCAGTGATCATACAGCTGCTGATGCTGAAGGGACTGTATGCTTAATTCAGTGACAGTCAGGCACTTCCATCCACATTTGCCACCTGCTGTCAATATAATGTCAGGTGGAGCTGTGCCACTCTCACTAAGCTTACTTCTATTCAACATTCTCAAAAGCTTTTGCAAGCAAATTAAGTGCAGTAGGTGGGATCCTGCACCCACTTCCCCTATGGATCATAAGAATCTCCCCGCTGGTTTGATCAGGGCCCAAAGACCACCTCTTAAAGATGAGGAAAATTGGCATCTGGTCCTCTTTCATTTTCTTTGCAAAACAGCCTTGCGTGCATCAAAAATAAATCAACGAGAAAACAGACAACACGCTGAGCAAAGGGTATTTATTACCCTTATCTTTGAAATCTAGAACCTGCCACTCACACTACAGTTTGACAGTGCGGTAGACTCTGCTTGGAGTCCTGGACACTCTTCTCAAACTAATCCACACAAGGCATATCAAAGCAGATTATTAGGCCCCAATTCAGCAATGTCTTTAGCAAATCCTTATGGCCCTTTAATGTAAGTAGCCAAGAGCTTTGCCGATTCAGGTCTTCGAACAGCAAGGAAGACACATTTTAAAGCAGCACCACATATCTCTAAAATGAGCATATGGCTCTTAATATTTTCTGAAAGGCTTTTGTTTCACAATATGCATCAATTTATTGTGCAGCATCCAGTTTTCCACAATTTTTAGCACAATGAAAGTCATCAGGAAAAACTAAGTTTGCTTTTCAATAGAATGAACGAAATGTGTTCAGATTCTATTTCATTTTGGCATACAACAAAAAACAAATGGAGGATGTGCTTTCTTCACACAGAATTCACCATTGTCTCTCTCCAAGTGGGAGAAATGCCTGCTTTTCTGTTCAAATCACTATAAATCAGCTTTCATCATGAACTTTCTGCATAATGTTAGCCTGCCCAACCATGTAAGTAAATAAATGAATCAATGCAACATTGTTTTTATGTGGCATATTGTCACCGTTCATTAGTAATTTAATTCTGCATGTGTTCCGCATTTGATAGACAAGTTGTGCATGGGGAAAAAAAAATCAACATTCTTAAGACTTTGGCACCTACAGCAAAGCTATTAAATTCATATTAATGCGTCAAAATAAGTAATCAGCAACTCTGAAATCAGGTCATTCATTTTTGTGCCTAAATTTAGATCTAGATGATTAACTTTAGGCATTCACAGTTGAAAAATGTTCATCCAAATGTGTCATCAGGGAGGGTTGAATAGATCTCTAGAAGAAACACTTGAGAGAAAAATTCTAAATTATAACAATTTAGATGATAAATAGTATTATAATTTATTATTCATATAGTTCTATTGGTGTGCCTGGCATTCTAAAGGCAAGAGAAGAAATACAGCTAAATATGTTATTCTAAATATACTTTAAAGGCTAGAACTAAGGCTATAAAGATTTAGAACACAATTACTGGTGTTCAGCTGATTGTAGTATTTTTCAAAGGAAAGGATTTAATAGAGATTTTTCTCCTCTGCCCTTTGAAAAGGTAAGATAATACTTGTGAACTTAAACTTCATAAAACAATTTTCCAGCTTTGACCTATATCCATAAAGATATTTAGATGTTCAATTTCTATGTCAACATTCAGTTTCACCTTAATATCAAGGGATAAACAATTGGAAACAGGGATGGGAATTCATCTCTAAAATAAGTAGACAGCAAAGTAATTCCAAGGAATGACGTACATAACACTAAGGCAAGTGCCTTGGAAAGATTTATGATATGACTCTTTCTGTTAATCAGAGAGGAAGACAGCTAGTTTCAACTGGACTTCTGACTTTCAGAGGTGAAATAAATCCTTTTATTGGTGCCTACACCAAAGCCATTATTCTTTTACAAAGATTGACTTATTTTGGATTGACGCACACAAAAACCCCAGCGTTTCTAGATGCTGAAATTTAAGAATATTCAGTACCCAAAATACTATGGTTTTGCATAAAAATTCATGATGTCTCAAGGCCAAGAATAAAGTATTTTAGAAGAGACTTTATAAGTGTCAATAAACTTTGTCAAGAGGACCAGTCACACTCTTGACAAAGCAAAAAGCAAGTGTTCACTTAAACAGAGGGGAGAAGGTATGAGCACCAAGAAAAGATGTGCTCCTTTCTAAAGATGCATTAAACAACTCACATTCCTGGTTAATCCCACTCCTAGCAGGCAAGCATTGAGTTTCACTCTGCGCCAGCTTCTGTGTCTGGCATCCCAGCCAGTACAATGAATTGTTTTTCCTAAGGATCTAACAGCACTAATGAAGAGGTACTGAACAAGTCTAAATGTAAATGAAAATGCATTATAGCAGGGGCATTCACAGAAGTAACTTAATAAAAACTGCCCATTTTGCAAAGAGGAAGATGGATGCTGTTTAACAGGGTGTTTTTGTCCATAAAACATTCACTTCTATCCCTCTAGCAAAATGTGTCACTGTATGTTACAGAGAACTCGTCCCTTTTGTGTCTAGGGACAAAACAGTTGCAGTGTAAAAATTTCCCATGAAGACAGTAATGAGCCCAGAACTTGGAAAGCACTTCACTTTAAATGTACACACCTGGATTACAGACAAGAAGAAATGTTTACAGATTCAAGTTCCCCCTTGCTACCACTCCCTGAGATGACAATGGCAGCAAATGACCTCTTAAGTCTACCTCCAGCAGTGACACTTGATTTCTTGTGGAGTGTTGCAGTGTTGGACAGAACACATTCTCAGTCCGTACACATGGCAAAGCTGAGGCTCAGGAATCTGTTAACTATCAATGATGAGGCCATCAAATCCTTTCATAAAGGGGAGAAGCATGAGCTGGCTCAGAGAGGCCAAATCTGTATAAAACAGGCTAGCTGGATTAACTCTCTCTCTCCTCCCACTGGCAGTGGAGTCTAGAGGCAAGCGATCCAATTATAGGCTAGACACCTAATTTTTAGACAGTAATATTTAGGTAAGACCAATGCAGGAAATAGCCTATAGCAACTTTAAATTGAAGATTAGGGTAGATTAAGGGTATGTTTTGCTGAAACAAAAGTAATTTTCATAATCTGCTTTCTGAAACAAGGAAAGTAATAAAAACACAAGCAAACCTCAAGCAGTAGCAGAGCAAACCAATATATGAGAAACACACACTTCTCACACCACCACAAAACAGCATGTAAAGGCCTGCTACCCTCACAGCACAGCTAAGCAAGCCATGCATCAGCTGGTTACCAAATCAGAAAAGCACAAGCTGTCAGAACTTTCCTGGCAGCTCCCAACTTCTGCAGGACTCCTCCCACGCCAGCAGAACCCGTCTTTGCACAGTGCATTTCCCACCAGCAGGTCATACAGCAGTACAGTGGGGAGGGTGCCATGGATACAATGCCAGCTCCTGATCACCAACAAAACTGACTACTTTTCCAGTGCTCCCAAGCAGCCTCTGATGAGGAACTCCTACTGGGAGTTGTCATTTTGACAGAAGGCATCAATGACCCACCTTCTCTGACTGACACCTCTGGCAGAGGTCCCACTCTTCCCTCCATTGTCTTGCTCATCTTTGATGAGAATTATTAAACTCTCACATCCTCAGAGCCCTTCCCACTCAGGCCCTCCTTGCAGCAGAGTGAAATAGCAATAGTGAGACTGACTAAATCTGATGCAGTGAATTGCACTTTTCTTAGGACTGGTCTAGAGAAAACACAAAAATTAGTTTCACATCTGTAGTCTCCATAAATATCATTATTTGGGTCCAGCTAATCTAGGCCCAGGACAAATATTTTGTGTCTAATTAGGCAAACCATCCTCTCCACAATAAAATCAATATAATAAACAATTGATCTTACAAACAGAAAGCATTGTATGAAAATTGTAGTGATAGTCTACACTAAGTCTATTACAGAGAGCATAGAGAAGTAAAATTTAGTTATTCTATATGTTTAAACAATTTTTTACTAATTTTTGTCATCTTTATTGAAAATTTTGACCACTTACAAAGGCAAATATTCTTCTTTAATCTACTCTGTGTTGATGGGACAACAAAATAAAGAGGAGGTTTGCAGTATATGGCTACGTCTGGTAATGCTGCAGCTCATGAGCTAAATTCGTATTATTTATTTGAGTGTCATCTACCACCAGTTAAATACAATCCTCACAGTTCCCATGCTAAAGAGCTTGAAACTGGGCATATTTGAATCAGGGTTTTCAATTTTGCCCTTCTTGTCTTTCCAGACATTTAAAAAGGAAATGGTAATTTCTAACCATAATGAGTGATTCTGCTGCCAAGCCACTAGGATGGAAAGGAAGCAGTCTTCATACTTACAAGGCCTTCACATAGTTAAGAGCATGTAACCCCAGTGACCTGCAACATTAAATGAGAAAACACAAGCTCAGTCTTTCAGCTTTTATTTTTATGCACTCTGAATCTACAATTAGCTCAATTCCAAGCATCTGGTCTTTTTAACCCCATACATTCAAAGGTCATTTGATCTTTTACCAGTCAAGGTTTGCTGATATGACAAACATCATTTCATGTTTATTAAAAATGGAGACAAGTTAGTGACATGTAAAATTGACTATCACAGGGTTATATGTTTTTTTGATCCTTCCTGTTATTTGCAATTACACTGAAATGCTAAAAATAAAATTAAAAGTTCTGTCCATTTGCATGACACCTCTTCTAGCAAACATGCAACGGTGCATGAGAGTTTACACACTGATCAGAGTTACCAATTAGCTCCAGTGGTCTTTTGTCTTTCTTTCAAGCATCTATCAGAGGTTAGCATGGAGTGACTGGTTTGGTTTGAGCCACTGCTGCTTTTCTAACTCCATTAGGTTCTGGCACAGATGAAAGTAGGTCTCTGCTGCCACTGAAGGCAATAGCAGAGTCCTGAGTTCTGTACTACAAATAATTGGCTGAGAGACAGTCATTATTCTATATTTTCATCCTAATATCCGCCAATATCACATATAGTGGAACTGCTTGGATCCCTGCTCAATATAAATGAAAAAAAAAACCCAGGTTTCAGTCACAGATTTTTCTAATACAAAGCTTTTAAAACAAAGTCTGAGTGTCTTAGTGCTTGAGATTCATTTGAGACATATCCTTAATTCTCCAATAGTATGAAAATATTTTTGACTGTTTCTAACACTAAATGAGCCAATGTGAACATCTATCCATCTTGCCCAGAAACAAACCCTTCATTTTATACTGTATAGCTGGGAACTATAGAAGATCCATCTCCTACACGTATTTGGATTTCATTATGTAGCTCACTGAAGTCAAAGGGACTATTAGGTGCACACCTCAAAACACTTGAGTTCAGCACCTTATTTAGAAGGCTGTGAAAGAGATGAGGAAAAAACAATCAATTTCACTTAATTTAAGACAATTCACTGATGCAATAAGGTAATAAATAGGGAATTCAGTAGTCTTACATGATTTTATGCAATGGATAAAGCAAAGACAGTATCTCCAGAGAAGAATTCTTGTTAAATCACTCTTAACTAGCATTGTCACACCCCCAGCCAAATACTTCAGTGCAGGATTCATAAATAATACCAGAATCAAGCCATCTTTTTCAGCTGCTTCTAGATTACCATTCATACCAGAATTAGCATATCAAGGTAGGAAGAAATGCATGAATATTTATTATCTCCATTTCTACATGGAAGATTAAATGAAGAATTTGCAAGAATATGAGGGGCAGACCTACAAATATTATTTCTATGTTAAAGCAAAACCTTTGAGCTAAAATTCTGATGGTACAGTAATGACTTTGAAGGAGTGAAAAAGCTGTGTCTGTGAGGATGTTATTTCTGTGAGATATCACTGAAATAATGGCAACAATTACTCTAATTGGCTGTACTGACAATGAGTAGAATTCATGGAGCCCTTGAAAATAGGCAGCTAGGAAACCAGAGGAAGAGCACAGCTGAAGGCAGCTGAGCTATGGCAGCACACATAAGCCAGGCAATATTTTGGCACAGTGAGGGCACATGAATTCCCAGTCCTTTCTCCTCTTCATCCTTCAGTGGCAAAACCTCCAACCACTGCCCAGCAGCTCCTCCTCATTGCCAAGCCCTCCTTTCCCCTTGCCAGTCACCGCCCTGCAGACCACAGGGAAGGCTCTACCACTGTCCATCCTGCTTATCAATAGCCATCAGACTTTCCAGGGAGAGGTTCAGAGTGGAAACCATCCTGTCTCCATTTCCTCCCCTAGATGTCAGATAGCCATGGATAACCCTTCCCACTGTCTCAATATCATGTGGCCCTTCCCAGCCATTCCTGTATCTTAGAAAAGACTGGGAAATCCAGTGTATCACTGTGAAACTCCATTCACTTTCTTGAACAAAGAGGAATGTCTATAACCCAGGGGATTTGCAGATGTGCCCACCTTTCTCAAGTGTCCACCTTTCTCCACTGATTAGAGAGAAGGTATCCCCTGCAGGGGGACAAGATTATCCCTTCCTCCCAGGTACAGGTAGCAAAAACATAGGCACATTTGCACTCAGGTTAGGTAAATACCATTGTAAAAGCAAATCCCACCTCTAAATACTACACAGGGATACAATAATGTTTTATTACATCATTTCTGATTGTCACATCACAGAAAATCCCCAGCTGATTCCTGCATTTTGCCTAGTAACCTGTCAATGGACTAAAAATAATGCTATGTATTCATCACATAGAGCAGCTGGTCCACCTCAGACCAAGCAGCATCTGTTTTGGTTTCAATAGTGGAGAGAGTATGAGAAAAGGGAGCTTTGCAGGAAGGAGCAAGAGAAGGAAGATAGGGAACAGAGACAGCAAAAACAGAACAAGGAGGGGAAGATGAGAAAGAGCATCACTGAAAGCAACATTTACTGCAGTTTAAGATTAATGACTGCTCATCCACAGGCACTCTACAATCTGAAGTAAGTGGAAGAAACTGGAGCTGCTACTCAATAGCTAGTGTAGCCCTTTGCAGACATAAAAAGAAGTACACTGATGTTCCCACTCAGACATATAAAGCCAATGTGATGTATGTAGCTTTTAAGTGTTGGTGCAGCATAAAAGTTTTATTGCTGCTTTGGCTTGAAGAAACCTTCAAACCTCAGTTTAGAAATTGCAAGCCCCTGTAAAAATGGTTATGAAAGGCATTTTTCCTAATCACGTTAGCAAACCCTTCTCTCCATTTTCCCTCTCATTAAAAAGCTTAAATATTTTACAGCTATAGTGTGCAGGCTTATGTCCAGATTACCCTTCATTAAATGACTTTTACAGTAACTGGATACAAGCCTTTTCTATTATTACACAGCAGCTAATTATGTCTCCTTTGTTTTCATTTCATCGTTTTAAACAAAGCTTTTAGGGACCCAGCTACTCTGTGAGAGGTGTTGCCAAGCTGAACACATTTCCAGCAAATCCCAGCTGGGCTGCATTCATTTCATCTGATGATCTTTGCAACATGAAGTAGCTTTTTGGAAAAGAGAAAAAAGGAAAAAAAAAAAAAGAAGAGGTAGACAGGAAGGAAGGAGAAGAAAAATAACATCCAACCTATAGTGCTCTTACACTGCTTTAGTGCAAAGACAACTCACTGGGGAAAAATCCATCAGGATGTTAGTGAAGAATGAAATATGATGTACAGCAATTCTAAACATCATAGCTAAGCTATGTGAATGATCAGTTCTATCAGGCATTTTCTGAATTCTGACAGCATTGCTGTTTTCAGATTACCACAGTAATGTTTCCAAAGTGTATTATTACATTCACTGCAAGAAAAGAAGGGGAGGAGGCCTGAAAATTACTTCCCTTCTGGCAATGAATTGTCATTCATGTCCCACATTGAGCCAGCTCCTCACATTGCCTGGGAAGCCAAGGGAACCAACAAAAAGATATGATTTCCCCAGAGATAGGGAGCCAAGGGAAATGATCAGGCATCTGAAGACTCCCTAGGGTGCAAAGAGCAATAGCAAAAGGCTTTGCTAAAGAGATACTTTTCAGCATCTGTGCAAATAAAATCTACATTTAGATTTTATTTTAATTGCTCCTTCTTATCCATGATACACTGAATAATCAAAGTAATCATATCAGAAATGATAAGATTTGTTATGTGTATTTCCATGCACAAGGCTGTATGTTGTGCCTCCTGAACAGTGTGCAAGATGACTGGCCCTGCTCCACAGAGCCTTAAAGACCCATAAGTGTACAGTTCTTTTCTCCTCCTATTCTCATGGGCATTTCATAACACTCCTTTTTAATTGTTCTTATATCCTTTTAAGCCTTCCTTGACCAGGGAGCTTTCTAGCCCTTCTTGAGCAGATGGTATTCGACTAGCCCTCGAGGGGAAGCCTTGCATCTTCTTGCTACCAACACTCTTTGGGCCTGTGCATCCCACACTTTACTTGCTATATATTTGCAGTTTAGGTTACATGTAAAGCTTTCTAGGATTTAGGGGGTATAAAATCCCAAAGGACAGTAAATTTGAAGATCTTCTATTGCTATGAGTCTAGAAGTTGATAGGATTCTTAAACAAAAGTTAACCTTTCTAAAAGGTTCCCAAAAGATGTCACTGTAAGGAACCCAGTAGGAAACTGAAAAGACTGAACACTTGACCTTACCTCTACAGAGCAGAGTAGATGGTTCACAAAATATGTGATGCTTTTCAGTCACTTACAGTGCCACCACATATTCTCACTACATAACAATGGGGAACCAATCCTTCTTTGCTTCCTGAGCACTTTCTCATATAGACAGGGGAAGAAATGAGCAGCCAAAGGCAGTATATATGACAGCCCTTCTTCAATCTTCATATCTTGCATGGATGGTTTTGTTCATGCTGTCCCATCTCAGGTTTTTCTTCAGCTAAATAGGAACCAGGCTAACTAACCCCTCTTCCCAAAAATCACCTCTAGCTGCCTAAATAGTCCACTATAGCCCTTCATCCCAAATATTGCCAAAGCAGTACAACCAGCTCATGTGATCATTGGTCAGTGTAAAGTATGCACTCTACTGCAGGAAAGTCCTTCTCTCCACCCACTTCATCCATCCTTCTTATTAACACCAAACTTCATGGATTCTTTCAGAAAGACCCATGAAGTGAGAAGGCACCTTTATCTCCCACTGACAGAAGGCAGGAAGCTGCCTCCTGTTCTATTAATCCACAGACCTCTAACCCCATTTGTTTTATACAACAGCTAAGAGGCACAATTCCCCCCCCCTTGTTTCAGACACGGGAAATGAAATAGGAAAATAAAAAATGCTTTAGCAAAAATGTAGCTCTGCAAGATCCTTAGCGAGGTTACCTTTCCAAATCATGCTTGTTTTCCAGAGATATTTGTTCATACAATGGAAAAATATGGAAAAAACAACCCACCTGCCCACATGGGTGTGGCCTTCATTTTCCTTCTAAAAAACCCTGACATTTCTCTCCCTTTTCAGGTCAAAAGGAGAGGGCTAATCACATAAGGAGACCCCCAAAGCCTGTCTCGTTGTTGCTGTTCCACTGCACAGGCTTTGGCAGAGACACAGCAGGGGTCCGATGCAGCTGTTGGAGAGCCTGCCCCGCTCTGCCTCTGCTCCTGCTATTTTGCTACTATATAAGCTGCATAAATACAAAAAAGAAAAGCCTGTCAGGCAGACCATTTCCCATTATTTGGAAATTAGCAAGCTTTATACTGTTTCTAAAACTAATTGTTTCCATTATCAAAACACTGCAATGCTGTATGCATCCATAAGAAATCATCATACAAATGTATTTCTTTCTTCAATATACTGGGTTTGGTTTTTTTCCTGTGAACAGTATTCCTCCCTTTATTCTGAGATTTCATTCAAGAGAAATATAATAAAAAAATCAAGTACAAACAGACTGTTGGAAACTATTTGCTTGTGCCTTTCAGTACAAGAAAATTTGTTCTCCTTAATTTCAAAAGAGAGCAACAATTAATTTAGCTAATGAGAATTACAGAGGGAAAAAAAAACAAACACATACTTCAAACGATTTCTAACCTATGAAAAAAATCTTATTTTGGTCCTGATGCTAAAAAAATAGTTTTTGCATAAATACTCCTACCAAAGCATAATCGCTGAAAACTTATTCCCAGGATGTGCATTTGGCAAATGCAGGCTTCAAATCGCTGTTGTATTGATGAACTGATTTGCTTGCAAAGTCCTTTTTTAAGGGAGGGTATTATTACCAAGCTAAATGCTAAGACATAAGCCCATGACACTATGCAGGAGCAAATGGGGCAAATGTTTGTACTTTTTGACAACAGCACACAGACTTTTTGACTGTCACTTTACTAAGGGGAAGAAGAAAAAAGAAGTGCATTTGCTGGTTCAAACATCCCCCTTAGCAGAAAAAGGCCTGCAGGAAAAAGAAAACATAAAAATGCACTGAAGCAAAGTAATGCTCCTTGAAGCTGGCTGTGCCCCTAAACTATGCTCCTGAGATTATATCCCGAGGCAGCAGGGGGCATGGTTAAGAGCAATTCTCCCCGGCTCCGAAAGAATGAAAGCAAGTGTCAGCACTGCCATAAAATCAATGCATGGATGATTGCTCCCAGGATGACTCGAAGCAGGAGTGACATAAGTCTGGACATGGTGCTGGTGAGGAATCAGCCCTAATGGCTTCCCATCTGATCCCTGGCTGCAGGGGTCAGTTCAGCTGCACGGAGCTGAAAAGAGAGGTCACAGATCCGATGTGTCAGTGCGCAGCCAGCTCGTGACACTTGTTGAGCTGTAAAGACAAAATTGCCAAACAGGATGGTGGAGCTTAGGCTACAACACAAATCTGGCAGGCTTCCTTGTACCCTGGTAATCCACTGTTCCTATACCTTACAGAGCCCTATTTAGTGAGTTTTTCCTGGTTTTGAATTACATTATTTCCTGGTTCCTGAATTACAGCTTTTTCAATAGTTAGATGCTGTTAAGAAGGGACAGATTAACACATACCATCATAATATAGGGGAACTTTTAACCTTTATAATATGGTGATTACCTTGGGTCTGATATTCTTTCCAGGATGTGCTAGCATGGTCTAGAGAGCATAGATCAGAGTTACCACTAACAACACCTCTCTGCTTACTGACAAGGTGACCGTGTTCTTGCTCACAAAATGTGCACTGTGCAACTAAAACTGGTTTTCAGATTGACTCAGCCTTGAGCCAGTACAGCTTCTTTGCACAGGGGCACTTTCATCAGCTTACCATCAGGTTAGAGTAGCTAGCCTAGGCATCAGTCCCACGAAGCATTCAAGACTGCCCTGCTCACCAGCTACCATCTGTCAGCTGAACCATGACAACAGATTATAAACCCATTCCTGGCCTGCCCCTGGTGCCTAATAAATGCTGTTAAAAGCCTCACTCTCATTCCTCTGACTGGCTTTTCAGACCACACAGCACCCTGGGGTATGTCAAGCATAGTTGGGTCCTCTCAAGCCTACTCTCAGAACCAACAGAGCAGCTCCCCTCATTCTGACAACAAGCTTAGTACCTTCAGCTCTTTTCCTCTTCACTGCACTATGCAACAGACCTGGAAATCAAGCCTTTGATGGATATCAGTGACCATTAAGAGTGAATGAGAATTCTAATTACAAGCACTCATATCGTGATTAGGTTCCCTACCCTCCCTGAAGGACATCAGGAGGTGAAATGAAGGGAGACATATGCCCTGAAATCCCAAAATGGCAAAACAATTCCCTATCTTAATTGTATTCTGCCACTCTTCATGAAAGAGATGACAAGAATAGTATGATCACTGCTGGAAATAAACTTCTCTACTCAGCAGCACAAGAAGGACAGCAAGAGATATTCAGACCAGGTGTATGAGCAGGAGACACGCTATGTGTGGATAACAAGACTTCCAGCCTTCTGATACTGCCATCTTTTTTAGCTTCTTCTGTGTTCCTCCAGCCACTCAGAGCAATCACTGGTGGCAGTTCAATATCAAGCAGCAGCAGAAGCAACAGGACTCCGAGGGGGAACATCAGAGATGAGGGCAAGGCTGTTAGAGACAGACGGCACCATTTCTTCATCATACACACATCACAATCCTCAGCACTGGAAGCCACCACTGACTGGTGGCCTGGCCTACTGCCTGTACAGTAGGCCAGGCCACCAGTCAGAGGGAGAGCAGGCAGGCCACCAGGAGCCAGAGGGACTGCTGGAGAGCAGGCAGCATAGGACAGTGGCAGCAGCACTCAGCAAGGAGAAGCACATCCCATGTGTGTGTGGGCTGAAGCAGATTTCAAAATTCAGCCACAGCAGGGCAACCCCCAACTACACAAAGAGCACCTGCCAGAGGATGCCACACAGGTACTACATACCTGCTGTCTACAGCTGCACTCCATGGCTGCAATGGAGAATTTGGAATCTTCCCCTAAGTGCTCTGGGAAGTACCAATGTCAAATTAGAAAACTCATCCTCAGACACAATGGGTTAAACTGAGGAAGGAGCTACACTGGGATTGTAACATGACAGCAGTTACAATCAACAGAGACTTATTTTTATTTAAACGGTAGTAAGCACAGCTTAGATCCTGTGAGCTGTGAAATATGGATTTTAGTCACATGACTAAGTCCCAGGGGCTGGAAGGTCACACTTCCCACACAAATCAGCAGCAACGTTCCCATTAATTCTATCTGTAATTTTTAAATAGCAGTATCTACAGACTAAGAAGAGGATTTGTCCCTCTTAGTGCTGAATGTCTAAACCCAAGGTGTCTCGGCTGAGCTCACTGCTCCAGGCTAGCCTAGTCA
The DNA here is from genome assembly GCF_000277835.1 of Geospiza fortis. Classification (NCBI taxonomy): domain Eukaryota; kingdom Metazoa; phylum Chordata; class Aves; order Passeriformes; family Thraupidae; genus Geospiza; species Geospiza fortis. The sequence goes on from NW_005054322.1 coordinate 1,034,594, forward strand.
TTGGGAAGGGTTGAGCACATGCAGTTGGGCAAGTCATCTCTCATGGAGCAGGTATTGAAGACATGTCCTTTAGTAGCGCAAGCTCACAAATAGACATCATTTAAACTGCAGACTTCTAGAGGCAGGTGAGATGAACCCTATGCCATATTTTTGAACACCAGGGCCTAAATTCTTTGAAAGCTACCCCTGTAGTATTAAACCTTTCTGGTTTGTCACTTTCCAAAAGGACAAGCCAATATTAATGGTAAATAATTTATCTGGGGAATTAGGTCAAGGTGCTCAACATGTCTGAAATAAAAGAGATCTGCAGAGCAGCCACATCTACAGTAAGCCCCACCTCAGTCCTACCCAAAGAGCTTCTCTCAGAGATCCTGCAAGCCTCTACCTTTGGCAAGTACACCACACTTCTTTGCTTGTGACAGCAGGGTGCCTTAGGCTGTACTTACAGGATCACAGCACCTCTTAGCTGCCAACCACACACTGGCCCCACTTCTGATAGTGCACCCAGACACAACACACAAATGCTGAGCAACAAATTACTGTGACGCACCACTGTCATAGCATATGCCACAGTCCAGACAGCCAGGACACACAGAGTATGACCATACCATTTCAGAAGGCTTCAACCCATATAGAGTAACATCATACCTCAACAGAAGGCTTCAGGCATCTGCCCATACAGAGTAACATCCCACCAGTTCAGAAGGCTACAAGCATCTGCCCTTCTTGGTCTTTAGCCTTTTATACCCCTGATTGTTCATGCACTGCACCTGTGTGCCCTCTGTTCTCTCCTCTGATTGGTCAGTGCACCCGGACACTCCCTGGCCCATTACCGCCAATGGTTCTCACCTGCCCTGCACAGCTGTAGCCCATTGGGGATGAGGCTCAGTGCACCTCAGCACTCCCTGGCGCATTGCCTCCAATGCTGCTCACCTGCTTTTCCCAGCTGTGGCCCACTAGGGATGAGCTTGGCCGCAGCCCCACTCCCAGTCACCACAAACTGTGTGCCTACACACCATGACCATTCCCTAAAAGGACAATAAGAAATGAAGGTCTTCTTCCAGGAAT
>NW_005054322.1:1035671-1040034 GCF_000277835.1 Geospiza fortis
GTCAATCTACATCTGGTCTACTAAAACCACCAACTGGAGTAGTTTTCCCTTTCCCAGACATGCAACAGAACCACAATGGGAGAGCTTTACCTCAGCTAACTCTGGCTGCCAAAGAATGAAACATTTGATGTAAGCTAGTTACTCCCTGGGCTTCCTCCTCCAGAGTCACTGTGAAGATATATTTCTTGGTGCTCACCAAAGGTCACTGTGTTTTGTGAACAGCTAAAGTTGGGTGAAACAAATCTCATCTGAAATTTGCAAAGCAATTCAGCAAGCCTTACTAGAAGACCAGGAACAAATATGACATTTATTATACTGTGTTCACTCATCTCCACATTAAAAAAAGACAAACCTATGTCCTCTCATAGTTACAGAAGTGGAGACCTTAAACAGGAATATAAAATGTTACACAAATATTTAAGACTACTATGTTTCTGCCTGTTTTACCTAATCACTTATCATAAGATGTAATACTCAGAAATTCTCACTCTGTTCCCTGCATATACCTGTGTTTGTTTCCTGTTCTTTTCAGAAACAGGAGGCTTTCCCATGCCAACAATTACTCCAAGAAAAACAAACGGTTATTGCTAGGATGCTAGATTAAATTTTTAGAGGCAATCCAACGTACTTAAGAGAAATAATGCTTTTATAATGTTGGAGGGGAAATTGTGATGCAAGTTCTTTTTAGGTCACAGTTTAAAGATCTGCAAGAAAAGAAAAGTAACACCAGGCAAGGCACAACCCAGCCTACCTGAATTTGCATTCTCCTCTGGTCACCTAACCTCTTACTCCTTAGAGAGAGGATCTGTAGACCTGAGCCAGCCCAAGTGCAGCAGCTGGTCTCCTGCAGTATGAGATGAACCAAGCCACACGGAGCTCGGTGCTGCTGCCACTAGGCCAACACAAATCAGCCACTTCAAAGGCAACATAGGTCAATTTAGCTGTTTCAAAGGTTAACTTAGGTACATCACAAGTACTATATTTGATGTCAAAAAGCAATAAGTACGTTTTTGGGGTTGCATTAAATATCTTATTCCTCACAGTTACCTTTCCAGCTGAAGCTCACTAGATAGAATCTAACCCCTGATTAATTAATCCAATAAATTCCTTAAAATTGTTGAATAACTTTTAGCTTTAACAAGTTTGAGGACTTTCAAAGGACAGCAAGCTCCTTCTTGCTTTCTATTTTTAATTAGATTAGAGGTAATTTTAGTATTCAAATGAGGAGTAACAGATGTAGATCTGCGTGGTAATGCTGAATCAGAAAGTAATCTTCTAGTAAACAGTTAGGCTTTTTACCAATGTTGACTGTTCAAATCAAATTACAATACATGCATTTCTAGATTTCATTGCCTCAGTCCTCCTTCACTTGAATATAAATATTGATCATGGATACTTAGATCATTTAGCTTTTGATATTTTGGCCGATTTTAAAATCTCCTAATGGAACTAGAAAAATTCAGCTTTTCATGTGATGAGTAATATATCCTTATTTTTACATTGAATTTTTGGGCAATGGTTGTAATTAGGTGTTTCCACCTCAATTATGATTTTATTTATTCTTGGATCCAGTCCATTTCCAGAGTATTTCATTCCAAGACAAGTTCTCTCCCCAGCAGCCTGCAACTGCAGTTTGGCAAGTTTTTGACTGAAAAATACAGATAAACAAAGGCATTTGAATCCTGCTGGGTATGCTTGTTGAGGCACCAGATATTTAAATGGCACCTCAAATAGACAGCACAATCTGCAGGAAGAAATGCATTATCCTACTTTGCTTTCTTAGCGTAATAAGTTTGTAGACAATACCATGAATATGTTCTGAAAGGGACTTTGATCAAATTTCAAGCATTCCAGTTGCAAACATTAAAGCTAATTGAAGCAAATGGAATTGCACAGATGGGGATTGAGGAGCAACCGCAGTTTTGCTCCCAAGTCTCTTTTTTGCTCCCTCCTCTTACCAAGTTCCTTCTATTTATGGGCTTGTTCCAAAGCTTGTCAAAAGCCAGTCAAAAGACCTCCACTTTCAGAGAATTCAAGAGAGAACCTAAATACATAGGTTACCATCTGCAAGGGATGTAAGCACATACTTGACTTCAAGCAAGAAAGTAGTGCCACTGCAGTCAGTAGCATTACTAAGAAACTTGAAGACTGACTTGTATTTTTATGCCTGACTGAATCAGGTCATCATTTCTAATTATGATCCTGATTATATTCTGAACTGAAGTCAGTGGGAATAAGAGCAGGGAAGTGTGTCTCTGGAGGGTCACGTCGACACAAGAATTAAATCAATACCAGCACCACTCCAATGAAATCACTGGAGTTAACACCAGTAGAGACTGAAAATGTACAGTGGTAAATCAGATCCAGAGCTTGTTACATGATTTTGACACATCTTTCAGTTTTATCAGACATCCAAACACAAAACTTAGCACTCTGAAACATCAGTGGATTTTAGACACTCCCTGAAGGGCTTTGAGTACTGAAATCAATGAACGGATTGAAAAGGACTGACCTATAAATGTGGTTTTTCAGCTGTGACAAATGAAATATTGATAATGGTCTTCATTTTGCTTAACTCTTTCTCACTCTTTCAAAACATCATGTGTAATACACCATAACAGAATGCAAATTACTTATAAAAATGTGACAGGGTTTCACAGAAAACAACAATGATTTTTATTTCCCTGAGAATTGTGCCTCATACCAAGAAATGCAAAAATATATACTACAAGAGACTGTAGCAATGACTGGGCCAGGACAGGGATTACTGATGGGCTGTATCAATGCTAGTACATCTAATTAGGTTGAATTTAATGAATTTGGGGATTCACTATGATGGTGAGTATATGAGCCTTATCTAGCCAAAAGAGTTCTCTTACCTGGATGCCCCCCAGGGTCAGCATGGCTTTACAGAGGGAGGCTCACAAGACAATGGGGGCCTTCCAGGAACACAAGTGCTACCAGTTGAGTCACTAAGGACTTGCCTAACTCCCAAATAACCCAATATCCTCAAGCGTTCAAAGCCTTGTCATAAACAACTCCATATGTGTGCAAACAAACCTTCACAGCTAAATGGCTGAACTCGAGGTTTTCTGATCCCAAAGTCCCCCTGCTGCTGAACGTGATAACATTACAACATCTTTGTGGACATCCTCCTGAGGGACCTATCCAAGACCATGCCTGCTAGATTCCAGAGGCATCTGTGAGATGAAGGAAATCTGATGTTTCTCAGAACAGAAATGACCATGAAAATCCATCACAACAGATATTAGGACGTGCAGCCTGGGCTGTTTAGTACACCCAAAACATAAGGTGAGAAATACCTAACCACATTTAAACATTGTAGGCAAGATGTAGAGACAAATCCATAACCACAGTTTCAGAAAGAAAGAATAGCAAGCCTGAGGCATTGCCACAATGCCAGTCTCTGAGAAAAATGAGGTCGAATTCACAAGTTAACCAGGCACATCTTTAAAAGCATAAAATGGGATCCTTCATTACAGAATTACCAGGCTATCTCACACAACTATCACTCTCCTTCCACAGTCTATATCTCTTATTCTTTCAAAATAACTGGGCTGAGAAAGAAACCAGGAAATTAGAATAAAATAAATAAAAACCTTACAAAACTCTTCCTGATCATTTTCAAATGTATTCCATTCACCTCTCCTCAACCCAGCAAGAAGTTTCATTGCCATCTCTCCAAAATATAAAAAGAATCGCCAAACATGAAGTAGCATAAGTAAAGTAGACAATTAGTGAAGAGCTGGCATGTTCTGAACCCCTATTCATTATTTGGCATGGATCTTTTTCTTTTTTCTTCTTTTTTTTTCTTTTTTGGAATTGGCTTTCAAAACGTTTCCATGGAAAACGGAGAGGAAGGCAGCTATCACAAGCAACAACAGAGGCTCCCCAGCAATGTGCTTTTTTGGACCCTCCTTTTTCTCCCCCTCTTTTTTTTTTTTTCCTCCTCCTTTTCTTAAACTCGTCCGGGCTTAAGTTGAACAGTTTGCACCAGCATATGGCAAAGGTTGAGGTCAGACAGATAAAACGTTTCATTGCACCAAAGAATAGTTAACAACACGTGAATGTAAATTCTAACACATCGTAAAACTGTTGCAGAGCAGGCTGAAAGGGGTCTTTAGTTATGGCAGGAAATCTGCTTCCCAGCCCCACCCCATCCCTTCCAGTTCATTTCAGGTATTGTGGAGCCCGGAGGGGCTTTGCAGACCCTTCCCCCGGCAATCTGCGCCCGGCCCCGCCAACAGATTTCTAATGACGTTCTGATGAAGATTAGGGAGGTTTTGTGTGGCGGAGCTGTGAAGGATTTCAGCCTGGCACCCCTCTCCTCCAGCCAGCCCCA
>NW_005054322.1:1040394-1046239 GCF_000277835.1 Geospiza fortis
CCCATTCCCACATTTTGTCACCATTGTTACAATAAATACAAAGGTTCTGCGCCTAAAAAGAGACTACAAAAACATAAATGAATAAATAAATACTTAAATATCGAATGACATGTTTGTGTCAGACATTAGCGCAGGCTCTGGCTTGATGTTTTCGTTTATCATTTGCTCTAAGTTCCTGCAGCTGAAAGAGATAAACCCTGGCTATTCAAAAAAGAAATGTATAAATCATAACAAAGCGCCCAGTTAAAAAGAGCTTGTTAAATTTTTTTTATTTTTTTTTTTTACTTCTCCAGAGATAAGCCACAAAAGCTTGGTGCTCAATTTTGTGAAACTATTGAATTGGTGGTATATCATATATATTGTAGCAATTATTGGAGCGTTTGTTGTTTGTTTGTGACACAGACATGGGCACACACTAACACGTGCACAGAGACACTGATCACCTTAATCCCCCAGGCCTCTCTAAAGTGCGCCTGATGTCCTACTTCCCTCTTCAGAGCTGTTCCAAGGCAAGATTGATTAATGCTCTTTTTTAATCTAGGTGGATGTTAAAACTGTGAGGGACATTGAGTTCAATTATGAAATACGAAATGCTGAGAGGGTCAAGTCTACTCACGCCCTGCAATGGAAGAAACATTCCCAGGAGACTTTGATTTTTGGTCGGATGACTGATCGTCATGTCCTCAGAAAGAATTAAATTTTATTGCCGGCTTTTTGGCAGCATTTAGAGTTTAACGTGGCTAGAATTAAAGAGTGCTTAGTCTGATTTTGATTTCTAGCCCTTCCCTTTTTGTTCAAAAGCTACTGTATTTTTCTCACTGACTTGGAGGTGCCTGTTAGAGAAATGCAGGTGGCAAGTTATCTCTGGAGGGGCTGTACTGCCAGGATGTTATTCACAGCTCATATTTGCATAATCTCTTGTCTCCTCTTAAATCTTCTGGTTTATTCTCCTTCTCTTCTTGCTCCCTCAAGAAGCCCTCACAACAGTCTGGCTTGGATTTCTTTCCTTCCACGTGCCTCAGTAACACCGATTGTTCTTATCAAGGGGTTGCAAGGCAGTGATCAGTCACACCTTCCTTCCATTCAGAGAGGCAAAAAACACTGCAGATTTTGTTTACTTTTAACATCTGCCAAGACTTTTAATGTCACAGTGCGAGGAAAGCCCCAAAGACAAATCCAAAAATGAGCATATTAATAATGGTTGGCAACCAGGATCCTGCAGGGAACCATCGCTTTACCTTTTGGTGCTGTTTGCCCTTCCTTAAAGTTCTTTCTTGCCCTACATTATGAAAAGACTTCTGCTGGCTAAGAAGAAACTCGCTGGTGTCATTGAGAAACCTGGTAGTAAATGTTAAAATGCTCAGTTTACCGTGCTGAAAACATTAGTGAAAAATCAGCAGAAGGTTTGGGGCTAAACAGAGGGAATCCACATGCCCATTGCACAGCGAAGCCTTTACTTGGGAAGGAAAGTTCCAATCTTAGTTTATTTCTTTTCAGTTCAATATGCATAATTCTTTTTGCTTTTCAAGATTCTGCAGTCTGTTCTGAAGTATGTAACTGCAAATGTAACCAAATTAAGCAAATAGAACAGAAAATCAGAGAAACAGAAGAGGGGACAAGGAAAGGAAAGGAGAGATAGTTATCAAGGTTATAACGTTGGATTCACTCTCACTTTGGATGCTCCCTCTGTCTGAGACCCAATCCAGTTACCAAAATATAGGCAGTTTGTGCTTTCTAAGTTACCCTCATGTCTGCTGAAACCCCAGCTGCTCCTTCAGAAGAGAACAAGTCTTATGCCATATCTGCCCGCCTCTTCAGATTTCCCTCTGGCCTCTCAGATGGGACAAGACACATCTCTGAGCCATCTGAGTCAAACCCCCATGAGCTATGCAATTAATTAATGCAGAGTACAGTGAGATTCCAGTGCTAACATCTAAATTGAGGTGTCTAAAAGTAGTGTCTATTCATTAGAGTAAGTGGAGACTGATAAAATGCTCATATTTACATTTGGCAGAGCTGGATTGTTCTCCATTCTCTAAGGAATATGATGGGATACAAAACACTTAAGACTCTTCCAGAAATCTAAACCTACAGTCTGGACCTGAGACTCCCAGACAGAGAAACTGGAATTAATCTGTGAATTCACTGACTTTGGTCCTTTACCACCTCAGGCACTGCATTGTGCTTTATTCCTTCATAACCATCCTGGAAGCAGTTAGCCCTTCCCCCTCTGATGGAAACATCACTGCAGAACCTCACTGTGTCAACCATTAGGAACATTCTCATAACTCCAAGGCTTTATACATCCATAGCAAGTCTATACCCATGTGGTTCTTATGCCAACATCAACTTTCGCATAAGAAGTTCTTTTTTCATTGCTGGTGTTTAACCCCCTGCTCCACATAGAGCAGCTATATCCTCCCTCAGTCTTCAGTTTTTGAAGAAAAACAAGCTAGGATATTCTGTTTTTCTCTCATATGATAATCTCCCTTTCCCCATCCACTTGTGCACAAGTCCATCAGTTCCCAACCAGAAGTTACACAAGGTACTCCGGATGAGGTCTCACAGGAGCCTTGTACAACCTTGTCAGTGCTTTGCTATATCACTAAGACTGTTTAAAGTAGAGGAAAAGCTGTATAAAGCCAGTAAAAATTGTGAGGGAAGTTTAATTCTGGGAGGAAATTAATAAGAAATGACACCATATAAAAAGATAAAACAGCAAAGGATATAGGGAAATATAAATTGTGAATTAATCATCCGCCATAACTAAAACAGCCACTGCATATCAGAATACAACTATCAAAGACATCTCAGAAGACAGGAGCTGGATGATTTTTAAAAGACTTATCCAAATAGTACCAGCTCCTGCAATTACACTAGATAGAATTAGGAAAGAGGCTGAAAATCACTGGTTATTTTCTCCATTGAAACCATTTCTCCATGAACCATTGGTTCATGATATAGGCTAGAAATCTACTGACAGGAATACAAATAGGAAGGAATTTCTATGAGCACGTTTTGTTTGTATAGCAGACCCTCCCAGCACTCAGAGTACCATGGTGGTACTAGACAATGACCAAAAAGGACTGTGGATATAACTGCACTGCTGACTTGAGCTGGAAATTTCTGCCTGGGATTCTGATTTGAAAAATATTGTGATGCTTCTGTAAGCTACTCACAGGGCTGCTGTTCTAAAAAGTGACAAACTTACATAAACAAAAAATGTGTTTCATATTAAGGGGCAACCAAATAGGATTTACTTAAAATGGAAGGAAAAGTCCATCCACTGACCACCAGAGTCATAGTTTAACATGGCAATTTTTGTGGGACAAGGCTGACTTCCCCCATCAATTTCACTTTTATGAAGAACCCATAAAAATATACACAGCAGTAAGGGAATGTGGAGCAGCAACATCGTCATACAAAATGCTGTCGCCCCCATTTTCACAAAGCTGAATTATTCCCTGAGATCAAAGATTTACTTGCATATAATGACTCCTCATTTTCCTTGAAAAACACTGTTATTGGGTGTGGTGAGATGATCAAGAACATTGTCATTTTCTTTGCTGCTTCCTACCAAATTCCTGACATTCCAGGTTCCTTTATTCAAACAATACTCAAACTTATGAATCTACAAATTCTTTTCCATCATAACTCAGCTTCACTATCTCCATCCAATATCAGGTTTTGTTTCTGCTTTAGAAGTGGCTCAGACAAAGCAGAAAATGTTTGGCATGATAGTTACTTTCCATAAGAGTATGAAAGAGATGCCAAACTGCCAGAACCTCATACTCTCCAATGTTATGTTTTCTGTGATGCTCATTTTCCTTTAAAAAATGACAATGAATGAAATTTAAATAAATCTCTAGGCTCCCACTTAACACTTCAGTAAGTAAATCCAATGTTACTTAAGATATTTTCAAGCAAGGATTGTTGGGGTGGGTTTTGGGTGGGCTTTTTTTCAGGAGTAAGAAAAAATGCTTTGTACAAATAAAAGGATACTGATGTGTTAAAATGCAGATTTGTTTGATTTTGCAATTCAAAAATGTGGTGGAAATGCAAATGCTGAGCACGCACCATGTATTCCAGCCTTGTTGTTAGTAAGAACTTGTATTGCCCTGTGAGCAATAAGGGACAGTGACACACATTTACAGCAGAGGATGAGCCAGCCCTGATTTCCAGTCATGCCATGCCTGTGAGAATTCAGCTCCTCTGAATACTTTGCAGCTTTGAAACACAACCACCAGATCAGGATGACCTTACCACGTGGAATGCAGTACAACACTTGACACCATATTGGCCAGTATATAAAGATAAATATATATATAAAGATAAATAAATGTTTGTGAGAGTCCTCAGATTAATTTGATGCTATTTTGTTAAAAAAAAAGAAACAAAAAAGGCTATGTGAAAAGTCATGGATGTGGAGGTAAACCTCTTGTTCTCCTAGATTACCCCTATGTAAATCTTTCACCCACTGGACTTCAGTGCTCTTCATAGGTAAGAGGCTCTTCTGGGTTAATTCCAGCCCTCAACATGCACTTCCCAGCTACCATCAACCTCCTCTATGGAAATGAAATTGTCCTTGAGAAATGTTCGTATCCACAGCATATTGATTTTGCATAACTTAAATGGCTGGGTCTTCTAATGCAACTCATTTGTAGAAATCACATGAAAACTTGCAGTATTTTTGGTACGAATGATATCTTTTTTTTTTTTTCTTTTCCATCCAACCTCTAAAAATTCTGTACTGAGAACATCTCCGCTGTGTTCTCCCTCCTTTGGAACCTTTCGTCTCTCAAAGTTCAGGGACAGGCAACAGGGGTAACAAATTTTACTCTCACGAGCTTGAGTTTTCACCTGAATTCATATAATTCTCCCAACATTATTTCAACCCCAAAGGATACATGATTGGATTGTAGATATTAACACATATACCTTAAAGGTGAGAAGCAAACTTTCAAACCATATTTCCTAGAAGACTGTGAAGAAAAAAACCAGGCATACATCTTTCCTTGGCAGGAAGAGCACGATTTTGATTTATGGATAAAGATTATTCAGTCATATGTATAGTTTATGTTTGTTCCCTTCCTTATAAATCCCCACTCACTCACTCACTGGCCTGTGTCCCATCATATATAACCTCACCAGCATGACTAATTCATAAATGTTTCCATTTACTCAAGAGGAAGGGATACTTAAAACTGCAGTTTGGGATTCAAGAAACACAAAACCAGATCCTGGCTCGGACACAGACTTCCTTTCTAACCTTTGAAATCCAGTTATCTCTCTTATTCGTTACCTCAGGGAAAAATAGTGACCCAAACCTGTCCTATGTGTGCTTCTCTAGAAAGATGGTTACTTGGGACAGAAAGTGTTCATGTGCAGGGTGCTTTATCAGCAGGGCATTAAGCTTCGGAATTATAGTTGCAGAAATGATTGAATACGAGAATATCAAATGCTTGGTCGGCCTACGAAGGACCTGTGGCCATAAGGAAGGTACACTGGGCTCAGCAAAGGTACAAATACCGATTGACCTGAGATAGAATAACTAAACCCAAACTCTTCATGAGTGGCTTTCTCAAAGTGTCTGAACAGCTCTTTCTTCTCTCTCTGTCTCTGCCAGCCATCAAAGTGGTTTGTGCCTCCTTCACAATCAAAGAGGGAAAAGGTCTCTTTACAGTTTTCTGTGGCATGTTTTCACATTCTGCTCTGAGATCTGCTGACACTCACATGGATAAGTGGCATTCCAAATGAATAGATGATACTGACCTGAGTGATACATACCTGACTTATGTTTATTGCCATTTACAAATCTGATATGTGCTCAGCAGATGTGGCAGGG
>NW_005054322.1:1046257-1070806 GCF_000277835.1 Geospiza fortis
TCCCTACACTGTTTTCCAGGAAAGCAGTGGAGTTCTCATGTGAATACAGGCTTATCTGTGCAAGTAAAGACTATCCCTTATGAGACTAACTATCCAGGAGAGTCAAATCCAGAACAAAGAAATTTCTTAGAACTTGCTAAGAATTTTTCTTAGCAAACATGTTTGGAATCCATTTGCACTCTGTAGCAATTCACTGTTTTTCATTAAATAGATGCAAAAACATCCATCATTTCCCTTTACTAGATTTGGTTGAGCTTGCTAAAAAAAACCAAGTCAAATAATCATGGAAAATATAGCCATTTGGGGTATGATGAAACTGGGACTTTCTGAGACTTATCTAAGGTATTTTTATTTACATGATCTTGAAAGCTGGCTAGTAATACTGAAGTTTTAATAAAGGCATTGTTCCTTGTCTCTCTTAACAGAAGTTTCTTGAGATCCTGAGAGTCATCAGGGATATGTTATTCTGAGGATGAATAACCTAGCAAAGGCACAGCCTGTATCTTGAATGTTTAAATCAAAGTAAGACAAAGCTGTATGAAACACGAAGAAGGAAGAGGAGACTTTAGGCAGTATTGATTGGAAGTTTCATAACACTGATGAAAAAGCAATGCAATATCACCAAGTACTGTAATGCAATACAACCATGACATATTGCTAGCACTAGGAAGATGAAGAGAGTTTGAGGGGACAAGCATCAAAAATGGAACAATTCTTTCCACCTCAGCTCATCTGATCCTGCTAGACCACAGTAGCAAAGACCAGTCTCCAGGACACAGTGATAGAGTGTGCAACACAGAGTATCATCACAGGAACTTCCATGCCTCTGTAGGGGTTTATAAAACCGTCTTCCAAGCATGTCCTGAACACAGGATAGTCCTGCACTGGTTTCACATACAGAGCAGCTCTGATCTTCTGCACCTATTTGCTCTGAGATGGGATACAGACAAGTAGGAGAAAGAGTTTGTCTCCTGTTCTCAAAGTGGATTTTATGGGAGCCTGCAGGCAAGTGCCATCTCAGCTGTAAGACAGCAGAGGATAAAATGGACAGAGACAAGAGCAGAGCACAGGCAATGCAGCAGAGAGCCTGGCTGACGCTAGGAGTGTGCATTGCAAAGTAGCAGCACTGAATGATGTTACAGTTGTCTGGTACCACACAGAACAGCAGTATTACCTTGATACCTGCGGGCCAGCCCTGGTAAGATGAGACCTGCTAATACAAGAACAATCAGTGGTTATACCTGGCAGCACAGATGAAGTGCATTGTCAGCAAGTTTCAAGGTTTCGAGTGCAGGTTAGCTCAAGATTTACGGCACTTCTAGCTTTCAGATGGCATGGGAGTACCTTGAGAACAGCTTTTTTTGCTGTATTCAGCAATCTGTTTCCATTCTGGGTGCAGTCCAGAAATACACAAGAAAAAAATGTGAAAAATAAGGATAGGCAGTAGCTAAGTATTTCAGAACCATCACAAAGAATCAATTTGAGCAAGGCTTTAGAAAAGGGCAAAAGGCCAGTGGAGAAGTGGGGTGGGTTTTTTCTTCCAAAAACAATTTGCCCTTTCCCTATCATTTCAGTTAACCAAATTAAACAAGTACCTTCTTGTGCAAGGGTGCTTACAGTTTGAGTGACTTCTTTGTTTTATAAACTGTGATCCTTGTCCACAGCTTTTCCAGTGGCCATGTTTTCTTTTCTAAGTGGATTCTCTAGTGCCTGCTGCTTGTCTCTGCTCTCACTGCAGATTTTCCTTTGGTGGCAGCACTAATCTGCTTGTCTTTCCTCTACTTACCTGCCTGTTTTCACAGAGGTTGCAGGATCACAATGTCCTAGAGCCTTTACTGCTGTGTTGAATTTGCTTAAAATGAGCATTTCAATTAATTGTTTGTTGAAGAGAATACAACAGTAAAGATCCCACAGCCTGTGGGATCATGGAATTCTAATTTTCTTAGGAAGCCTAGCTAAGAATAACCACTAGCATTTCTTTGGAGCATGAACACTTCCTAGTCCTGTATGAATATCAGTTCTTGAGTCCACAGAGCAGTTCATTTGGGTAGTTTACCTACACATAACCTTCACTCTGCAAAGGTGAATGAAGAAGCTAAGGGAATTAACTCCCTAAGAATGCAATGCATCTGTGGCAGACAAGCACAGAGATTTCCCAGACGGCTTTGGGGATGAAACCCCAGCCTCACTGACACCCAGGCAGGTCAGCACTCAGAAGGGTTTGCTGCACAGCCTCATATGCATCCTCCACAGACACAGCCACCCTAGCCCTCTGCACAAAACCATTGTCCGTACAAGAATCACATCAGACTCAAAATGTACACAAAGCCCTGCAGCTTTGTGAGGCGCAGTGATCCAGGAACACAAAGAAATGCAGCTGAGCAGTGTCTGGATGGGGAGTCTGATGTGCTTGCCATGAGAGTACCAGTGGTCAAATTACAGAAAGGAAATCTTTGTAAGCTGACATCCAGGACTTATTTATTAATATAGTCTAAATGACTAATTTATGGCCACATATTTTTAGCCTTTAACAGAGCATCTATTTCATTATTTAAGGTGTTTAATTATGCACCTGTGTAATTAGTATCTGAAGAAAATAGGTTTCTTTATTACCCTATATCTTTAGTGAAGAACAATAAATACTCATATTAAACAAAATCTCTTCTAATACTGACGGCCTTTAAGTTGAAAATATTTAACATCCTTCATGCCATGTCAGGTAAGGGAGGCCTGATAGAAGAGTGATAGTTGCAAAAAACAAAGTAATGAAGCTGACCAGCAAAACCATCAAAATTAATGGAAGTTATTTCATTTCATATTTTGCAATTGTTCAGTTCAGTCCAGAAGACTGATTTCAATAGGGATTACATTTATACAAGTGGAGCAATTTTGTTTGCTCACTGCAGGTGTGTCAGGTAAAATCAATGTTTTCATTCAAAGAATCTCCTCTCAAGGTCTGCAGTTCTCTCTTTGGTGTGTCTTCTGAAATAGTTTTAGTGTAACACTGAGCTTTAAAAAAGAACAAAATGCTCCTGAACTGGAAAAATTCAGTTTCATCTTTAAAATGACAGATCAAATAGAATGAAATATTTTTTTAAAATACAGCATTTTGTCATATCTAAAAAATAAGGGTTTGTGCTTTGTCTTAAGTAAATGAGGCAAGCAATATGGGGCAGGATAGGGCTGTAAACCACATCTGTGGCTTTTTGAATCTCTTCATTGGCGAGAGCCACAGCACAATGCAGAGAGCCCTACCTTGGTCAGAGCTGCCTCCTCAGGCTGCTCTGTAAGGCACCACCTGCTTGAGCCCTCCAGGGAACAACAAGGTACAATCCCATCCAGACACATGTGCCTGCTTATGACTGCACAGACTTTAATTGTCTTCCTTTGAACTAGAAGTGCACATGAAGGAATCAGACCCTGAACTGCCCAAAAGGAGAGAAGGTAGGTTGTAATTTAGGTGGGGAAAAACAAGTACAAAATAAGCAGTCATTTTCTGCTATTTTCATGTTCATACTACAGAAAGAGAACCACTGTATTTGCCTGTATACATTCGTATGGCAGAGATAAATCCTGTCCTGAAAAGTTAGACCAGATTTTTCAACTGGCTAGATGTCAAGCTTTTCATCACAATTTTTCTTCACTCTGCCCAGATGTAGCTCTTGGTCCTTTTGTGGATGAAAACAAATGATGAGCTCACAGCCACCTCTACTGCACATGATTTGAGGGCTACGGTTTATTTCCCACATCACACACATTATTTTTGCCAGGTGCCTGAGCTGAAAACACTCATCTCCATTTTACTTCAGAGCACCTGTTATGAGCCATTCACCAAGTCATTGTGTATCCAGGTGTGTGTATGGTTCTATAAAAGGAAAAGTCAGGTCTGCTGATGCTTTTCATTTTGTGATTCTCTGTAAATGGTGTGCATGCAACTGCCTGCCCTCAGTGCCAAGGTCTGGGAACTCACTGCATGAAGCATCTCCCACAGAACCAGCACCTGAACAAAGTGGCTTCAGCAAAGAATGCCAATTGCTCAGCATCTTGGCAAGTCAGATTTTTACATTCATTTTGTTTCAAAATAAGTTTTTAGAAAGCTGGACAGTCAATATGGCTGTTCAGCCCTGTACGAAAAGTCCCTTCTCACTCATCCAGTTTGTTACTTAAAGGGTCCCTGTGGAAGCTGAACTAGCCCATGAAAATGGCAGAAAAGAAATCCAAAAGAAAATTGGTTTTGATAATTTTTGATAATAAGAGGTTTTGATAATTTCAGCGATGTAGACTGGCTATGGGAAGGGTCTGGCAAACACGACTAGACACAAGGGAACCAGGCATGAGAGCAGAGGAGCTACAGAAACCTCACCATTTGGCAACAGCAAGTTGCTGCATGAGAATATTGTATGTTACATGATACCACAGCCTCAGTTTCTTTGTACACCTCCTGGAAATATCTCATCACATGGACAGGATATTCTAGGGCAAGAGTGTCACTAAAAGGGAAGGGAGTGCAGCAGGTGAGGAGAAGAACATAGTCACCTGCACTGGTAAGGAGAAGGTAGTGAAGGGAAGGACATAAATTTTTTGTTAATATGATGGCTGTAATCCCAAACCTGTCTTCCCTTAGGCATGCCCCTGGAAATATTGCACTTTCACTCCTACCTCAGAGGACAGATTCTGCTGATGCAGGCTGCTTGAAATTGCTGTTTCACTAGAAAAGGCACACATGGTCCTTATCAGAGCTTGTGGTCTCAGTTTGAGTTCTTACAGAAGGGGATTCATTGATCTGTGCCAAGTCACTCCCTGGCATATCTGTTGCTTAGTGGGACAGTAATGTCTACTTTGTGGGAGATCAGCCTTGTTCTCTGGGACCTGTGAGACCAGAGACAACTTTCCACAGTCACATCCCTCAATCACTATCCTTCCACCAAGGCACATCCCAGAATCTGCTTTTCCAGCTGCCAAGATTCAGTGCCTCTGCCAGCTCTCTCTTAGCAGAGGCTTGGATGTCACATGTGACAGTGCACTGTCCCTGGTGACATTTCTCCTGCCTTTGAGGAGCTTCAGCATCTGCTGCTGCAGCCAGTTATGTTACAGTGGAAAACAGACCCTTCAGTGCAGGGGTGCCTGAAAGTCACAGTGCTGTGTGTGCCTTCCCTGAGCAGCAGCACAGGCTGGGTGGAGGAACCTGTGTGCTCAAACACTGAAACAGGATTCACTTTGTGATGAGTACCAACTGCAAACTTTCCAATGTCCAAATAATTTATTTTGGCCTTGGACAAGTAAAAACAAAGTATCCAGAATTTATCTGATTTTTATTTGGGTTGTTCTGCAACTCATAGAATACTAATGACCAGTTACTGGGTTGCTGACCAAGATTACTTTAAATATTTCATAGGCTATGGATGAATTCTGAAGCAACAGTATTTATGCAAAGCACTTCTTGAATGTTATACACGGAGATTTGCAACTAGAAATTAATTTTTGCTTGCCTTACTTGAAAACCTGTTCTTAATGGAAATTTAAGGTTGCTCATTCAAGTCCTTTTTGTTTTAAATAATGATAAAAGGTACATTATTTCATCATAAACCAGGTACATTTTATCTTCTTTACTGCATCATTACACATGCAGTTGCTCTCTTAAGAAGGACCAGAGGGAGAAGGGCTCTGAGAGAGCAAACAAGAGTTTATTTTTTTTCTGCTGAAGCACTTGCACAGATTACCTAGAGAAGTTGTTGCTGCCCCATGCCTGGAAATGTTCAAGACCGGGTCAGATGGAGTTTTCCACTAAAACAGCAACCTGGTTTAGTGGAAGGTGCCCCTGTCCATAACAGAGGGTTGGAAACTAGATTAAGGTCACTTTCAATCCAAACCATCCTATGATTCTACAATTCTATAATATTTTTTTACGCCAGCTGAACTGCAAAGAGATTACAGGCCTCAATTTCATTTTTGTTCTCTCTCACTCTCTAGCTTCAGCAAGTTTTTTGTTGGTTTGTGTTTTGAGAAGTCCTTCTTCTACCATTTCCAGGACAACGGTGAAGTCCCTGCCAAAGGCACTATGCCCCTGACTAATCCCATTCCACCCTTTGCCCCAGTTTTGAACCAAGGTTTTTCAGCAGTATGAGAGACACAGGAGAATATAAACTTTCAGAAAATAAAGATTAATGTCTCTTTCATTGTGTCAAACAGCATGCAGACAATGTTAAACTCTCTGTTGTCCTTCTCTGTGCTCAGGGCTGCCGCATCTCCTTCCTCCTGCCTGGCTCTTCTTGGCTTCTCCCCAGAGGCAACTTTAGTCTCTTGGTGACTTAAAGTTTTCATGGTCCCATTCCTCCTGTTCTCCTTCTCACCCTCCCATACAAACACACCCCAGTCTCCTCCGCCTGCACAAGGACACCAATGTCAGAGTAGCTTTCTGGAGAGCCATGCACATGTGCTCACCAGTATAATGGAAGCCAAGAGAAGAGGCATCCCCAAAACAGCACTGTAGAGTCTGAAAGTAGGTCAGGCAGCATCTGGGCACTGCGATGACTGAGCAGCAGAGTTCAGGTCTGTGCCCCGAGCTGCCACAGCCAGCAAGCAGTGGGAGGTTGCTGCTGGAAGTGTGTTTGGACCAGTCGAGGAAATGCAGCATCCATGTGGGCACCGGGCCATCTGACCAGCTAGTTTAAATTGGCTGAGCTGAACTCCGGGTTATAGCTGGGCGCACGTCAGCAACCCTGCAGAGCACAAAGCAGTGCTAGGTGTGCTTGCCAAAGGGCATGATCCTGGCCCTGTGGAAATCAGATGGAGGTTTGTCATCAACTCCAGCTGCACCAGAGCTGTACTCTACATTGTCACTACAATTATTTCAGGTCTACTTCATGTGGATTTTAGCAAAAAAATCCCCTCAGGAATGCTCCTTGTTTACAAAATCGCCTCCTGCTCTGACTGAAACATTTGTATCTCAATTGTTAGCCACAATAATGAGTTGACAATTTCCTCCAATTGGCACATTTCATTCAAGACACATTATTGTAACCACAGCTGCCTAACATATACAAAGCCAGGTTCACCAAAAGTGCTGTTTACTGACACATGAACAGAAAAGCCTCCAAGTCCATTGTTGTCTTCTTGCCTTTTGACTGGGAATGATGTTTCCTAGGCAGGTGGAGAAAAAAAATCTTTAAATATACAGGAGGAATGCAATGTTATGGGGTCTCTGGTGTGTGTTTCCAGCCCAGCTTCAGAAGCAGTTTCAGCAGTTGGCACAGACTAGGGTGAGATGTCTCACAACCCTTACAGAGCATTCCTAGCTCAGAGGAAGGCTGGATCCCCAACAGAACAGGAGAGCCAGCATCACTGTGAAAGAATAGAAAGAAAATCACTAGACTCCATTTGATTTTCCCAAAGGGTCAGGAAGGTGAAAGAGGAGGGGTGAAGAACTCCAACTGCAAAGGTTTAAATCTATTTTAATAATGTCTCTGCCTTGCGGTATGCATGAAAGACAATGGGCGTGTACAATTAATAATGATTAGTTTGCCATTACAGTGATAAATAACTTTAAGTAGCTCTTTAGAGCAATGTTTAGGGCCTTCCTTTCCCTCTTTTTTCTCTTTTTTTTTTTTTTTTTGGTGGCAGATGGTGTAAAATCCCTGGGCCCTTTGGACCTTGACCTCCTGCAGATGTTGGGATGGGACAAAATGGTCCTCAGGATGGTAGAAAGGGAAAGAAAATGAAAACCCTTCTAATGTACCGTATCAGGGCTATCAGTGGGGTGGACCACTAACTGCTTTTTTATTACTGTCACTTACCAGTCCCAATTCTTCTGTACTTAAAGAGTTATGTCAGCAATTGTGAGGTAGCTGAAAAGGAGAGTGGATGCATGTGGTGGTGAAGTATTATTGGAAATCAGACCGATAGAGGATGAATGAAAGATTATGAGAGGGGCAAACTACCATAGTTAGCAATGCTGCAACAAACTAGACATTGATATATTGTCCTCTTGGAGATATTCTGACAGCCTATTATATTCCCTTAATGAGGTTGTCATGCATTTCTCTTTTTGTAGCTATTAAAATCTTGTCTACATCTGCTGAGGTTTGCTTCAGAGAGGTGGAGGAGGGGACCCTTGATATTTTGCAGTCTGCCCTTGTTTAGCCAGGGTCATACCTGACCTAGCAGCAGAAAGAGATATTTAAGTTGTCCAAGATGCAAACGTTCAGTGGATTTTCAAAGGAAGAATGTGAAAGAAACATTTCCATGGTTGTATCCTCACAGTGAGCTGAAAGAATGATGGATGTTAATATGACTAATGGGAACTTTCTACAATTCCCAGATCCACGCAGATGGTGAGATAATGTGGTATGTGAGTCTCATTAAGTATAAAAATCCTGCACATCACCTTTGAATTACAATGTTAGCAAACTGCACTGCTATGTGTACTAGCAAGGATAATCTGACTCTCTCCAAAATAAGGAATGAAAATTCTCCCTTAATGGTTTTCTTCAAAATAATCAATGATTCCCATTTGTAACATGCATGAAGATAAGTAAGTAGCTGGATAAGTAGGTAGGTGAGTAGACATGGCAGATGTGTGAGCACCACGTGGGTCGTAGGAAGCAAAACTTCCACTGCTTGAACAGCTTTCTTTCACAAGGAAGACAGATAGAATTTGAAACATGAACTTTCTCCCTCTAAGGCACTGACTGTTTTGCCTTTGGGTCTAACTTTGGATCTATCTTCTGGCTGTCTCAGGAGAGTGTGATGTACATGAGGGGCCTCCAAGCAGAGTTTTAACTCAGAGCCTTGCATAAGTTTTGTTAATTCAGTTCTCTGATACAAGGTCAATCTCTAAAAGTGAATAGGGGAAGGGTATCTATGCCTGATATATGCAACTGGGGAGTCTCCAAGGGCTCAGAAAGTTGCCTGCATCTGAATAGAGCTGGTTCAGGGCCACCAGCTTCCAGCTGCAGGGCATAAAGCAGCCATTCCTTCTTGCATGCTCTGAACCTTGATATTTAACATTTAAGGACTTTCACGTTCATTTTCAATGAAAACTATTTGTCCCATAAACATTTTCTACTAAAACATGATACACTAGAAAATTTAATACATCAAATCAGATGCAGCAAGTTAATTTCCTGCAATTAGAAATGATACAGTTGGGTAATTGCTCCACAGGGCCAAATGATTTATTCTAAAGCCTCTTGGAAAATGTTCTAATACATCCAGTTTGTACATCTTTATTGTCGTTTAATAAACAGAAAGCACACAATATGTGCTGTAATGGCAAATCAGACAGCCAGTATATAAAATCATTTGGGATTTGATGTCTAAGTCATCATTAAACTAGGATTTGCAATGAATATGTCAGATGTCTTCACACTGCTCCACAAGCGGTATAGAAAACAAGCTTCCCCTGCTCTAATGAGGCAGAGCAAAATGGGTGAATACATTTTGATACACAATGCATCAGTGTCTGGTTTGTTTTAGTGAAACAGTAACCTCTCTCCCTTTTTCTGGGTAAATGCAGTACAATAGACTAACGCCACATGAATCTATTATGTCTTATAGGGCTTTTAGCAGGAGTATGACTGTTTAACCAGGCAGTGACACGAGAAGAATTACTATCCGACACTCCAGCTGAAAGTAGAGATTTTATTGATTCACTGCACTGGCCTGCCATTTTAGCTTTGATTGAGAGTCTTTCATGAATCCAAAAAGGTAACACTCCTTCATTGAAAACAACAGCAGGCAGTCCAGCCTGGACTCAAACCATCTGCCAGCTTAAAAGAAAGATGAAGGTGTTTCCCAAAGCATCTACTAGCCTAGATCTATCCAGTAGATCTATCACTCCAACTAGCACATATCCAGGCTGACATACAAGAAATGCTTGTGAAGTCTTTGACTGGAGGTTTCATGTAGATCTAATTATCAAAAGTGATATAATCTGGAAACTAATTACACCCAGCAGCACAGCAGCTACAACTTCCCTCATTCAATCTCACACGTCTGAAATCTTCACATCCCAGAAATTAAGGGATATCCTTTTCTTTCCCTTTTTTTTCCCAAAACCACTTTTGATAAATTTTGTCTTTCTTTGTTGTAGATCAGCTGTTTCAATTAAATATTTTCCTAAAAGCAGGATGTTCTTTTTTATACAAAAGAGATTTGCATTCCCAAGCAAGTCTGAGTCCAGAGTGGCATGTGAACAATCTGCTCGTTTACACTTCAGTAGATATTCATGTAGTCCTGGTTCCATGTGCTGCCATTCCAGGCAAACCCAAACTCACAGTATAGACACCATTTGATACGTGTAGCTTATCCTTTTCAGACCTTACCATTCCTTAGCTTTTTAAGATCACAACTGAAACCACTGTTATACAACTTAAAAAAAACCCAAACAAACAAAAAAAGAAAACCTAGAAAATTAAATGTAAAGTCAGTGCAAAGAAATCTAAAGCCAAATACAGTAACAGACAGGATTTTGGAGTCCCACTGTCACCTGACATAAGCCTGAAGCACATTCCATATAAAAGTTACCAAAAATAAATGTGTTCAGCAGCACTTACTCAGAAACTTTTCTTTTAAATGAAACAGTTGTTTTCAAATCAGGACCAGGACACTGAGAAATTTCAAATCTTCATGAACAATTTTGCTATTTGTTACAAATTATTAGACAAAAATATTCTTTCTCTATTTTCAGAAAAATGGGAATTTAAAATATCAAAAGCTATGGAGAAAGTTTGGAAAATATACACACTGGGGAAGAAAGCATGGAGAAACCCTGTGTGATTCCCTGGGAAAACCAGGACCTGGCACAGACCCAGAGCCTCATTGTTCCTGGAGTGTCTCCCTACACCCTTCCCCAAGATGCAGAATTTCTGGACAATTTGTTAACTCAGGTGAGTGTCATTGTCCCAGCAAGCTGGTGCCCTGGGTGACACGGGATGTATTTTCTTGGCACTTTGACCCCAGGTATCAGATGTTATTAGCACCAAGTTTACTCATGGACAAAATGAGGTTTTGGTAACACCTTTGCCCAGCCCTGAGCCAAAAGTAATAAACCCTGGAACTGTGCAGAGTTTATGCAGTCAAAGCAACACACTAGCAGGTCACAAGGCCTTGCTTTCAGCTCTGGATGGAGGCAGAATGAGACCGAGTCCACTCAAAATGCATGCAGAGCAAGCCCACCTCTTGCAAAGCACTGCCAAGTGTGAGCTCACACCTGCAGAGTTCAAGCAAATCTGGAGTCTTTTCAGGAGCCACCGTGGTTCCAGCAGACTGTACAGGAAAATAAACCAGGGCCAGGGTGAGGGCTTGTGCCCTGCTCCACAGTTATCTGTATGGGGTAATTCTTAGCACATTCCCTGGTAAGGTTTTGCCCCATAACAATTTATTGTCTCCCACACAATGCCTAGGCACCTTCAAGAGACTAGCACAGACCCTGGATTTTCCTAAATATGCAGCTTGCACTAGGTTGCTTTGTTTTGGTAAGAAGAGGTCCATGGACACAAGCCAGGTTGTGTCACTTCTCCTCAGAGCCTGTCCTTGTGTAATTTAATAGCAGAGCTGGGATGACCATTTTGTGTGGGGCTTAGCTCCATGCAGAGCCACACACAGGCTCCCACCATTCCCAGGGCATGGGCTGCCTGCAGTGTACAGGCATAGCCCCAGTGGTGCAAAAGTGACTAAAATGCTTTCCTATCCCTGCTGGGCAAGGAAAGGATATAGCCTTGCTCTGCCACTGCTGTGTCTGAAAGAATAAGCCCCACAAGCCAAACTAGTTATGCTCAGAGTCAGCCATGGTGGATCTGCACCCTCACATGACCAGTCCTCAGGCTGCAGACGTGAAGCACTGAGGAATAAGTGTACAGCTCTGCAGCAATTAGCCTCAAGGGCTTACAACAAATGCAAGACAATTTAGAATGACAGAAAAATGTTCCGAGAGACACAATAGCTGCACAAAATTTGAAGGTTCCAAAAAGATCTCAGGAATCAGAAATAGCAGGAAATTACTCAATGCATTTGCCCTTTTTTCTTCTAAGCCAAGTTTCAGACCAGGGTAGTTACAGCAGGCTTATTTCTTGGGCACAGGAAAAAAGAAAATCCAGGTTTGAAATCAGATCAACTCTTTGGGTTCAGTCCTGCAAATCCGCACTCGGACAAAAATCAGGTAATACTTTGGAATCTGGATAGCAAACGTGAGGACAACTGTGCCTGGCTGGAGGCACCAGTGGATCCCGCCTCTCCAGGCCCTTTGTTCACACAGGCTCAATGTTTCAGGGTTCTGAGAATAGCCCACTGTGGAAGTGTTACCAGACTTCCAGGGATGCATGTCATTCCCTTGCATTCCACTTGCTGAAAATCACAAGCTACTGTCAGATACACAGAGTATGTAATCTGAGAAAATGCCACAAATAGCAAACTGTCAGCTCAGAAAGATTAAGCCAAATGCTCTTCTGTGCCTCGCTGCAGAAATGGAAGCAGTGACATGACTGGGGATCTCAGCATCACAGACAGGACAGAGAAGACTCCCCAGTGTATGTTCATAACTGATTGGGCTCCTCAGAGGGTGTCAGTGCTGGTAAGTGGAAAGCAGTAACTTTATATTCATGGGAGTGACATGCTGTGTTGTATTTCAGTTGTGGTGTGTTATGGAGTGGAAGCGTCTTTGAGAGAGAAGTCTCTTGTCCCTTTCTCAGGTTCTTATGGAGATGCAGTCCCTCTGTTAGTTCCATATGGCCTGTCTTCAAGCTGTTTCAAACATCACAGAGGAACAACTGACTCGAAGTTCCTGTAAATTTCCTGAAAACAGGGGCTCTAGTAGAGACATTAATGGCACCACATAGGAAACTCTGCTGAGTGAGGTCAGCTCTTATTAGACTCTAGATATGTGGGACATGTGGGTTTATGAATGTCTTAGTCACAAAGTCACAGTAAGGTTTGCACTACAACAGAAAAAAACCCTTGGGGTTTTCAAGGGAATCCTTGAGACATCCTGTCGCAGTCAAGGCAGGTGGGTCCTCTGGTGTCACACTACAGTTCTCTTTAAAAAGTCAACCAACCACAAAGCAGTACAGAACAAACCACAAGCTGGGGCTGTGCTGCATCCTGGGCTCACACATCTCTTGTTTCTTTTGTAATGAAGGTAAGCAGACAGGGAAATAGACTGGAGCAGTTTTCTGCAGCATGACAGATATTGCAGGTGACATTTCCCACTGAAGGCTGGCAGGCAGAGTGTGGTACACATTTCAGTCTTGGGCAGTTGTCCTCTGTCCATGCAAATACACCATCAGCCTTGCCCAACTGCTGTATAGGGGCACAAGCAGGCCCCCAGAGGCTCAGCCCCCAGAGCCCAGAGAAGTGCCCAGGTCTGAGCTTCTCCTATTATCTGCTAAGGAGAGCTTCAGTAAATGGCACACAACAATGAGAAGAAATACAACATTTGTTGCTATTAAGGACAAGAGATAACTCCGTGTTTGTCATTGCAATCAAGCTAATGAAGCTCTAAAGAAACCACACATGTGACCCAGTATCACAGACTGTACAAAAGAAGTGCAATTTATCAGGCTCCATTGTGGTGGATTTGGCTGCTCTGTCATCTGAGTTCAACTTTCAGTCATTCTGCAACAGCGAATGCTCACAATGCCACAACTCAGCCACGGACTTAGGGGGAGGCTGCTATCGCCAGCTGGATGAGAGATTCACAGCTATCCAGACTATGCTAAAATATGCTGAGAGCAGCTCAACACCAGCCACTCTTCCTGTCATCCCTTCACCTCCTTGTTTGTTTCTTTTTCTTATGCTTTATATGTCAGACCATGCCCTTCAGGGACAAGCGCTTCAATTTCCTCTGCATTTCTCCTGTGTCTGTGGTAATTCAGGTCCCACCCCAGCAGAGCATCTATGCACTGCCACAATGTAAGTGTTGGTGTGAGACAACAAAACTGTCTTGTTATTTCACTGTTTTCAAACATCCAGCTCATAAGCATTCCAGTATCGCAGCAATACCTAAAAGGGATCCTGTTACTGCAGCTAAATTTGTTGAAATTCATTTCACTTAAAAAAGGTACTAAGACTGTCTTCGTTCAGCCATAGCCTCACTTTCATTAATCACCGTCTCGTTCAGGCTGTGTTTTATACACTCAATTATTCAGTTTTGCCCTGATAATAAGTAATGTACCATTGTAGGCGAGAAGTAAAATGCTTCTGCACAATCCCTCCATTCCTAATGGATTCTCTGTTTGTTTACATTATACTGTAATAGCTATTGATCTTCACACGATTATGGAATCCAGACAGCATTAGAAAATTCATTAATGATGACTATAGAAGCTTTAACCCTGTTTAAAATGTTCTTCACTTTCAGGCTATTCTACATGAATGACAACATCTATTATGGACAAAGGCACTGTAACCACCCCTAATTTGCAAAGCATATTATCTGTGATCAATACTGAATGATAAAGCACAGCTGACTGAAAAGGCCAATTTTGGAATTCAAGCGACATATGGTTTAAATCCCACAGTAACCACCCTGCACTAACTAAACAATGGGGACACACAATATCCAGGATTTCTAACGCAGTGCTCCACAGTTAACAGAGCTCTTCCCTCGGGACTAATGCCACTATTTACATTTTTAGTTTTCAAGGGCAGAGAAAGGGTTTGCTGTTTCCTTCATCACATGTGACAAGGTGTAATGCATAATGAACAAAATGCCATAATTGCTTAGTAAAGGGACTTTATTAAGCATACAGAGTAACTTTATTAAAAATAAGAAAAAAAAGGAAAAACACTTCAATGAACATTTTGTTCTAACAAGATCCTGTTTTCAGGTTTTTTTCTGAAGAAATAAACATTATCAACAAAATTACCCTATATACAATTGTTTCACAGGGCTCCTTCCTATAGCACTGGTCTTGTATGTCTTAATAATACTTTCCAGGAAGTCTGTTTGTTTTAGGACTAGCCTACTTTGAAAGATAGATAATGAGGAAGACTAAAAAGTGACAAGCTTACTGCTTCATTTAGATTCCACGACTGTTGTCCCAGCTCTTTCACGTTATGTATTAATGACAAAGAGTTATGAAAGGATTTTATTAAAAATTAAGTACCTTGGCAATGTAACTAAAGGCATAAACTACTGCAACCTACATGACAATTACATATTGCAGCTCTAAAAAAAAGGAGGCATTTAATAATTATGGCTTTATATAATTCTGACACCTATAAAAATTCTAGATGAAACTCACCCCAAGTGTAACTCACTGGCCATATAACAAGGATGAATTTAGTGTTGTGCATTCATGGGAATAGCTATGCCTGTAAGAAACCAATACATTTTTCAGCAAGCCGCATAATAGGGACTGGCCTGAGCCAAATAATTCGCATTTTCATTCCCATGCAAACTTCCACAGAAGGAACTAGATGCATAGCTCTGCTTTGGTGAGTACACAGTACAGCCCCACATCTCCCAGTAAAACCTCTCCATACAGAGCTCCTGAGTTTATATAGCTTGTCTCCCAAACTGTAAGAATGGTCATTCAATATGTTTGCACAGCAATGAGCCCAACACAGTGTCCAGGGGCGTTTAGTTTTTCTCCACCATGAGGTATCTATGACATACGTATGAAGTAATTCCTTGCGCCATGGTTATATGTTGTAGTTTGCCTTGTGATCTGGTATTGTCCCCTGTTATGCTCTGGTCAGTGGAGTCTGGACAGCTGTTGTGCCTACATCTGGAATAACAGCTCAAACCTGCTGTGGTGCTGAAGCTGGGCCAGCTGAACCCCACCCAGCTGAAAGTGTACATATTAAATACACTATATGTACCATGGTAGCTCCTTCTATATCAAGATATATTCATAAGATGGGTGGTCAGTGAAGAGGCAGATGCAGGAGGCAGGGGCAGGCTGCCACTATACAGCAATTGGGACACAGAAGGGGCTGCTCAACATCAAGGGTTCAGCCCACCTGAACTCAACAGGCAGAACACAGCCATGTTCTGTAACCAGAACCAGCAGCCAGGAGGAATTAGGTGCCACCACTTGGATATAAGCACTGTGCACCAAGAGAGGAGTCTTTACACGCTCACCTGCTGAGTTACGTGCTGCGTGCAAAAAGTGTCACTCACTCCATCTGGTGGCCTGGGCCTCAGTTTGCCCGCATGAGACTGGGGCTGTCCGACGAGAAGCAGTGAGAGTTTTGGAAGGTGAAGCTGAAGGTGCTGAGACAGCAGTGGTGAGAGCTGCACTGGCAGATATCCATATCTAGGTGTTTCTACAGCTGTAGATATGTGTATGAATTGCAATTTACATGCATGCAATTTCTGAAGAACAAATTCCCACATGATCCACAAACACATGCATGTGAACTAAGAGCACTCTCTCTCCCACATCACTGTCTTTAGCAAAGATATCATTTTACCCCTTATATACAACCAAAGCAGCCCAAATTCAAAATTATGAACCTAAAGTAAAATTTGTTGGAAAACAGCCACTGAGCAATCCAAGAGCTGAAATATATTAGCTTATATATAAGCTTGTAGTTCACAGAAATTTGTATAAAGTCTCCAGTCTGCTTAAAGATCACAGATTTACAGAAGAAAGCACAAATTCCACTCAATCAAAAGGAGAGCAAAGAAAAACCTAAGGGAAGAAGAAAATACCATAAAAAGAGCGGTCAAAAGTGATCAAAGCTGAACTGATCTGAACTGAAAAAATCTTGCCAAAAACCTCAGCTCCAAACAAGACATGTCTAGAAGCTCTAGGAATAGGAAACTGTTTCCTAGACAAATTTTAGTCCAATCTAAGTGACATTGCTGGGTAAAGCAATCTAAGCAATTTCATGAGTCCAAGAGGATAGCAGAAAAAAAAGATAAGTACTTAGCAATTTCAGCCTTAATGTAGCATCAACCACATCAGCAATCATAGCCTTCAACTACCTTGATATGCAAGGTAAGCCACTAAGAAGAGAAATTCATACATGGTGCAGATAATGAGGTTAATTTTTCTGTGAGTTATCATGGACATTATTATAGTAGCTATCTGTACTTTGCTAAAATTTTTCTCAGTATGGAAATCAATCTTCCCTTCTTGACTAGAGCATAAAGGCTGAGATTTATAAAGCCTTTTAAGGTGCCTCTAAAATTAATGGGAATTGGATGTCCTCATTACCTACATGCTTTGAAAAACTCAGCCAAAATGCATAAAATGCATAGACAGTGGCTATCGTTAAAACCTCTCCAATTCTGCCTTTGAAAGTGGATAAGGATATCATCATGTTCAAATGATTCCCTGTAAAGGATTTAGCACCGGGAATATTTAGCAAACTCCACAGTGCTCACTGTAAATTACTTTCAAAGGCATGTGCAGAGACTTTATTGGTGCCTGCACAAACAACTGCATGAAGTAATTCTGTGGAGTGAATCTTTGGGGATGAATTGCCAGAACTGCAGTCCTGAAGGAGAGGAATTTATTGTATATCCTAAGTAGCCATATTGTTGCACATTGTTGGGAAAGGTCTGCTGACATGAGGCTGTATATCCTCAGAACTAATTGTGTGCTGGTGTGCAGAGTGCAGCCCAAAGGCATCAGTGCAATGGAGCTGTCCCCACTTGTTCTGTTGAGCATGTTGCCAAAATCATGCCTAGCTCCCCTCCACCTGAAAACCTCAATGAACCATCTCCATTTCACCATTGCCACCCTTGTAGGCAAAAGCCATGTTGTTCTAGATCAGCTTTCCTTCTTAGTCCTTTTTTATCATTTTTCCCTATATTCTGAGTAAAAGAGGCATCCTTGCCAACTTCTTCTTCCCTGGTCTTGACCATGCCTCCTTTCTCACCCCAGCTGGCTGGTAAATAAAAGTGGAACTAAATCCTGTCTCTGAAGTGTTACAGTGAGGGTCATGCAAGCTCCGGGTGAAGTTTTTGCTGCTGCTGCTACCTCGCTAGCAGAACCCAGATGGACTGGTTTATATCTATCTCTGGCTCTGATATCATAAACATAAGCAGTGCAATCACATTCCACAGTGGAGTGCAGATGAGAAAAACCAAAGGAGAAAAGCTTCAGCCTTGTGTAATTTCCATGATTAAAATCAACAGCAATGTTTGACTAATTGGCCCACCAAGGCCCTTGCATTGGCATAATTTGAATAAGCTTAAAAACAGAACAAGGTTAAAAAAACAGCACCAATCACCTACCAACAGGGCTGCACAGTCTCTTCACTGAGTTTGTGTTACAAAAGGCTTGCTTCCCTCTGCAGGAGCCCCACAAAGCCTCCCAAGGTTTTTGGTGGAGTGCCCCACTGAAAAGTGAGACTGAGCATCGTGTTCACTGTCAGCATCACTGGCCACTACACCTCTGAACAGGAGCACTACACCATTAAGGGACTACAAGAAGAGGATGAAAAGACACTTTCTCCTTCTCCTGCTCCATGTCACTGCCTTATCTTCATGCATGTCCTGCACATTTACGTGGAGGCAGGAAAACCAGCAGTTTCCCTGTTTAAATCACTAAAAGCAATATGTGCTACATGACCTCATGCATCATGGAAAATTGGTCACATCCCCATGCACTCATTCACAGGGCAGATGGAGATTTCAAATTAGTTTCAAAGTATTCGAATGAAGTACTGGAAAGGCTGAGGACCAGGTAGATATTTCTTTCAAAACCATTGGTGAGATCTCTATTAAGGTGGTCCATGAGGTAGGCACTAGACTCCCTGTGAGACCTTATCTGGATCTTTCCAGCTCTATCTGATGGAAGTAATAATCCAGAAAACCAAGATTTAGGTGAACTTTGTTATATAACTGTCACTGAATTCACATTTGGGGCGGCAGGGCAGCGGGTGACAGAAACCACTCTGGCAACTGCTAATTGGTCTTAGTAAGGAGTAAGTCAGAGAGATTGGCCTGGGGCAATGTAATTAGCAAAGTCATTGGCAGCTTATGCCAGCAGTCTAATTTAGAAAGTAATAAATAGTTAAAAACAGCAGTCTTCTGAGGGCAGGAGAACGTATGCACTAGGACAGCTGACACAGTAAAGCAGCTATTGCCCCAGGTGGAACCACCCTGTGTAGGGGCCTAGCTGCCACCAAGGAGCTGACAGTCCCCCTGTCAGAGCAAACATCTGCCCCCTGGGTTCTGAGGTGCTGGTCTAGACTGGAGTAAGGCTGGGGGTCTGATTCATGTGTGTTGTACATCTATATGTTATAGAACGGAATTATTGGAATAAAAAAATCACTTTCCACCCACTAAACACACCTTGCGAAGTAAATGAAGTTTTAGATGGTGCATCACTGAGTGATGTGGGTCTGTCCCTGTGGCCATCCCACCCCGTGTCCTCACTTCAGAGGATTTGACTGTGACTAAAGGTGAGGAGCTGCACAAGAAAAGAGGAACTTCCAGGTTGTGCCTTGCCCAGGCTCATTTCACCGTGCATCCAGAAGGATGAAAACCGGTGGGCATGGGCCCATCTGTCAGCTCACAGAGCTGGGGGCTGCAGGGAGGGGGAAGCAGCAGTGAGGGAATAAAGAGAAGTGGGGAACGGGCTCTGCTCCCAAACACCTTGCTCAGCGCAAGGCTTGATGTAATATGCTGCCCATAGATTAACAGTGAATTATTGTCCCCTGCAGCAAAGCTGAAGCAGGGAGGTGTGCAAGAGGCACAGTGTTTCCCAGAGCAGTTCCTGAGATGAGGCAGCTACCCAGCTTCTGCATTGCCCAGAGCAAAGCCTTGAGATGCATAGTAGCCCAAAGTAATGAGCCTGGCTCTGGCAAGAAAGCGATTGTGGCAGTAAAGTGAAACAGCCATTATGTACTTGGCAACAGCTCTAGCCTTGAGATAACCTGATTTTTAATTGAGCTGAGGAATGTTTTCATTCTTTCTCAAGTTGCATATTATTTATGGGTACAATGTGTAATAATAAAAATTACATCTCTTGGAAAAAACAATGAGCAGAGAGTCAGCTGGAAGAACACTACACAGCGGGCGTATATTTTCTAGAGAGGTAGTCATCTATTTTAAGTACCATTGTGCTCTGTTTCTCTGTGGTAAACCCGCACAGAAAGCAGCAGAACACTAGCGATGTTTTTGCATGTACAAAGAAACCCTGTTTAAAAGCACAACCTCTAGGCATGTGCTGTAAAGTACCTCACCTCTGAGTTCCATGCACTCGTCTTTTCACAGACCTCTCCCAGTCTTTATTCCAGCAAAGATGCTGGTGGAGGGAATGGTCACAGAAGGTACACCCCATGCCACTGCTCTGAAGTGTTGATTCTCAGCAGAGCATCGTCCCTCTCCTCCATAAAGGGAGGAGCAAAAATTGCTCCCAATTTCCTTCCATGCTTCAACATGCTGAGTACCAGCACCACTGACAATTGGGGGAAGGGGGAGGATACAGTGCCTTTATCCATTTTTAATTGCTGGAGACTGTAAAGTTGATCTTCGGGAAATAAATACTTTACTACTTTCCTCTCCCCCTCTCAGCACGCCAGCACATTTGGTTTATCGATGGGCATTTAATAATAACTTTCAATACCGGAATTTTCTCAATTGCTTCTTCAGGTTTTTGCTCCAAACCACTGTGGTTGGATTACTCATGGGAAAAGCTGAGCAAATGGATTTTATGTAGTGTGCGTCTGCATGGAGAGAGAGTGAGAGAGCACAGAACCACTTAAATGATAAATCAAATTTTTTTTTAAGTATTTTTCTTTGTGCAATAACCTTTTATTACAACCCTGCTGGCACAAATAAGCTGTTTAACACTTTGTGCCCTGTTATCCTCTGGTGAACAGCAGAAGCAGGACTGTGCTGCACACATTATCTTAAAAAATGTTTGCAGCCAATAGATCTTGAATTTTAAATGGGAACAGGGCTGCCTACATGTTTGTTAGCCTGACATCTACATGTCTTTGGCCTAGAAACCAAACATGGGGAGAACTGACTGAGGAAAATAAAAATGAAGGTTGAAAAAGAGAAAGAAAAGGAAAGAATGCTGTACCTATAATGTAAATCTCATGTTTAATTAGGAGGGCTGAAGAATTGTGGCCAGGAAAAACATGTTTCTCTGTAAGTGGTTTTGAATAGCGCTGAAGATGAATATAATAAGGCTGACAAATACACCTTGGAGGGTGACTGCAAGAATAAAATCGATTTATTTAATAATTTAGAAATTGCTTCCAGCCATATCGCCCATTAAAATCTGAAGGCCATTGTATTCTGCATTTCTTTGGTCTTTTTTCTCCACTTTAGTTATGCTCCACCAGCTTTAATAAATAAGTAATACATGGGGGGAAAAACACTTATCTCGAGTGCTTCGCCACAACCCTGTAGGGCTCTTTGATTCTTTCCAACTCTAAATAGATCAAGTCAGGAGCAATCATTTCCCTCGAGAAGAATGATGTTTCAGAGTTAATACTTTAAATATAAGTATGGAAGTCCAAAAATTAAAATTAAAATTGTATTAATGACTGTCAAAGATCAAAGCAGGTAAGCAACATATTAAATGCATATTCTACTTCCCAAAACAAAAGGAAAAATCACTGGGATATGTAAACAGCAGTCAGTAGCCAGATGTTTTTATATAGAATGAGTTAAGGGAAAATGAGGCATAATGAGAGTAAAAATTAATCCATGGACAACATTTTTTATTCTATCACCCATTTTGAAGTTTTCCATTTATAAATGTTTCTGCAGCTCAAGCCTCCTGAGACTTTTCTTCTGGGGGTGTTTTGACCTTACTTGCTACAGATTCTTGTTTTATACTGTGCATTTTAGAAAGAAAATATATTGGACAGTCCTGCTTGTTAATCAATTAAACATTAAGTACTCACCACCTTACTCATGCAAAAGCAAATATGGTCCAGGCACAATTCTTCTGCAACTATTTTATGCAAAATTCATGGTGTGAATTCCATAAACAATTTATAAAGTCAAGAATGAGTTTGATATAGGTGCATATCAGCAATGTAGGCCAACTTCATTTACACTGGGAAGTTAAACAAAAGCACAGAAAATGCCTTTCTGCCCACTTGAGTTTGATGATAAAGCAAGCTGCACGGTCAGAGGGACCTTCCTTGTTTGCTCTGGCAGTTTAATGCTTTCACTTGCAAGACCAATAGAAAAGCTGAACTGTGCTGTAGCAATAGCTATAACAATATTCATTAATTCTTTTCATTCAAGTACTTCCATTTTCCCCTAATATTGTTCATTTTAGCCATTCTAAAACTAAATAAAATGGAGAAAGGCATGAGAAAAGAGCACACACTAGAAGCCACTATAAAAGAACTGGCTGAATGGATGTCTTTCAATTGACGTCGTCAGACTTCAGATAAATAAATGCTAAATTTCGTTAACATGTTCTTACTTTTCCCAAAATACCAACAAAAAGTAGCTTTAGAAAGGGCTTACATAATAGCCCATGTAGTTTTGCTTCAGCAGCTCAGGCAAGGCAGCACTCCCCACCTCAAACTGCTGTTTGGTAAGCCATGAGTGGACATGGGAGCAGAGCCAGTGGTTCTGATCTGTGACAAAATGGATTCAGATGGGAACCAGGTCTGATTACACCCCTTCTCTGAACACCTTGGCTTCTCATTTCCACACCTTGGCGTTCTCAGACAGTCTTCCCATAGCCTTGGTGGCACACGGCATTGTCCACACATGGCTGGGGGAGAAACCAATCTGTCTAGCTGCTTGCCATTATGGCCTGGTGAGTCTAAGAAAGAAGCTGACTCCAGAGATCCCACACCAAAACACTTGCAGCTTTTCTGGCTGCACATGGGCAAAACCCTGCTGACTGGATGAAATGATGCCTGAGTTTCTGGGGCAATTGCCAGAGCATGGGTGAGATTTTCCCACATCAGGAACCCGTGGGTGAGAAGAACAGCATGAGGGGAGAAAACCAAACACAGCCCCTTTGCATCCTCATCACCCATAAAGAGGCAGACGTGCATCCCTTTAG
This sequence comes from Geospiza fortis, assembly GCF_000277835.1. Classification (NCBI taxonomy): domain Eukaryota; kingdom Metazoa; phylum Chordata; class Aves; order Passeriformes; family Thraupidae; genus Geospiza; species Geospiza fortis. Next base: position 1,069,204 of record NW_005054322.1, read on the forward strand.
CACTGGATATTTTCAGCTTCTTTCCTTAAGGCTATGGGCAGGTCTCATCATTCCTGCAGACCTAAGGGGAAGGCGGTGAAGGCTGTAACATGACCTTGATGGTTTAGAGGGCAGGGCAAGGATGTGGATCCAGAGCACTGCTGTGTGGGTAGATGTGACACTCACCCTCAAAGACAGTCCCTCTGGACAGTCTCGCGGTTGCAAGAGCAGATCTTTTTCTCAGATCTTTAGGGGCGCTCTTCAGCCATCTCTAAAAAGACCCCCCATAGCCTCTAGCAGGTCTTGCAGACAGCAACCATTTTAAGGATTTCTTTCATAGAGGACCCCTCAGAACTGGTGCTTAGGGCAGGCCCTGCAGAGTGGAAACCTGGAAACTATCTACTTGTTTTTGTGCTAGGGTCTCATCAGGGAATATAGAGAGCTGATTGCTGGGCAGAGAAACAAAAGCAGGTGATGGGTGGCTTGTGAGCTTCCCTTATCCCCTTTTCCATCTCAGGTAGCTTGCTCCCTTGTCAGGCTTAGCCCAGATAAGCAGTGCAGTAGCTGTGGCCAGCATGGCCAGTGAGCCATATTCCAGCAGCCAGCTTTTCCTATAATCCTTATTATTCCTTACTGCTGAAATGGGGGAGGGGAAGGAGGAGGATTTTGCTGCTTTTTGTGCCTGTGCAGGGCTGTGAGTTCTCTCTTGTCTGCACAGGGGCAGGCTCACTGCTCCTGTGTGTGACCTGCAAGAAACCCAGCAAAAGGTAGAAGGAGGCATTGCTAAAGCAAGCAAGGGACAAAAGTGACTTGGTTGCCGCTGCTGCTGCTGCTACAAAGTTACTAAGGGGAGCCACAAAGCCCCCTGGACATTAGCACTGGAGTGATTAGGAAGCTCAGGGCTCACATTCCCAGCACAGATTGTAAGCCCTCCTCTCCCAAGGCAGACACAAGGCATGGGGGCTCAGTTGGAGGAGGGAGGGGGCTCAGGAAGGAAAGAAGGGGACCAGTCCCTTTCCCAAAAGGATGGAAATGAACTGGAAAGGGGTGAGTGGAGATCAGCATGGGCAGACTGTGGGGGTTTTGGGGTTTGTTTCTTTCTTGTTATAAAGTTTGCCCCTCCCCTCAGGATATTCTTTTTTTTTTTAAGTTTTATTCATGAGTTGTTAACCGTTTTGTTTAGCAAATCGGTTTATCCCAATGACCTTTCCCTGCTTTAATTTTCGAGATGGCAGATGGCTCTAAAGAAATCCCCCTTAAATGCAGAACCAGACCCAGCCTGTTTTTTCACACACTGGACCTGCATCAACATGCCAAGCACAGCTCCAGAAAAAAGGACAAAGTCCCCAAGAAAGAAACAGGGAGGGAGAAGGAGGGGGAAGGGAAGAGAGAGAGAGACTAGACAGAGCCCAGGTTGACTATTTTCTGCATTGTTAATTGTCTGGTTTTTCTCTCTGGTGCTGTTTGCATCCCCGCACCACTACTCTCTGCTCAGAGGCAACAAGCTCCATGGAGGATGTCATGTAGGATAGGTATCCCAAGGTGCATGTTGCAAGAGGTTGATGTCAGAAGGAAGAGAAACAGATGGGAGTGAGGGAGCTGTGCAGGAAGGAAAGGCAGGAAT
>NW_005054322.1:1070816-1088358 GCF_000277835.1 Geospiza fortis
TGAGCAGCTGCACTGGTATGAAAATACAAAATGGGAACAGAGGGTTGGAAGGAAGTACAGAAAAAAGCAGCCTGAAGCCCTAGCACCCTGAACTGCCAGCTCAGCTTCCTGATGACTCCTCATCTACCACCCATGTAAAGGGCAAAAGGGCTTTCCAAAGGTAATTTATCACAACCTTTGTAGAAGATCATAGTGCCAGTTACCCTTTCTCAACACATTTTAAGTTTTAACCCACTCAATTGTTATGGATGAATAAGTGAAGCATCTTCAAGAGACATCATTTATCTCTTCCCCATCTCTTTTTAAGACAAACTGGTATGAATTGTCCCATCTGATATCTTTCTTGACTGATAGTAATACCACCTGGAGATGACAAATTCCAAGAAGTGATTGTGTTCATTTTTGCTCACCATCAGATGGCTCTGGTTCTCTGGTTGAAAATGTGGTCAGAACAGCAACTGTTTAAAAAAAAATTAGGAAATGCATTCAGGTTCTGCAACACTGGATTCCTCCCCAACCATTTTAAGCTTATGCTTAAAATGAGAGATCCTGAGCAGGGCTTGCAAATGGCAGTGTGAGCTCCTGACTCAAACCAATTCATTCCAGTCTCCAGAGGGGCTGTCCAAATACAGTTCTGCTAACCATTTAATCCCATGTTTCATTTCAAGTATTTAAGTGAACCCTATTGCCTTTCTTGTCTGGCTTCAGTCACTTTGAGGGGGAAAATTGAGTGGATATAGCCGCAGCATGTGACATGTCATAGTCCATCACACCAAAAAATGAGAGGGGGGAAGGGACAATGCCCTACCTCTTCCCTCTCTTTCATTAAACTCTATGGAATTCCGTGGAGAAACACATGTAAGTGCTCTCCTGGTCCAATTACTACCAATAATAAGCCCATAGCCCATAGCCAAGGTATTATAATTGGACTACATCACAGGTTGCTACTTTCTGTGTTGCACTGTTAAGAGGTTGCGTAAGATACCAAGAGCTACAGGCAGGATCTTTTTTACCTTTATAAAGGTGTATGTTATGCCTGGAAAATGCAAATTGCTACAATCTTAAACTTGTTGTGGAGTCTCTTGGCTTCTGTTCATTCTGCATGGTTTGTTTTTCACTTGGCTTTTCCAAGTTCTGTCCTGAGACCAGAGAGACAGTTGAGGAAGACAAAAGGGCCCCAACTGCATCAAAGTCTAAAGGCAGCCCTAAGTCATTAGGGAAGAATCTCATGGATGAATCTGTAAGTGCCACAGTCACACGGATCAGTCCTAACCCACACACAGCAAGGGAACTATTTCTGGTTTGAGGGGTGCAAGGTACTCCTCCAGCACAGCAAATCCAACTGTCCCCAGCTACTTGCTGCAAGTGGTGCCCAATAGATGTAAATAAAGTGACCACAGTAATGTGCCCTCAACAATTCAAAGTTCTAGCACTACTGAAGAGCAGAACCAGGCTGTTGACTTCACTGTTTGGTCTCATGTCTACCTTCATGTGAGCTGTTTGCCTAGCTCAAAACACACCCCAGCCCAGCTACTATTAGAGACAAGTGACCAATTTTCCTCAAATTACTTACCTGCGGGGCACAGGTTAGGTTTTTTAGATTTTGCTTATTCCCCAAATGGATTGTGATTTCGTCAAGTGCTTTCACTCAAACCATTTTTCCCCAGTGTTTGATTTCTGTGTAATGTCAGTTAACCGACAGGGTCCATGATTATTTCTATTCTCTGATGCTGTTCAGAGTCTGGAGGTCTATCAAACCACTGTGGCTTCCATTCACTCAAGGAGAGGTAGCAGCAAAACAGCATTTGGAGATTTTATAAAATATTAAACCTCCTGTTTTCTAGGCCACACAGTCCTTGCCGGAGGCAGCATTCATATAAAAAGTTAAGCTATTACAAGATTTATTGCCTGGATGCAAAGGAGCACACAAAATTGAAGTCTATGTCTCAGTCAGTTGGAAAGCAAACAGATATTCCTTCTAAGGTGCCCTGAACTGGGCTGGAGACAGGCAACCAGACAGTGGCCCAGTGCAGATCAGCTTGTGCTGAAATAAAAGCACCAGCCTGGAAGTATCTGTGCTGTATAAAATCATTTGTTAAAGAGGACACAGCCAGACAGAGACAACGTACACAGTGCAGCTTCATCAGTGCAAGGGTTTGTCATCACCAGCACACCATCAGTCACTAGCATGAGGGATCCTGACAGTGGGTGCAAACAGCTGGCTGTGGAGGAACCTTCAGGACATTCATTTAGATTCATTCATAGAGCCTTCAGTCACCATAAGTCTAACCATGCTGTGCTCCAGATGGGCTAAAGATGTGTGGTGTTGGGGAAGGGAAATCACTGCTCTGCCCTCATATGCCAACTGCACTCAACATTGATACATGGACTAAGCTTCCCAGGGGTGCCTAAGAAAGATGTACACTTCTAAGATCTAATGCTTTATTTCTTCTCTGAGCTGCTCAGTGTCCCCAGATTGACAGATGATTTATTTTCATTACATTCATGTGAGGAATATGGTTTAGCAGGAGCTCAGAATCAAGAGGACCATTTCCAAGTGGTTTTATGAAGACATATGGAAGCCAGGTCCCTCTATATCCCTGATGAGACTTCTTCTATCCTAACTATTGCACATTAGCTTTCTGCCTCCAAAGTGGTAATTCTCCAGTGCTTGACAAAGCTTTCAACTCAACACTGCAGGGAAGCAGCAGCGTGGTGAATCTGCTCTGCCACCTGTCTCAAACTGAATATTGTAAGATGAACTGTGTGCTCTGAAGAACAGAAGTAGTCTTCATTGGTCATACCCCACCCCCCTCACTGGAAAGCCTTTGCCTCCAGCAAAGATTTGGTATGCATCCTGGAGCAAGTTTTATCCATCACAAGTGTCATGGTCCCTTGTATACACAGAGCCAAAATATTCACTAGTTGCAGCAGGAGGAGTATTCCTGTATTTACATGCACACACACACTCAGACATACAACAGTGGCAGTACTTTTTCAAGCCAAAGAAACATCTAATGCCATTTCCAACCTTGATTTAGCAATAAATCCCCACAGAATCATAGGCTTAAGCTGGAAGAAACCTCTGGGGTCACCTCATCCAACCAACATCCCAGAGTTTAATGCTGAAAACAATCACCAGCTTCAACCTCCACTGCAACCAGGCTGTTTCCCCTGGCATTGAGATGACAAGCCACTAAATCCAGCTGGGAGGGTATGTTCTGACTCCAAAACCTCCAAATGTTTACAGCTCTGCTCGCTGAAGAGAAAAAGAAGCTCTTTGTTCTTCTTTTCTTACCCTATTTGTAGAACACACCTTTTCTCTCTTTGCATTGTCAGCCACATAACTGGGTAGTATGACCTCAGAGATGTTCTACAGTGATGACCCAAAATTCAACAATATCACAGACAGTTGACATCTGTGTTTGTCTGTCAGTGACCAGAGAGTCATGAAATAGTTTAGGTTTGAAGGGATCTCTAAAGTTCATCTAGTCCAATTCCCCTGCAATTATCAGAGACATTTTCAACTAGATCAGTTTGCTCAGAGCCATATCCAACCTGATCTTTTATGTTTCCAGTGATGGAACATCTACCATTTCTCTGGACAGCCTATGACAGTGTTTCACCACTCCCATTGTAAAAAATTTCTTCCTTATATTTCCTCTAAATCGACCCTCTTATAATTTAAAGCCATTACCCATTACCCCTTGTCCTGTTGCAGCAGTCCCCGCTAAAATGTTTGTCCCTGTCATCCTTATAAGCTCCCTTTAGATACTGAAAGGCCACAATAAAGTTTCCCCAGGTCCTTATCTTGTCTGGGGTGAACAGCCTCCATTCTCCCAGCCTGTATTCATAGCAGAGGTAGTCCCTCTGATCATTTTTATGACCCTCCTCCAGGCCCACTCCAGCAGGTCCATGTCCTTCCTGTATGGAGGATACCAGAGCTGGATGCAGCACTGCAGGTGGGGTCTCACCAGAGCAGAGCAGAGGGGTAGAATCCCCTCCCTTGCCCTCCTGGCCACAGTGCTTTTGTTGCAGCCCTGCAGGACAGATTTGGCTTTCTGGGCTGCAGGCTCACATTGCCAGGTTGTGTCCAGTTTTTCATCATCAGCATCTCCAAGTCCTTGTTGGTAGGGCTGGTCTCAATCCATTCATCCCCCAGCCTGTGCTCCTACCAGGGGTTGCCCTGACCCAGGTGCAGCACCTTGCACTTGGTCTTGTTAAAATTCTTGCGGTTTCCATGGCCCCATTTCTCCAACCTGTCCACCTGGCATCCCATCCCTCAGGCATGTTAACTGCACCACTCAGCTTTGTGTCATCTGCAAACCTGCTGGGGGTACACCCCATCCCACTGCCTATGCCACAGATAAAGATATTAACAGCACTGGTTCCACTACAAACCCTGGGGGACACCATTTGTCACAAATGACCCTCTGGACACTGAACTGGTGGCATCTATCCTATGGATGAGACCATTCAACTAATTCCTTGTCCACTCACCAGTGCACCCATCAAATCTGTATAACTCCAATTTGGAGAGAAGGATGTTGTGGGAGATCATGTCAAAGACCTTACAGAAATCCAGACAGAACACATAACAAAGCACAGGTAAAGGTTTAAAATGGTTCCTGGATCATGAAAAGTAAGCTATTCCCATTTTCCTTATTTTTAAAGTGTGCACTGTGCACAATAAAGAAGTGCAGTTCATTATAATCAATTTAAAAAATAGGAAAAAAAACCAAAAATAGGATTAATAACAAAACTCATATGTACCAGGGAAAAATGTATGCTGCCTTGGCAGCATAAATTTAAATTCACTGCTGCAGTCCTCTCTGTCACATCAGTTGACTGCCTTCTTGGGAAATGTTTATGTGACTAAGGGTCAGGATCAGGCCCAATATAAATAATAATATGATCACTTAGAGGGAGCTTTACATCTGTACAAACACTGTCTAATGAATTCCTGATGGAGTTCTGCTGTTGACTAAGGAAATCATGTGAGAACCTCCACAATAAGTGAAGCAGCAACACATTTTGGATCAAAGAAAATTGCACAGAAACTCAAATTAATATACATAGGGCTGCAGTCATTCTTGGCATATTTCCTCTGAAGTCATTTAGACCCTCTTTAGGCACTGCCACTATTTACCTTATAGAAAAAAAAATCCTGGCCTTTGATTTGAAAGACCTTCAGCCTTTGATATCAGAGCTCTCATGTTTAACCAAGAGGACAGTCTTCAGGAGGAAGAGGGTGATATGTGCAGACTTCAGCTCCATGCAGCAGGAACTCTTTATTGCAGAGTAACCTTTTCATTTTGCTGTTGTGCAGTGTGAGCACAGCAAGGTCCGCATCCATGCCAAAGATTCCAAGGCACTCAGGAACACAAACAACTAGCAACAGTCCAAATTTAACCAGGGTATGACCATGCTGAAACCAACACCAAATGCTGTTGCTGGATGCTCTTCTTGCAGTGAATCTCTATGGAAAGTGCCTGCATTTCTACATAGCTTTCAGGAACTACAGCATTCCCTGTAACTGCAGCAGCTGTTGTGTTGAGACACCTCCACCAGACTCTCTTCTGGCTGTCTTCACCTCCAGCCACATGCATAAGACCAGATAAAGGCACAATGAGTATTTTCAGAGTCGGACCATAAAGGACAAGTGTCCTGTCAGTTTACCTGCTAGATGTCATCAAATACTTTGCCCTGCTTTTTTACATCCTCCCATGTCCTCTAACTTAGATTCCAACAACTACCTTATCATATCCTTAAAACCCACTGAAAGATAATTTACTAAAATTAACCACTGCCCACATACTGTGGCTTTTAGACCAACAACTGATGTTTAGACACCCAAACATAGGGTGGTATAAACTGGTGTTCAGTCTATCTTAATTCCTGATGCCAACCTTCAGTGCTGACCAGTTTTTGATCCTCCAGAGTACAAGGCCATTCGGTCTGTAACTCTGGCATGCAGGAGGAGTCTCACCAGTTGGCATGGAGACCTCTTGGCTGGAAGATTCAGCGCTGCAGAAGAGGGCCCTGCAGAAATGGCAAGAGGAAGAGTGGAGATCCATAAAGCCAGAGTCAGCATGCACCAAAAAGAATGGTGAGGGTAAACACATGGATGAGTTGTGCTGTAATCAAATGAAACCTGCACCCCCAGTGATGCAAAAGTGTTGAGTGATGAGATCTAATCAGCAGAGCCCATTGCATACGGATCCAGCCCGTAAGGATATAAATATATGGATGAACTGCTAGCCTTGGAACAAGTTAAAGGGAAGTAGATGCTGCAGTTACAGATCAAAGCAGCAGAAAACTCCTGACATTTTTTTTTTAAACTGAGAACTTCAACCACTGTCCAGTAAACCGGTCAAACTGCCTGCAGGGAGAAAATTTATAGAAATGATTTCTCACTACTTTAATGCTCTAAAATTAGCATTTCCAGGAAATAAGCGTGTCAGGAGGAGTGATTATTCTTGGCATAGAGTTAAAACACAGTAGATAATGTTACCTGAACCACTCTTACTGGCTGCAAAATAACTAAAACATGTCCAAGGGGTTAGTTTGGTACCAAAAAAGGACCTGCTAACAGCATATTTGAAAACAAAAAACATGTCAGCAAATGAACAGGAAAATATCCTGAAGGTTTAAAGGAAGGAAATTAAATCCTAGGAGGTAGCAAGAATACATCTTTTCATGAGATTGATAAGAAAATCTCCAAGGCATGTATATTGCTGAACATAAAAATAAAATTTGAAAAAAAAGGATGAAACACAAAAACAAGAAACTAATGAACACAGCTGCCTGGCTTGGCTCGAGGGCCTCTTTGAACCAGTTAGAAGCCCTTCAGCACTTGGAAATCCGACCAAACTGATGCCAATAACAAGAAGGATGAAGTACAGCAAGGGAGAGGTAAACAGTGAAAGAAAGAGGCTGAAAGGTTTTCCCAGAGAAGCTGTACCTAAAATTCACAGAAGCTGCTTATAAACAAGAACTCAGTGGGGGAAAATGCAGTGTCTGTTGGATTGCTAGGGATTACAGGAAGTGATTGTTAGGCAGAGACAGAGAAAGCAGGAGCCATACAAGGGATCTCTACATTATAACATGGCTGTTTCTCTTCATACTTTTAGCATTTCAAGGAACAGCCTTTTACTGTCGTATTTTAAATGGCTTTACAGATTACCTGCCCATCTCCAAACACTTCGGTAAAGTTTACAGAAACCAGTTATAAGTTATTTTTATGATTGTTGCATGCACATATTTCCAAGCAACTAAATAATTACCATCATGTTTCAATGCAGAATATTTTTTTGCAATCTCAAAACATAATGGCACCAGACACACTGAATAGAGAAGCATATTTTTGATTATGTCTTGGTAATAATTGCCTTCACTGCTTCATATGAATTGAATATTTAAAATATCCTCATAAAAATAGCAATCCTTTAATAGGTATTATCCTCTTCCATAATGGAAGTACAGGTCATAGAACACCTTCCTTTCCTCATTATTGATGCTGCTAGAAACCAGGTTGATAACTTCATTGTCACTGCAACATTTCTGAAATATTTTACAGGTGTCTAAAAATGCAGATATTAACCCCTCCCTTAAGCAATTGCTCACCAGCATATGACTGAGAACCCTCTCTCTAAGAACTCCAGATAAGATGTTTGGCTTGAAATAAAAGAGTTTTTCCAGTTTCTCGGTAAGAGAGAAAAAGAGAGTTCTTTATCGAAAGCATATTAACATATTTTGCCTCATTAATAACTTCACTGCAGCATTAATTTGCTTAATTATTGCACTTAGAATTCAACATGGTAGCTAATTAATTCAAAGGCTGGGGAAAAAAAATAAAATCATAACACATACACACAGAGCACTGTTTTGGGATCATGGGAGCACACTTTTTGGGAAAATCTTTTTTTGTTTGTTTGGTTTTTTTTGTTCTATTTCATGAAACACTAAGTCTGTGGATACAGTAAGTAAAAGTTATCTTTTTAATTATTTATTTTAATACATTTTCCCAGGTTTTCCCATTTAGTCTTCTCTCCTCGTGAATCTTCCTATAACAAATGGAGTTAATGCACCTCAACAGTCTGCTATTGGGACTTCTGACTCCATTACCCACTTTTAAGATCTTGTTTGCTTCCTCTGCAAATCTTTCTGTCTATTTTACTGACAAAGGTCAAAAGGTACACTAAATTCGTAGGAGGTCATTTGAAAACAAGAGCTCACTTCTGTCCAAACAGCCTCAAAAGGGACAAAAAAAACATCCAACACCAAAACACCAATCTCCATTTCCTTAAATCCTTCATTGTAGTTGAAATATAAAATCTCGTGGTATATGGGTCATGTGTAAAATTCTCAACATCAGAATTAGGAATGATATTCCAGTATAGCATCTTCTAAACTGCTTGCTTATCAGTTTTACCACAAGACAAAACCACCAGAAACCAGTAGATGCTCCAGGCTACTCTGAGCTGTCTCTCAGATGATGCTACAAAAGCTGCCCAGTAACTCAGAGGATTCTCACTGGGCTGCTACAGTGGTGCTCACAGAGGCATGCGGTCCATAGCTGTGTTAACAGAAAATCTCAACTGAATACAACTACATCAGAAAATAACTGTTTCCATCCCTGCTACCCTGCCTGAAGAAAATAGTTCCATATTGGTAACAAGCTGGTATCACTGGGCTGATAACCATGCCCGGGTTGCTGGGGCAGCTCCCCTCCCACTGCAGGCACTTTTCTGCTTCAGTCTCTTGTTGTCCTCATCCTTTTGTATTTTGTCATGTACCAGCTTGGTGACACCACAGAGGATTTCAAGGTGCTGGCCTCATCTGCCCACACTTTGATTCTCTTGGGTTGTTTGCATTTATTTAACAAGCTTGCTTACCATCACCTGTACTTTTTAATGAGAGATAACAGGAATGGGGATCTACTGAATCTGCTGAAGGTAACTTGGATCTTTTGAAGCCTGGTATTGTAGCCGATGTTAGATTGCAAAAGTGTTGTGTTTAATGAGTCTCTCTGCTGCACTGGCAATATTTACATAAGGATCAGAGCAGTCCACTGGTGTAAGGGTAATTTGAATGGGTTTTGTGCCCCATTCAACAGCTATTTAGCCTTGGAAGTAACTAAATTCAGTAGTCATTCTCTTTCCAGTTGAAAACATTCTCTCTTCTATGGAAAACATTCTAAAAAATTCAGAGTTCTGGTTCTTGGAAAGCCTAGATCTACTCCAGGTGTAGGGAGCTCAGCCATACAGACTAACAAGATGCAGGCAAAATATACAACAAACTAAGTTCCCTGTGCAGCTCTCTCCAAGACTATCAAAGCACACCTAACACTGATGCAGTCCCAGTGCTCACAAAATGCACCCTCAGGCATCCTACTTTTAAAAAACATCTGCAAAAGGAGATGATGAGTGTGGTATACCCTTCATCTATTGAATAGCTTAAAGGAGCTTTTACAGAGGGTCACACAATTATCTTGTCTCTCACAATTCCTGTTCCCTCTTCCAAACCTTCTCCCTGGAATCATGCCTAAGGTATGTTGTTTTTTTTCCAGCAATGTTCCTCCCCACCTCATAAGCCCATCACCTGGTGGTTGTGACCTACATATTCAAACCCTCTCCATGAAAGCAGAGAACAAATCTGGGTCTATAACTTGGATAATTGTCATAACCAGGAGGCCACATGCAAGAGACAGATCCTTCATCATGTTCCAGATGTCTCTTGCAGAAAAATAAAGATACTTGTTCCATCCTTTAAGAAAAAAATTGTTGTTTGAAAAGGTAATTGAGGTGAGACCTGCTCCTTTACTGCAGCCAGCAGGGGCATTTGGAGCTGCAGGCTGGCAGGGTTTTGAACTTGGCAGCCCTTTGCCACCCATTCCCAGCTCACAGGTCTGGTCAGCCCTGCATATGGCCATGGAAATCCCTCTGAGAAGCCAAGCCCATGTTTGAGAGCTTCAGCTTGGCAAAAGAAAGATGGCAGCAGACCAGCCACGTGGGATTGGAGCACTTCTTCCAGATCTTGCCTCTGGTTTTTGGGTATTGCAGTGCCCTGGGCTGGAAATTCTGTAGCATTCAGTGTCACATTCATTACAAAAATGATGTTTCTAAATTAAACATGAGGATGAATAATGAGAGCACACACACTGTTATTTATCTGACTTTTAAAATCATTTTGCATATCTTATATATCAGACCACTTCAAAAACAGAATGAACCATAATTTTTTGTGCAGCTAACTCAATCTGCATCACCAGATTTTCCAATTCCTTCTGTGGGATAACCTGGTATCCAGGAAAAAATGGGGTTAATTTGGTACTACCTGGATGTCCCTGCTAAGAAGTAAGCAGCAAAAAGAGACAGTTTTGCCATTGAAATGTTAACTTTTCTTTGCTGCATTGGTCCAGTTTGTGAATGAAGCTGATCAAATCACTTTAGATCAAAACTATGGCTTGAGGCTGCCTACAGTCACTTATGGATAGTCTGCTTTTGGGGCATCTTCCTTTTCTGCTGCTTCTCAGGAAAGCTAATTCCCTGGTCACAGTTCTGTGCCAAGCTATAGCATCCCCAGCAAGTTCTTTATCAGGGGAATTACAGACTGGACACCCAGAGCCAGCAGAGAGCCAAAGCTGAGCTGAATTAGCAAAAGAGTTATTTAAGGAAACATGTCTAGCATCTGTTTTATCGAGCGTATGTACTCTGCTCATTGCTGTGCACCATTAAGACTTCATGCAGAGATCATAAGGCACACATGAGCACTGCAGAAGCTCTGAGATTGCTTTTTTTTTTTCCTTCTTTACTTTGCCTCATCAAGATTTCATTCAGGATCACTCTAGCCTAAAATTACCCCAGTAGTAAAACTAAAATCCCCCTGATAATGATCTGAAGGACAAGGAGGCATCAAATACAGAGGGAATTTTCAGAATGACTAATACACATTGAGGATGTGACCTTATTTCAGCTACAGGAGTCTGGCTAACTGAGGACAGATGCACTACGTTATACATGAAAACACATGTTTAACCACTGTTAGTAATGACAGGATCTAACAAGACAGGATACTCTGTCCTCTGGCTGTGCTGATACTAGCAGGAGGATGTCCCAAGTCAGCTTGCCTTCCCACAGACTGAGGGGGAGAACACACTGGGAGAACAGACACCCCTTCCACCATCCCATGTTCTTTGGATAGCCATTTTCAGGAGCACCTTCACCAAACACAGAGCCTCCTCCCCACCCTACCATTCGTGATGGGTGGGACAGATGAAAACCTGTGGAGCAGTCCTCTGCCACATGCTCCTGGTCCCTGGCTCTGCACACTGGGAGAACGAGGCAAGGAGCCATTCTCCAGGCTATTCCCAGACTAAAGCATCCCAGCTACATTATGTGGAGTTTGAACCAGAAAGGAAGAAACAACCCTGCTCAAGCATTGAACTCACTGCCTTATTTCTGGTGCTGACCCCCCAAAAGGCACACAGGCCAGGAGGTTAATCTAAAATAACAAGAATGTTCAGAAGCTGGCAGCTGGATCTCCTCAGGGTTCACAGGGGCCGATCAGCCACTCGTTGCTTTCATTATCTGGATTACAATAAAAAGAGAGAAAAGAGGCTAAGAGGCAGTCACTTCCCTGCAGACTTCTTGCCCAGATGTTAAACCAGCTGGCTACGAATCCCACACAGAGGCTTTGCTGCCAAAGCCAGAGTTGACAGCAGAAGATGGAAATATAGCCTCTACCTTTTCCTCTTCTGAAAAAACAGATCAAATTATCTGTATCACAGCCTGAATCTGCCACAGCAGGTGCCACCTGGGATACTGCTCTGCAGAGTCACACATCCCCATTGGTACGATGTCCCTCAGGGTTTGGAGACGATCTTTGCCACATGCACCATCTCTTGCCAGTAGGCCTGGAAGGGCAGTTCCAGGAGGATCACAAGCTGTGGGACCATGGGCCCCACACTTTGCATTGCTTTTGCCTGGAACCTCTGCAGCTCCATTTCTATATGACTTCACAACATCTTGCACTCCACAGCCCTGCTTCAAGCTGTCACAGTGACCCTCCTCCTAAGATTTTTCTGTTAAATCTTCACCTTCCCATTTGTCCAGCACATGTTTCATGTTTGTTTTTAAAGTACACTGGTCATGAGAAATGCACTTAGTCCACCAGGCAGGGCAGGAGAGGTAGCTCAAACAGACACCTGCAGTGGAGAGAGAATAGTTCTGACTTCTGGTAATTCATCATATTCTTGGCCATATGCAGGGAATTCAGCAGATCCTCCTTAGGAAAACTCCCTTGTGTCTCTGAACTGAAGGGCTGGCACTCTGCACCCTGTTCAGCCGCAAAATGCTGGCTTTCATAACAGGTAAATAAAAACATTATTGCCAAATGCTTCTCCCTTCTTGTTTCAAAAAAAACCTCAGCAGTCTGTTGATAAAAGAATTTGATTTACATAACTATCAACAATCAACCTGATAACACAGAGCAGTCAACACCGATAAGCAGAAATTGGGACATTTACCAGTTTGAGCATGCTTAAAATCTGGTGTTGTCTCTTTAAAAACAATGAAAAACCATTCTGGATAAAATCTTTCAGAATGTTTTATTTCCTCAAGAGAACAGATCTCTGTTCTTGAAAAAAAAGACTCTCTAATATTAAAATATACTTAACCTGATAGAACAGAACGTCTCCTTTGAAGTTGCTTCAATCTTTTTAAATATCTAAAGGACCTAACCCACACAGGGCTTGCACGTTTTCAGCTTGAAAAAAAAAAATCAAAGCTTTCTCCCCTTTTTTCCCCCATGTACACTCGCTTGCCAATTATGGGAATTAGAAAAAAAAAATCAGTGTATGAAAGAGGTAGAGCTTTTTACACTTTTGTAATTATGCACAGGATTTAATCATTTGGGGAGAGGGACTGCTTGGGGGGAGAGAAGAGTTTTATTCCAAGGCACTTTCATCCTGGACCAAGTGTCAGCCACCAGGTGATTTTTCACAGGGCTCACCATGCTGCTCTGCTTAACAGCTCATCTCCGATTTGCTCGAACGATCAACAGCTCCTCATCTTCTTTATTAGTCTCTCTGTTTATCTGCCCAGCAATGAGCTCCAGCTCCCGCAGCCAGAGAACAAGCCAAGAATAGCCAGATCCAGAGCTGTGAAAGATATTCTTCCAGCATCATCTGGCTCCTTGGCAGAGTCTGCAGGCAGCTGTACTCACAGCCCTGTCCCTGCCACTGGGTATGTCATGTGGCCATGCCATAGTGGTGCTGGCTGAGTATCTCTGTCCTCCTGGACACAATTTTCCTTTGATTCACCTTGAATTCCAGAAACTCATTATATGACCCTTGTCTCAGATTTGATAAATAAGGGCTTGCTTTTTTATTTTCTTTTTTTTCTTTCTTTTTTTGTTTTTTAATGGCTGCCCATAAAAAATAACCAACACCTCTTGTTTCTGCTGTCATACTTTATAAATCTACTTGCTGCCTTTCAGGACCATTCCCTTTGCCGTACAGGGCGTACTTCAGTGGCACTTTTTCACAGCACACGAGCAGGATCTTTTCCAGCTGATTTGTAGCACAGGGGCTGGACTTCTTCACTGAGAGATAAACAAAAAGACTGAAAAAAGAGGCATGGAGCAGAGGACAGGAGGGCTACCTCACAGCTGCTCTGGAGATTAGACCTACATTAATCAATCCATGATTTTCAAAATATATTTACCTCTTTTTTCTTTTTTTATCAGGAAAGCACACCAAAAAATTAAAGTAAGCAAAATATTATTCCTGATCTGGAGGATGCAATCCCATACAGCTATTGCTTTGTGCTTTTCACTTCCTTCTTTCTTTCTTCCTCCTTTTCTTCCTTTCACAAGAAAGACCAGTAAAAGCTCTGTGTATATTAGATACAAGCCTCATCTATAAAAATACTGTCATAAAATATTACTCATATCACACTGTTGCACAGTCAAATTTCATAGGAAACAAAGCACTACGTGCAACATAAATTACATCAGCATTACAACTTGGGCATAAATTATCTGAACTAAACAAAATCTGACCTTGTTTCTACTAGTTTGGTCAGTGTCTCCGTTTTAGATGCTGCAGGTCATCCTTAAACATAAGTTTGTCCTTTCAGTTGATTTTTACATTTAAATTGATTTAATAAATCATGACATAACAAGCATTAGAATATAAGCATTTTATACCTAAGGAACTAGCAGTCTGTCATCTTCATCAGTAGATGTGACACAGCTGAACATTTGAATCAAAAAAAAGAGAATATTTCCATGGACTGCAACTGATGCAATTGCATACAGGCATTTATTTGTCTGCTTAAAGTTTCAAGCCCAATAGTTTTTTCCTTTCTTATTGTATTTGTCTAAATCCAATTGTGAGTTCTTCAGGGCAGCAATCTGTCTCCTCATATGTTCGTAAAGCTCCATGTACACCTATGGCGCTCTGTAATAAGTAATTTCTCATCTGTTTATGATTAGAGAGGGATTTCAGGTGAAATATTGCAAATTGAAATAGACAGGCGATGAGGACAGCTCACATCCTTGGGTCGGACATGGTCTTCAGCACAGGATGGCAGCCAACACGCTATGCACAGTTTGAGCTTGCCCATGTGCAGCTCTAAATGCATTTTGAGAGCCACCCTACAACCATCCCCCATGCCCTGACACCATGCCCTTAGACAACACATTCTGCAGCATGGGAGCACTCCCCATGAAATGCTTTGTGCTGCCATACACATCTGTTTATGAGGATTTATAAGGATATCTACTGTTCTTTCCAGGGTTACTCTCTGGGAGCAACCACACATGCTGTGGAGTGATGGGAAAGACAGCGAGTGCACTGTCTCAACAGGAGGTGGAAAGAAAGTGGGACAAGCCACAGAAGGGGGAGCAGAGGGAGAAGGTGAGAATGTATTTTATTAATAGGATCACCTGGTGACTTGCTCAAGGGATGAACACATCCACACCAGTCTGTTCCCCACTTAATGGCAGTTGGTTTGTGCAGGTGATATATCTAACCTGAGAGTCCAGCTGCCTGATGTATGCACAGATGAAGCTCCCAGCATGCTTAGGATTACCATATTTATGATAGCAAGAAGATATGTGATAGCCTTCTGGGAGCAAGCATCAGATCAGGCCTCTGCCTGCACCCCAGGACAGGATGATGCCTATTGGTGGCCATCTTAAAATCCCTCATCTTCCAGAAACTCAGCCCTACACATGCCCTTGCTGCCCCCAAGGACAAGGGCTTTTCCTCAGCCCTTCCCAGTCCAGATTCCTCAGCTTCTCACAAAGTGCCTATACTCAACATTTGTGGTCCCAGACCTCTTAAACCATCTCAGAGCTCAAATTCCCCAGCTACTTTCAGACCTAGCCTCTCCCACTCCAGCTGCTGTCCCCAAAGCAGCATTCTCACCATATTTCTCCCATCACTTTTCCCAACAAGACCTCAGCTCCCCAGGCTTCCCCAAACCCCATAACATTCCCCAACCCTACACCACAGACTTGCCATCTCACAGCTCCCCTCATCCCTCCAGGGTATACCCATATTTCCCCCCTTTCAAATAATCCCACCAAGTCTCTTTACCACCCAGTCCCCCCCACGTGGTCCTCCCCCTCCCACCTCTGCTCACAGCCCAAATTTTCCCATCTCCCCATCTCCCTCTCTATGCAGAGAGCCCTACCTGTCTGCATCCCTGCCATTTTTATCTGTCATGCTGCTGACAGGCCTGACATCCCAATGGGAGCAGACCTCCAGCTTCCAGCTTACCCCACCAGATGAAACTCCACAGCTCCCTTTCCCTGCCCACTTATTCTCCAAGAGTTAGTCTAGAGGAAATTCCCATCCATAAAGACTTCACTGGGATTTTAGGTGTTTGGAAGGGTTTTAGAAAAATAAAATCAGTAGCTTGATTTGTTTCATTTCAGGATTTCAAAAGGACCTTGCAACAGGCTGACCCACTGCCCTCTGTGGAGTGCTGTTTTAATGGCAACACAAGGAGATGTCTTGCCCAAGAATACACACAGAGCCCAAGACCTGAATCTTCAAAGTTCAAGGCACACCTTAACTAAACGGTGCCTGTGCATCATTTTTGACCACCCAAAATCAGTTCTGCACAGCTTTGCTTTAAGGCTCACCTGGGTCTTCAGCCTTTGATCACCTTAGAAGCCTCTTTTCTTCCTCAAAAAGCTGCAGCCTCCAAATAAAGCTTTGCTTCGATTTATTCTCTAAAGCCACATTCCCAAAGCAGCAAAGCAAGAAAGTCCCATGCAGAGGTTTTTTCCTCAAGGCAGGAAGAGCAAAGAAGGTTTACAGCTGCAGGGTAAAGGAGACCAAGAAGGTCACTGCACACCTGGAGGACAGTAACAAAAGAAGTCACCACCTGGGCAGCCAAAGTTTGTAGCTTAATAAGCAATCACTGATCTAAACCTCCATCATGCCAGCTTGTGTCATTACAGGGCAAACAGGACAGGGTTTTCCCTCCACAGACCTATATATTTCCAGGGCTATGACACCCAAGAGAGCTGCACTGGAAGTGCATTGGTAAGACTGCAAAGTCAGGCACTTAAACTAGGAAATATGAGGCCTAAGGTGGTCTTTGCAGCA
Source organism: Geospiza fortis (assembly GCF_000277835.1). NCBI lineage: Eukaryota > Metazoa > Chordata > Aves > Passeriformes > Thraupidae > Geospiza > Geospiza fortis. The sequence continues at coordinate 1,087,444 of NW_005054322.1, forward strand.
CCAGTCACACTGTGATGCAATCCTTATGTGGCCAGAGAAGTGTCACTTCTCCACCATTCTCCCACTCTGCTCCGCAGACCCAAGAGCTTCAGTGGCGTACTCTGGGTCCTTGCTCCTTGGTCATAATTTCCTCACATCACTCAATCCCTGCTTAGGATGGAAGCAATAATTTACTCATAGACTTTTCTTTGGCCTTCTCTGCTCTTAAATTAGAGTGATTCACAGATGTTAATTATCTTATTTCCATAATGAACCTGTGGAAGGAAGGTGTATCATTAACTCCGCATTACAGCTGGTGAGCTGAGACACAGAGCTGCAAGTTAGTAGATTAATATCTGCTAATTTTGCACACCTAAGCTGAAACACTCAAGGCTGGCTTTCCTTTCACTCTGTGGGACCTGACATTGCAAAATCCATGATGCTTATTCACATCTCCTTGGACTTTAAGGTACAGATCCTGGAAAAGAGTCACTTCACCACCAGGTCTCCTGCAGTTGTGCCCAGAGTTGCAAACCCTAGGTCCATCATACAGACCACGTCCAGACTGAGAAAGCATTGGGCTATCATGGAAGACAAGCATTGGGCTACCATGGCCAACCATTTTAGAAATCAAGAGCATTAGGGATGTTTTGCTAGAGGGTTTTCATGGCTCTTTCCTGATCCCAGACAAATAGTTGGCTCTGTCTCTCAAGTAGCCAGAATACTGATTCAAGTTTGTGGCAGACCAGGAAAAAAGAGGGGAAGGTTACCTGCTTAATCTCTGCTCTACTTAACTCCTACAGGCTGCACCATTTAAAATGTGTAGTTCAGTTTGGTTGAATGCTTACCAAAATGGTACAAGTCACCTGCCTGCATCTTCTTGCAAAAAGTCAAATCCGCAAATGAAACCATGAGAACTCCATAATATGGGGGGGG
>NW_005054322.1:1088394-1095433 GCF_000277835.1 Geospiza fortis
GGGGGGGTGGAAATAGGATAAATTTACCCTAGTTTCTGTTCAGGAGATAACTAATGGGTTTCACCTGAAACTTTCTCTTAGAAAGAACTAACAGCCTGAAGTCAACACTGCAAGTATTGTTATCACAGGACATAGCGAGCCCTGAGTGCCTTTCCCCAACAGCGCCTGCTGCCTCTGCCTCCACTACCTTTGCCTGACTCTCTGCTGCCCCTTCCCAGCCCAGCTCTCCCAAGGTTAGACTTACATTGCCACCCACACAACCTGACACCAGTTTCTCACCCTGACTGTTTTATCTGGGTAAGATAGCACAGCAGACCAAATTCTGGGGAGTCACTAATCCAGAATCTTCAATCCAAGCTACAGCTCTCCTATATATACTTGCAGTTCTATATATTTTGTACTTCTTACTGTCCTTATCTCCTGTGGGTCTGCCACAGGTTTCTGACTGGTTAATGGCTTTATCCCCAAGCTGAGCACACAATCTCCAGTCATTAGTGAGCTGCATTTGGATGTGGTATATCATCCTCTTTGCAATGCCAGGGGTGTCTTGCACAAGCCTCCCTCACTCTTTTGATGGACTGCAGACAGCTTGCTCATTAGTTTAGTATCTAATTGCATATCAGTCACACTCTCAAGCTCCTCATTACTTCACTTACACAGCTACAGTAATTAGATTTCACATTTCTTTACACTCTCATGGCATTGTTTTATCCTACTGAGGAGGCACTCATATATAATACACATATATTATAAATTATCTCCTGTAATTATCATATTCATTATAATATATAACACATGCATATACATACATAATGTTGCTGAGGGAAACTCAAACCTCTTCAGTTCTAAATGTTCAGGATGCTCCAAGACCATCTCCAACTGCTTGTTTGTTAGTTTTAATTTTGGCAAGGCTTCACCCATCTGTGACCCTTCGCTTACAAATCATGCCTGATTGCATCATTTCCTACTTTTCCCCCACCACCATGTACCTCTCTGGAAAAACAAAGCCTTAAGATCTGCTCACTGCAGAGATGCAAATTCTTTTAGGCAGGAAAATGAATTTGATGTTTAGTACAGCAGCAAACAGAAAAGTCGCTTAAGCCGCCAGCCCTTATCTTTTGGGATAACATAGATTTTATGCCTCTTTTTTGGTCTAATTTGATGCATTTCTTTAGCACCTACTCTCTAAGCCTCCAGCTTTTATGTGAGATCATTCCATACATTTATTATGGCACTTAAGAAGTGATAACAATTTATTTAACTTTTCAGAACAGAATTCTGCAGACTTTGGGGGCAGATTATAATTTTTTTCCTGGGGATCACGCATGGAATATGTGTGTCTGTATTTCCAGATGCAAAAACCACAGACACAGGGTAGCAATGTGTGCCTCTTTTTAAGGTGAGTTAAATAAGTGAAGGCATCAAATGGCTAAACGCAAAAAGGCAAATAGGTAATTCCCCACAAATTTTAAAAGGGCTATATCTTCATGAATATGTCTGCAGAAGTAAACTAAGCAGAGCCAGAGTATGAGCATTTCATTCAGTGCTGTAGATGTAGCCATAGAGACTGCAGTGGTTTCCAAATTGCCTCCTTGTCCTGCTGTGATGCACATTCACAGGTGCAGGAGGGATGGGTGACATTTGAGGACTGACTGGCTAACTCCTAAAGTGGGCAAACATGCCCTTCAGGGCTGTGGTACACATGTATCCTTCAGCCATGGAAACAGCTCTAGTCCTCTCCACTCTGTCACCAGCTCCAGTGCCAGGTCACACCACCCCAGGCCAACATTCTGCCTCCTCAGCCAGACCCCTTCAGTGAAGCGTATGTGGAGAACGAGCAAATGCCATGCATGAAAGACAAACAGTGAGTACAGAAACATTTCATAGGTCTGGAGGTGCTGCAGAGGTCAAAGAATGGCAGATATGGTCCAAAAAAAAGTCTACCAGTGGCCTCGACAAGCAGTCTGATCTAATCCTGAGCAACGCCCCAAACTCTTGAAATGCAGCAGAATGCAGTAGCCAAAAACCCCAAAGCAAAAATCCCGGAAATGCTCAAGAGCATCCAAACGATTTAAGAATTAGATTTGCCAAACTTCTGAAAAGTTTACCCGTCTTCAGCTCAGTAGGAATATCTAAGGTCTTTCCACCTCTCTTGTAATGGGATGTGTTTGCTCTCCATCCTCCTCTGTACAGCTTTGTGCTGTTTTCCTGCCCTGCTCTGCCTGAAGCTGGCTGCATGTCAGGCAGCAACACCCTGGCAGACATCGAAGATAAAATCCATCACCCAACACATTGGTGGGGGGGGAGCAGAGAGGGGCATTTAACACTGAGCCCTCCTGCACGTTGGAAAGGGAGATGATCCCAAAACCAGGATGAAGGAGAGCAGCCTAATGGAACTCACCACCACTCCCCCCACATCCTTCAGCTGTGGGGTGCTTCTCACTGTGCCAAAATAAAACCTGGTGCTGGGCAGACTCGCAGCCCTGGAAGCAGCCGGCTGAGGGAGGATGTTCGCAGAGTGTGCTCCTGCCCTGGCAGGCGGCCAAGTGCGGCAGCCGCCTGCGTCTGAGCTCTTGCCCTGCTCTCACAGCCTCTTCAGCAGAAGTGACACCAGGCACACTCTTGCTCACAGCCTGCTGCCGCTCAGGAGCTTGGGAGAAGAAGAGACTTAGTCCTTCACAGCTGGGGGCTCTGACTTTGCAAGCTGAGGCACGATTAAGATGGAGGACGAGGGGGGAAGCAGGGGGGAGAAGGAGAGGCGAGATGGAGGAAGGGACTCGTGGCACATGTCTGAGTCCCTGATTCCCTGTCGCGTTCTTCCCCCGTGCTGCCTCTCACTGTAATCCTCCGGGAAACAACCGGGAGCAGACCAGGGCTAGAACTTGCAGGCCCCCTCAGCCTTGGAATCAGAGGCTGTGGCACTGTGCCCAAGCCTATTAACCCCGCTGCAATATTGGGCTAATGAGCTCCAGCATGGCATCACGCTAATGCAACATCTCCGTTTCCAGACCTTAACGAGAATTGCTTCCCAATGTCCCCTCCTATGCCACAGATGTAGCAGCGGAGGGGGTGAGAAATCACATGTGCAGGGTGATAATGAAAACATTAAGACAGCAGAGAAATGGGAAGGCTATTTTTACGGGCATAGTAAAAATATATTGGCATGTATGTAACTACCCCTTGTATAAGGATATGATCTTAGTGGGAAGGGTCTCCAAAACTGTAGGAAGGTGGCAGAGCCCAAAGAGTGACCGGGCCATACTTGTTTAGTGTGGCACTGGGTGGGTGACACTGGCTGGGCAGGGGCAGTGGAAGGACATGCAGAAAGGGACTTTGCACACCAAATAGCCAGGGAGCTGTTTCTCGGAGAAATCAGTGGAGCCCATCACAACCAGCACACATGGGTATTCGCAGAGGACTGTACATCTTTGTGGGAGCTAAGAGGTATATTTCTTCCACCCATTCATCATTTGTAAGAGTCTAAAATTCCAAACAGTCCTTCAAGGAGGAGAGTGTGAACGAGACCCAGGAGGAAACAAGGAGCTGCTGGAGGAAAGCCAAATATATCAGTGCGGACACCTTCAAAGTGCTGTGAAAGACATCCCAGCCAGGCATGTAGCAGCAGCCATGGAGCAGGAGCACCAATTCACAACACCCAGGGAGAGAAGCTGTGCAAGTCCCTTCTTTAACATCCCAGTGATCTGATCAGACCTCAAGCTATGGAGAAGGTAAGCACTTCTCCTCAGACTGGGGACAGACATGAATAACTATTCTGCTACCTGCACTCCCTAAATCCAAAGGCACCAAGGCAAAATAGCCATAAGGGATGTGCATAATAAAGGTAGTTACTTCTAAGGGCATCTCTGATCTAATAACAGTCCTCCTAGTGGGCAAAGACCAGGACTTGGGCTGTCACCTATCCAATGCACTCAACAGTCTGTAGACATGAGGGGTTGAAACTGAGAGATCCTCAAGCCCTCAGTTAAGCTAAAATATGTCCCACTTCCACAGCATTCAATGACAATTGAATACCTAAATATCCCAGACCTTGGTGGGGCTGAGCCTTCCTCCAGATGAGAGAGTTGAGAACTGAACATGAGAACCTGCCTCCTGGTTTAACAGCTTAAAAGCCTCATTTGTCTCTTCTGGGGCAGAAAATGTAGAAGGAAAAGAGAGCTGGAAAGGGGGTGGGCAGTGGGAGGGTGGGTGGAAGAGCAGAAAATGAAAGGGACACTAAGGAGTTAGGTTATGTGGGAACATAAGCTGGGTTAGGAAGCAAAGCCTCGTATTCAGATATCTTGCCATCAAGACAGACCAGGAAACACCCCCAAAAAACCTGCAGTAGCCCCTGGCTGAGGATAACATGGGGAGACCTTTAGGAATGCACTGCCCCAAGGATACCTCCAGGCAGCTCGCACGAGGCCCAGGCCCACGCTCTGTGGGGAATGCAGAAAACTGGTCTTTTGTTTCATGCCCCTTTGTTTTAACCTCTTGTATCAAAGACCCCAGCTGCTACTCCGGGAGAGGCTAGAAATTAATCCAATTAAAAAATAAATTCCCTGTGGAATCAAAATTGCTTGCAGGGTAGGGTGTACGGGGACACAATTTCTTTCTTCTGCAAAACAAACTCCTTCTTCTAACCCACATTTCACAGAGGGGAGATGCAGGCAGGGCAGCATTTGAAGCAAATAAACAAATGATCAGAATGATTTATAACCCTGGTACCAACCCACAGCTCACGGGAAGGTTTGCAGCATGTCTTCTATAGCCAGCATGGCCGGAGACAGAAGCACAATGCCGCATGCTACCCTCCAACACAAACAGCCAGGGAGCAACAAAACCCTTCACTGCTTCGTTCCACTCCTTTGTTTTCCAGGGGTTTTGGTCAGCCTGGGCTTGTGGAGCTTGACAGGTTAACCCACACTTCCTTAGTTTCAGCAGAAGTGATTAAACAGGGGGATTGTTTAGACCCTGAAGCAGAAGGAATTCCTTTGTTTTTGTAGATCACTTCAAGGCAGCCAAGCTGCGGGGATGCCCAAGAAGAAAGAGGCAGGGCCTGAGCATGGAGATGAGATTCCAGGGAGGGAGGGCCATGCCACCACTCAGCAGGCTAAGAGACAAGGGGTGGGGGGACATGTTGCACCTCAACTTCATGTCTGGAGAGAGGGTCAAACAGATCCTCTGGTATGGGGGTGAGCAGGACCAGCTGGAGACCATGCCCAGGCAGCCTGGCTTCTCCTGAGAGGCAGTCATACCACCCCAGGGGTTGTGTCACAAGGGGATCCCATCCCATCACCCCCAGGGTGTGCACTCACTATTCAGTCTGTGTTGAGAGGGCCAGAGAGGGGCACTTTCAGTAGCCAAGGCTTGATACCCTTAAGATCTTCTGGGAACAGGGATGCACACATATTGTGCAACAGGGAAACACAGTGCCCCGTGCTCACATGAAGCTGCACGCTCTCCCTCAAGGTACATGTGGTCCTGAGATACTAGATGGAAGCTCAGTGGGAGCCTTGCCTTCTCTCACACCTCTAAAACATAAGACCTTCAAGCTTATCTCCATGAGCAGAGATCCCTGGGCAGGATCCCAGGCACCTGTTGCTAGGAGGGAAGCCTTACCCTGTTGCAGTGGGAACACTTAACACCTTGAGACATATGTGGACCTACTGTGCTCTAAGTCATGGGAAAATGCAGTGAAGTGTCATCGCTCAGCTGGAGGACTGAAGAACATGATGAGGTCCTGGGGTTTTGCCACCCCTTGTAAGGTAATAACTGCCTGGGGAGAGGGAAAAGCACCCACAAACCTTATTTCCAAGATCTGAATTAGGGGAAGAAAGAAGTAAATTTAAAGCTGAAAAAGAGAAACCTGGAGTGATTTGTTGGCAATCACTTACTTGACTGATATTGGCAACAGGCTGCTGGTCTAGGAGTGCTCCCCCTCCTTGGGAGCAACACATTACCCAAGATCCCAGGTTCACAGAGGTGTGTGGGGAAGCCTTGCTTTTTCCTTTGCCTGGCACCCATCTCCCGGAGCAGCTTTGATTTCTGTGTCTAAAGAGGTACAGAAAGGAGCTTGGCAGCAGAGATCAGACCTCTGGACACCGCAAAACACCTCCTTCTTTGCACGCTCTGAGTCTCCGCAACAACACTAAGTGCAAGAGAGCTGGTAAATTATTAAAACAACCTTGCAACAGCTCCAGAGAAACCACCAGCGCCTCAGATTCAAAGGAAAGGCTGTGGTGTGAGAATCCCCATTAGTAACAATACGCACAGTTTGCAAGAACATATGTCCCCACATGGAGCAATCAACCAATCTGGGCTGTTTAACCACAATATTTCAAAGAAGTGCTTTTAATGCAGCTGATCCGTATGTTTATTTTGAGCTGTAAAACAGGATTCTTCACTAGCCTTTCAGAACATTTCTGTGGTGGGCTCTACTGGGGAAAAGGCAGAGAGACTGATACATTGGGGTTTTTTAAAATCAAAGTCATGACAGTGGGAAAAGAATAACCCAAGCAGGCAGAAAGTGCATTTGAACTCTAAAACAAAACACACACAAAAAAGAGAAAAAAAAAAAGGCATGAGGAGCAAGACCCCACTGTGTCCCTCTTAAAAATGGGTTTGGATAGTAAGCATGTGAGTGGGACTGGGTAGATGGGAAAGGAAAGGATTTCCAAGCCTCCCCTTCTGATTCAGATGCTTGAGCACACATTGAAAATACAGCCCTTTTCACCCTTTTCTCCTGCAAAGTGCGTGGGAGGTGAACACAGGTCCTGGTTTATCGATTGATTGGCTTTTTTGTAAAGAATAAGAGCTCCTCACGGAATAGCCATGCCTTTGCGGGGAGGGGGAGGTGGGGGGAAAGGTCTGGTCTCCTTCCCTGCTCGATCTAATCCTAATTAAAAATAAATTACATGCTGTATGGAACTTGAAATGGCAAAGATAATCCTGTTACACACGAGGGGCCGCCCCGCTGCCCACTGCCCGCTCCCGACCGGCGGCCCCGTTCCCAGGCAGCCCGGTCCCAGTCTCTACACCT
>NW_005054322.1:1095945-1096714 GCF_000277835.1 Geospiza fortis
GGCAGCCGCCCCCCCCCCGGCTGCTGAGGCGCTGCGGGGCTGCGAGGCGGCGGCGGGCTCCGCGCAGGGCCTCGGTGCCTTGCGGGGCAGATGGTTTCGTTCCCCCCGGTTCGTGCCAGGTTTCAGCCTCATGCTGTTATTTTGTTCTTCTGGAACGAGACTGGTGTTGCTTCCCAGAGAGGCCCTATTAGGACAAAAAGAAAATCCTGTGAATAGGCGTAACAGGGCACCAGGAGGGATAGGTCTTAAATGTATTTTAATATGAGCAGGGCATTGTGTGTAATTCAGCGCTCATCATCGTTTAGTCAAAGAGTTATGGCAGTGATTGGGAATGAATAGAGGGACATAATGGATACATGTGGCGTTTGCTCATTATATTCAACTTAGTCCAACTCCTCTGTGGAAACTGTTCAACTTTCTCTCCCTTTAGCCTGTCATAGTGAAATAATACAGACATTGGTTCCTCGAATGGGATAGCCTGCCATGCTATTATATTTCTACAGCTAACGAGGGCTTCATAAGCCTTTGATACTGCCTGATCTTTGAAACCTTTCCAAATCTCCTCAAGCTTATGCTAAATCCTATTTGGAACTTTTTTTTTTCTTTTTTTCCTCCTCGCCTGCTAGTGCCCCAGGCTTAAGAAACCCGGGCGGTGACATGCATACTAAAGCATGCGGGGACACCTCCTGAAAGGCGACTTACGGCGCTGATCACAGGCTCTCACGCGAGTGACACACCACTCCGGGCTCAGCTGAATGCCGCCCCCGCC
>NW_005054322.1:1097925-1104431 GCF_000277835.1 Geospiza fortis
GGAGGTGCGTGACATCAATGACAATGCACCGCGCTTCCCCCATGCCCAGATGGCGCTGGAGGTGTCGGAGAGTGCTGCACCCGGCACACGCCTCCCGCTGGAGGTGGCTGTGGATGAGGACGTGGGCTCCAACTCCATCCAGAGTTTCCAGGTCTCCCTCAACAGCCACTTCGGTGTGGAGGCACAGACACGGGCGGATGGAGCACGCTGTGCCGACCTGGTGCTGCTCCAGGAACTGGACCGGGAGCGCCAGCCCTCCTACACCCTGGAGCTCGTGGCCAAGGATGGTGGCAGCCCAGCACGCTCAGGCACAGCCACCGTGCATGTCCGTGTTCTCGATGCCAATGACAACAGTCCCACCTTTGCCCAGAGCTCAGTCACAGTGGAGTTGCCCGAGGATGCACCACCTGGCTCCCTGCTGCTCGATCTGGATGCTGCTGACCCTGATGAGGGCCCCAATGGTGAGGTGGTCTATGCCTTCAGCAGCCAGGTGCCCCCTGAGGCACGGCGGCTCTTCCGCCTCGACCCGCGCTCAGGCCACCTCACCCTGGAAGCTGCCGTGGACTACGAGCGCACCCGCACCTACGAGCTGGACGTGCGTGCCCAGGACCGCGGGGCCAGCCCCCGTGCTGCCACCTGCACCGTCGTCGTGCGCCTCACCGACGTCAATGACAACGCTCCGCGCATCAGCATCAGCGCCCAGCGCCACGGACCGCGACTCGGGCGCCAACGGGCAGGTGCGCTGCAGCCTCCGTGGGCACGACCACTTCGCCCTGCAGCGGGCCTACGAGGACAGCTACATGATCGTCACCACAGCGGCGCTGGACCGCGAGCGCATCCCCGAGTACAACCTCACCGTGGTGGCTGAGGACCTGGGCTCGCCGCCCTTCAAGACTGTCCGCCAGTACACGGTGCGGGTGAGCGATGAGAATGACAACGCGCCGCTCTTCGCCAAGCCCCTCTACGAGGTGGCTGTGCCAGAGAACAACCCCCCGGGCGCCTACATCACCACCGTGGTGGCTCGTGACCCTGATCTTGGCCACAATGGTAAGGTCACCTACCGGCTCCTGGAGACACAGGTCATGGGGGCCCCCATCTCCACCTACGTCTCGGTGGACCCCGCCACTGGGGCCATCTATGCCCTCAGGACATTCAACTATGAGATCCTCAAGCAGCTGGACCTGAGGATCCAGGCCACTGATGGTGGCTCCCCACAGCTCTCCAGCAGCACTGTTGTCAAAGTGAGAATGGTGGACCAGAATGACAACCCTCCTGTCATCATCCACCCAGTGCTCACCAATGGGACTGTGGAAATCGGTGTGTCCAGCAAGACCTCCCGTGACTCCCTGGTGGCCCAAATCAAAGCTCGAGATGCAGATGATGGGGCCAATGCTGAGCTCACCTTTGCCTTCCTGGAAGAGTCCCAGCAAGACCTCTTCACCATCAACCCAAGTACTGGGGACATTGTGCTGAGGGGTGACCTCTCTGAAGAGCTGGGACAGCTATTCAAGGTCATCCTCACTGTGACAGACAATGGCAGACCTCCCCTGGCCACAACTGCCACAGTCAACTTCCTGGTGACCGCCACTGCTCCATCCAGTATCCAAGACATAGCCAAGCCCAGCTCCTGGGAAGGAAAGGCTTTGCAGTGGGACATCCCTCTGATCGTGATCATTGTCCTGGCAGGCAGCTGCACCCTCCTCCTGGTAGCTATAATCACCATCGCCACCACCTGCAACAGGCGCAAGAAGGGGAACAACATCAAAAACAACACTGCCCTGAAGGACCAAATAGACATCTCCCACCTGGAGAAGGGTCATCAGGAGGAGGGCAGCCAGAAAGGGAACGTGTTTGAGGTCCGAACCTTTCCCAGCAAAACCTGCTTCACCAGCCCCGACCCCTCTCCAGCAGCTGAAGAGATCCCCACCACTGAGAGTGGCAGTGACAGCACTTGCCTCTACGAGGGTCAGAAGAGGCTGAGGGGACAGAGTGGGGAGGTAAGGTCCCACTGCAGGGAAGTGGGGCAAAGGGTTGGGGGTGTCTTGGAGGATATGAATTAGCTGCAGAGGTGCAGTTAATATTGGTTTACTTTTCACCACTTGCCTCCCTTATGTCTCCTTTGATTTTCCTCCCCACCAGCAGGGTTTTGCTGCCACTCCAAGCTACAACAAGGAGCCTGCTCCCCCCGTGGCCATTTGGAAGGGACACTCCTTCAACACTATCTCCGGCCGGGAGGCAGAGAAGTTCAGTGGCAAAGACAGCGGCAAAGGCGACAGTGATTTTAACGACAGCGACTCGGATATCAGCGGAGATGCCCTGAAGAAAGATCTCATCACACACATGCAGAATGGTAAGGGCTCTGCCCCTGCTCCCCACTGAACCTCAGACAGAAAGATGGGTGGATGGGGAGGTGGATGAAGGGACCCATCCATGGGGCACAGTGATCAGGCAGGGCAGCTGTGGGGGGGAAGCCAGACACTGCATGGCTCAAAGTGCCCATCTCCTTGTAGCAGGCTGTTAGGTGTTGGTTCCTCTCTGTACTGAGAGCCCAGCACAAATTAGCATTTGCCAGAAGTGCTGTAGGATTGGATTTTTTTCCTAAAAAAGGGTTCCCTTAAAGCTAGAATTGTGAGGAGTGTCCCTAACAAAACAACATTACCTAACCAAGCATGGGTTTTTGTTGTGCTGTAAAGCATCGCCTCCCCACTCCCACCATCAGTGCAGTGAATCATCCTGTGATTGGTAACTCTCAGGATTGTGAACGGTGTGCATTTATTCCTGCAGTAACGACAGGTTTCTCCTCCCCTATCTCTCTCTAGGTCTGTGGGCATGCACAGCTGAATGCAAGATCCTGGGGCACTCCGACCGCTGCTGGAGCCCCTCCTGTGGCCGCGCCAACCCTCACCCTTCTCCATATCCTTCAGCACCCCTCTCCACCTTCTGCAAGAGCACATCCTTGCCCAGGGATCCCCTTCGCAGGGACAACTTTTATCAAGCCCAGCTGCCCAAAACAGTGGGGCTTCAGAGCGTCTATGAGAAGGTGCTGCACAGGGACTTTGACCGGACGATCACACTCCTCTCCCCACCGCGCCCTGCACGGCTCCCTGACCTTCAGGAGATCGGGGTACCCCTGTTTCCAGTCCCCTCAACTAGATACCTGGGCCCACAGACTGAGACAACTGAGAAGGCATAGCCCAGAGTGCTCCCCTCATTGAGTGCACCCCTCCCTGCGCACACAACTAGGTCACTCCCAAGAGCCTTTAAGTTATTGACCAGATCCAGTGTCGTATGTGTAAATATGCAAGATGTGCCTTAAAAATGAAGTCGTTTGGGAAAGATTTCCAATCAGATCAGTACTGTTTGATATTTGCAAACAAAAGAAATTGTTTGTAGTTAATGTAATTTTTATGAAATGTGCAGTATTTAAATTTCTTTTCATGTTTTCTACATTGGGGTTTTTTCTTTTGCTTTTGGTTTACCCATGGCCTGCCATTTTTTGTAGTGTTTTTAACCTGTACATTGTGTAATGTAATGTTTGTACATAATGAAAATTTGTTATATTTTTATATAATAAATACTTAAAAATGGGAATTCTTGCCAAAGGAGCTGTCTGAAAGACACAGTAATAACAATTAATAATAATAATATCCTGAATATGTAGAATCTTGTAAGGGAAATTCCTCTTTCACGGTGTAATAATAACCTAAGCAATCCAGTGTACTGAGAAGTTTGCCTTGCCAAATGTGACTTGTATTTCTTGAGTCTGTGGTCAACTTAAGTGTTATTTAATTGCCTTTGGTTCCTGTAATCTGTATCACTGATAAACACTAATAAAGGTTTTGTGATGTTCAGAGGCTTCTGTTCATGGATTTCATGCTTCGGGGCATAGAGGTCTTCACAGGTCAACAAAAGTATTTTGTCCTGGGAAATGCAGTGGGAAGGAGCTACTTTTAGTCTTGCCCATCGTCGGTCTCTGGCAATACCTCTGCAGGCTTAGCTCTAAATGCTGGGTGGGAGGGAAGCTGGGGTGAAAGAGCCAGCCTTTGCTTGTCACTGCCTGGTCTGAGCTCTTCCAGCTCAGTCTTTTGTGGATGGGGAGTGGTGTGATTTTAGGAAAGCAAGTGAAGCTCTGTTCATCAGTGGAAACATTTGTGCTGTGCTGATGTCTTTGCATCAGCAGCCACCCAAGCACTTTGCTTTCTGCTCTGGCTGAGACATTGAGTCAGGCTCTATGGGTGTGTGCTCAAATGTTTGCCCCTTGTTAAAGCAGCCTTACTAAAGGACAGTAGCTTGTGTTTGTGTGCATATATTTATATACCAAGGGAAAGGTGCATAAAACAGGAATCAAAAATGTTGAATTTATTGACATTTTCTATGGTACATATTTCTCTTCTCACTGAAATGACTGTCCTAGAAAAAAACAATACAGAGCTTTGAAATTCCTTCCTATGGGGGTTTCAAGCTAAAAGCAGATCTCAAATCCTTCTGCTGAAATCAGGTATAGAATAGCATTTAATGAAACAAAATGAAGCATGAAGGTTTCTTCCTGTGCTCAAAAAAATGCTTACACCAGAAGTAACACTTGTACTGGAGTTTTAATATTTGATTGAAGTTTTCCAAAAGGGAGAACTGCTCCTTATGTGGACTATATAACTTCACATTTTGTGCAAATCAATAATCCAAAAATCTGTACAAGGCAAAGCTTTGGGGTTTTATCATGAGTTCTTTAACTATTTATCTAATTGGTATGGTACGTATCTATAAAATATGGGTCACCAAGGAAATATAAAACTTTCTTAGATATAAACAAGGCTCTATTTGGCTTTGTGTCTCAAAATGTCAGCCGAAAACATTATCCCACCTGTATGTCCCTTAACCAACAAAAATCCCCTTCCTCCCCCAACTTCCAGCTTTCTCAAGCCCCTGCAGCAAGAGTGGCAGAACCCAATCAAGTTTTTGTGCACATGGGGTCTGAGTTTTAACTGGGGCTTCATAAATGCCACAGTGTAAAGATTTGTGGTGGAGAAAGAGTTTCAGAGGTTGTACTTGAAGGGAATTTAAATCAGGCTGATGCAAGACTCAGTTGGGAAGCTACATTTGTGATACATCTCCTGTGGTCAGGAAAACAGGTGAGCATTTCTGGTGATTCCTCTAAAGTCTGGTAGTAAAAATCATGATGCATCTAATGAACTTAGAGGGTCATCTTGGTTAAATTTAGAGCTGAAGTTGTGGCTGGAGGACGGGTGCTGAGAAAGAAAGCTGGTAGCCTCCCTTCTGGCTAATCACCAGTGATGCAGAGCAGCAATGCCAGCATGGGAAGTAATTAGTCATAGCTGAACTCAAGGAGGGAAAGGCTCTCTGTCAAAAAAAGCAGGGCTCTCTGATAAGCTGGTTCTTCCTCATCTAGCTCAAAAGCCTGGGTACATACCCCAACAGCTTCACAGCAGGTTCCTTGACTCCTCTGGCAGGGCCAACAGGATGTAGTCACAGATGAAGAAGGGTTCATTGCACTGGGTTTTGGCATCAAATTTGTGCTGCTTCCTGCAACAGAGCTTGTGCCCTTCTGTAAGTGGATTGATGCTCCTCACTGCCTGATCAGGAGTTTGGGCCAACCCAGTGCAAGGCAACCATGAAATGATAGGAAACTAAAGTCACTTGTTCCTGTTCCCATAACAGCTTTCAGCAGCAAGAAGCTACAATCTCATTGGGGTTTGAGATCTGTCTGTTCTGGCATCCCATATGCTGTAAAATGTTGGATTTTAGTATTAAATACCACTTGGTATTTAAATCTGAGCCCATCATTTCACAGGGACTCTCTGGTTAGTGGAAAGATACAGACTTAGTTCTGAGAGCTTCTGATCTTGGCCTGGCTAGGCAACAGGGACTATTCAGGTGCATCACTGAAACTCCTGATCTCCCCTTTTCTTGTAAGGGCAAGGGGCAGCAGTCTAGACTCCTGTAACTTTTACGTGCCTAAAATTAAATGAGGGAAGTCTCCAAGTTCCATCAGATAAGAGCACACACCACCCAAAACGCAACTGAGTGCAGGGGGAGCCCAAGGCATAGCTCCTGGGCTAAGTCCCTGGGATCAAACATTTGCTCCATTGATGCTATTTCACTGTGTATGTCCTAGTTTTTTTCTTTTAGTTTTTGATTATCCTGAGATTTTTGCTAACATACTTCAGGAATTAGCAGTCCAGTTCAGGAATGCAGCAGTCCTATCAGTTAAATTCCATTTATTTGCCAAGCATGGTGTGACATCAGCCCTGTGTTGCATGGTGAGACTGTATGACCACAGAACCTCTTGCTTACACAGAGCTACCTTCTCCTGTCTGCCTTTCCCTGGCTCAGTGGGCAGAGGTGTGGAGGGGGTGCCAAGACACAGGACTGGAGACAGCACTCCTTCACTGAGCCAGCACTGATTCCATGGCCCAAACTGGCTACAGCAGCAGGACAAAAGCACTGACGCTGAGCTTGAGCCTGCTCCTCAGCTGGAGCCTGCTCCT
>NW_005054322.1:1104441-1108861 GCF_000277835.1 Geospiza fortis
ACTTACAAGGGAGACAAGCACCCTCGACACTGTCCACAGTCATTGGGGAGAAACAGGCACTTTTAGGACATGAAACATAGAAGTGGGTAATTCCCACAGGCTGTTTTCCAGGTGTACCCTCACAGCCATTAAGGCATAGCTGCAATAGGTCTCCTGAGTGCCCCATTCATATTCTGGGACCGTGGGCTTGCATCTGACGCCCTGGAGATCTTAGGCAGGCCTCCAAATCTGTTTTAACTCTCAATAATTTAAATTAATTTTCCCAAAGTCAAGTCTGTTTCACCCATGACAGTAATTGGTAAGTGATCTCTCTGTATTTATCTCAACCCATGAGCTTTTCTCATCTGATTTTCCACCCCTGTTCTGCTGAGGAGAAATGGGGAGGGGGTCTGGCTGCTGACCAAGGTCTACCCACCACATGCACCAAGGAGACAAGATCCCAGGGATGACTTCTCTGGTGCTTCAGCCAAAAAATTAGTCAAATTCCCACTGACCTGCTCTTCTGCCCTATGCCATTTGAATGCCTTCAAGGATGCTTTATGTATTGAGATGTGTGATGGAGTCAAACATCACTGAGGTGCCTGGTTCTGGCTCTTGCAGTGCATGCTGTAGGAACAGGACTCCTCCTAAAACAGGGTGGCAGCACCCACGCTTGTAAGTGGATGTGGCTGTGACCTCTGGGATGGGTGGGGGCTTAATCCTGTGTCCTCAACACATGCAAGACGTGTTGCAAATGTGTCAGAAAATGCTGCCTTGGTGCAGATTCTGAAGGCAGAGAGCCACCAGGGGGGTTTAGCTGAAGATTCAGACGGATGTGATTCCTGTGGCCTGTGTGTAGGGTCTACATGAATGACAGGCATCTGCACTCCTGTGGCAGACAAGGAGAGCTGCTCAGGGGGGCCTAGGGGGGCTGACATCTCACACTAGGCACCTGCATTCTCTTTTCACCATTGCTCTCTAGTCTCCCATAACTATGTTGACTACTTCACCATTATACATGACAGCAGACTAGGCACCTGTCCTAAACACAGGAACAGACCTTGTGGATATAGAAATTTAGGTGAGTGCACTGTCACCTAAAGGGATGGTCCATCCTCTCCAGCTCCAGCTTCATTTTCCCCTGACTCCTTTGGCAGCACCACCCAGGAAAGTCATCTGCTCATGGACAGATGTACCAAAATTACAAAATCAGGTAGATTGCTGCACATTTAGCTCATCCAGATGTCAAGCAAATGTTAGGAAGAGAGCAGAGAGAGAAGAGAGCCCCAGGGCCTGGAAAGAAGATAGGATTGTGGTTTTGAGCAGCAGCCAAAAAAGTAGATCAGCCTATATGTAACATAAAACCTCTGGAGGTTTCTAATCGATTTCAAGGTTGATCAAGGAGAAAACACGGCCTTTTGGATAATTTGAAGGCTTAGCATTACTAGTAGTAATGCCCACTGACTCCTTAACTGTCACCTAAGCTCAAATTTAGCTTGAAGAATGTGGGCTAGTTAACTGAAGTGTTACTTCCCACCATATACACCAAGGTCTTGAAGCATTCCTTATTTAAATGGATGGTTAGGAGAAGCTCCCTGGAGTTGGCTTACCCCTCAGCAGTGATACAGATCCCTCCCGAGCTGGACACACAAAGCTGATTTCACACTCTTGCCCATGACGCCCATAGAAAGGAAGCAGATGGCCGCCAAGTCGAGAAATGCAATTACTTAGCCTGGGTGTGAGAAGCCAGTATCATTCAGTTGATAATTATTAATTATTTTTGAGTGGGCATTAGAATCCTCAGGGTCATAGGCATGAGAACTCAGCCTGCAGCAGGCAAACTCCCCTTGCCTGTCAGCTCCTGCTGCAGTGGATGGCTGGCTACTGTACCTAGAGGGTACTTTTGGGTAAGGAGGACCCACCAGCCCCACATCTGAGGTAAGGAAGCAATCCTGTGTGATGCTATAGTCAAATGCTGCTGAAGGATGTAGTGGCATTTGTGGCAACCTCATCTTTCAGATCTGAAAACTGTTCCAAGTTGTGCACCTTTGCCTTAACTGACATCAGATGAACGTGCTGGAGGCCAGAAGTGCAGGCTGCCTCCTATCCATCCTCCTAAGTGGATGGCCCAGTGCTGGGTGACAGGAATTACATTTGTCCCTGCAGATGTCTGCTAGACAGGCCCACCTTTGCAGCCCAGTTCCCAGGACCTTTTGTCCCCCTGACTGCTGGCTGCAGCCCTCTGCCAGGGTGATGAGTCCTGATCCTGTCTGTGTTGGCTGTTCTCTGCATGGTCACTGTACCACAGCCACGTGCTCCATCCCCTCAGGATGGGGCAACTCACTGAAGAACAACCAGCCCAAAGGTCTCTGCAGAAAGTTCTCCTTTTTTTCCACAGGTTCATGCTCTGTGTAGAAATACTCCTTTGTGATTAAAGCAACACAACTTAATTATAACTTAATAACTTAAATTTGGTCCTGCAAGAAGAGGGGAGTTTTGTGGGATATCAGCAGAGGTCATGATGATAGAGAGCTCAGAGGAACAGAGGGACAAAAAGAAGAAGAAGAAAGGGCAACAGCTTCCTCCCTTCACGTGGAAAAATCTTCTCTCATTCACAGTGAGAAGACCAAAACAAGCAGGGAGTTTGGGAAGACAGGAGAGACAGACCCACATGATGGGGGACTAAGCTGTCCAGAGGCTGCAAACACACAAAGGTTTGAGAGGATGATCCCCAGTTAAATAAGCAATTTCATTTTGTACAGAGGATCCTCAGCTTAATTCATCCTCTTTTCCCATGCAAAACATGTCCACTGGATTTGGAAGAAATTCAAGGACCTTGACTTTCCAAAAGTCCTACAGCAGACACGAAGAGTGAGTTCAGTGGACTAGAGAATAGTATGAAGAGGCACCTCTGCAAATCAAAATCTTAACATTGCTTTTGTCTACAAATTTCCTATCTGAATCTCTGCATGGGGACAACAGTATACAGTGTATTTGGGGTGCAACCCCTAAGTGAGGGCATTCCATCCCCAGCTCTCTGCTGCAGCTCCTAGAAAATAATTCACCAAGGTCTCCTCCCTTCCTAGAGTTTAATTTCACTTCTGTGCCAGACTTTCCTCCTCCCTCCCTCCCTTGAGGGCTAGATCACTTCAGAAATGGGATCCAGGCAGGGCCAGCAGCCTGCTGTGACCTTTGCTTGTTGGAGTAATGTACAATTACAAGAGACCCGCGGTACTTCTGAGCACACAGCTTGGCAGGATGTTAATTAAAACAGAGTAACACTGCCTCTACCCTTCGCAAGACCATAGCTGAGAACATTTTATGAACCTCTAGGAGGTAAAGGAACACGTTCAAGGCTGCGCCACATATCTGTGAGAGAGCTGGGAGTAAATCCAAGTGTGTTTTGTTTACATATCAGCATACAGCTTGACACATGCAATGAATTCAGGACAAGACCAGATGGATGCACCAGAGACCAGTAGCACGAGAAGGCAGAAAAAATTTCTTCCAGTCGCTTCACTTGAAAGAGAAAGAGAGTCTTGCCTCCATCCTCTCTCACCCACACCAGCAGCAAGCCATCACTGTCCAAATTGCCTTTGTAGAAGTCCCCATGGTCCCTCGGTCCCCTGTCAGATGATAACAAAGAGGTTCAGTCTGTCGCTTCCAAATTCATAGCTCCTTTGGGCCCCAGGATGGCCGGGGTACTGCTTTGTTTTACCACCCTGGCATGACCTGCGTTTTCTTAGCAGTTATTTATTTTTATTTATTTAACTGCATAAATTGATTATCCATGTAACAACTTTAATCAATTATCTGCGGCAAACAACTTCTCTGCAACTTAATTTGCAAAGTTCTTCCCTGACCTAGCAATATCTGATTGCATCATATAAGAGCTTAACTTTGAAATGGCAACACATTTCATTAAAAATAACTAATAGCTGCAGGGTTTAAAGATGTAAATGTTAATTTTCTTAATGAGAAAAAAAAGGGCATGCAGACTCTACCTGTCTATATTCATTATACTGTGTCCACATGGGATGACTCACATTTGCAAAACTCAGGTTTAATTAACATGCTTATTTTTACAATGATATTTCTCATTATAATAAATTAAATGTTTAAACAGCCAGTGCAAACATTTTGATCCAAGACAAAAATGCTTGCACAGTGCTAGTTTAAGCATTTAATTTATTATAATCCTTTCCATAACAAATGCCTTAGAAGTTGATTTCTTCGCTGTGAAAGGCTATTAGTATCATTTCCTCTGGTAATGTTTAATCCAAGACAATCAGAAGTGTAAGGCGTGAACGGAACGGGGCTGGAAGGGATGATGCTGGATGCGATAGCGAGGGAACCTGCCCCGGCCGCAGCGGGTGCCAGGCCCGCGCGGAGCCGCGCCCGGGCACCCGCGCTGCCCCCGGCAGGCCACACGCGAGCCCAC
>NW_005054322.1:1108926-1109504 GCF_000277835.1 Geospiza fortis
GGCGCTGCCCGCGGGTCCCGCCAGGGGGCGGTGCGGGCCCGGCCCCGCCGCTGGGGCCCTGTGGGGACCTTCTTATAGCCCCTTAGAGCCCTTCTAAAGGCTACAAGAGAGCTGGGGAGCGACTTCTGACAAGGACGTGTAGCGTCAGCGCAAGTGGGAATGGCTTTGAACTGGAAGAGGCTGGGTACAGATTATATACTAGGAAGAGATGAGGGTGATGGCATGCTGGAACAGGCTGCCCACAGAGGTCTCAGATGCCCCATCCCGTGAAGCAGGCCAGGTTGGATGGAGCTCTGAGCAGCCTGGTCTAGAGGAAGGTATTCCTTCCCATGGCTGGAGAGTTGGAACCAGGTGATCTTTAAAATCCCTTCTGACCCCAACCATTTTATGGTTCTATTTCTAAAATGCTTCTGACCCAGCTCCTGCATGGCCAGGGTCCTGGGAGAAATCTGGGTTGGAGAATATGTCCTTCTCCCCTAACTTCACCAAAGGCAGTATTATTCCCCAGACAGATGC
The DNA here is from genome assembly GCF_000277835.1 of Geospiza fortis. Taxonomy (NCBI): domain Eukaryota; kingdom Metazoa; phylum Chordata; class Aves; order Passeriformes; family Thraupidae; genus Geospiza; species Geospiza fortis. The sequence continues at coordinate 1,109,443 of NW_005054322.1, forward strand.
CAGCTGTCTGGGCTCTGTCAGCTCCCACTCGGGACTGGGACATGAGGCCCTGTGAGAAGTAG
>NW_005054322.1:1109518-1122460 GCF_000277835.1 Geospiza fortis
AGAACATGGCAGGGCAGAGCAGGGACGCTCCTGGGGCATGGGAAGGAGCAGGGGGGTTTGCCCAACCCGGCTGGGAGCAGTGAGACAGCCTCCATCTGACTTTCCTAGGGTTTGTGCTCCCAGGAGACACATCCTTCACCTCCTCAGGGGAAATTTCCACCTCTGAGCTGGAGCAGTGTCTGCAGAAAGAAATGAGCCAGGAGGCAAATTCCTCTTGAAGTAATCCAAGAAGAGAAGTCCTGTATAAGAGCTAAAGCCAAGGGAGGGTGGTGCAATCAGGTGAGAAAAGCCCATGTGTTCAACCCCCCCAGCAGCCGGAGGAACACAAGGCAGGGAGCTGCCTGGGCTGGGGACAGGCACGCAATGACCCACCGTGGGTCCCCAGTGTAAAGCCACCAGCATCCCCTGTCACCATCCCACCCTGGCACCCAGGAAAAATCCCACCCCACCTCAGGGGCCCGGAACCAGTGTCAAATAACCATGGCTGTACAGGGTATTTCAGGAATGCTAAAAGGTTAGTCTGCAAGTCACTCCAGTTTACTTGGTAATTCAAAAGTATATAATTTGAATTCTTAAATAAAACCCTTTAGGGGATCTCATTACTCTGTGAAGAGCATTAGCAAAACACAAGTTGTCAATCACTTTAGCCAGCTGACAAGCTAGAAACCAGATGATGATCCAGGCTGAGCCAAATCAGCAAAGGGGAAGAAAAATCTCTCCTGGATTTACCTCCACGAATGACGAATGACAAATGACAAATGACCAATGATTTTTTTAAAGAAATGAGCATTAAAACATTCATGGACAAATCACCAAATCTCCTCAGACCACTGAATTAAGTTTAGAGGCTACTCATTGTCTGAAAAATGTCCGGCCAGAAGGCGCCCATTTATGTTCCATTGCTTGCTGCCTGACAAATCTCTGGGCTCACAAAAATTCAGCAGATTAATAAGCTGATCCCACTGCTTAACTAATTGCAAGAAGCAAAAAAGTGATTTGAGTAGCAGTGCGATGGTCATTACAAAAATATCCACTGGCTTTGGAAAATTGAGGGCACAACATTTTTACCTCAGAGGGCAGATTTATGTAGGCCACAAAGTGCCTTGGGTATTTCTTAGAGTCCTCGAGTTTATTCATGTATTATTTCCTCCGAAATCCAGTATATTCTTCCAGCAGGCAAGAAACTGGGGCTTCTGCGTACAAGTTTCATCTGCTCAAAATGTGAAAAAATATAGATCCCCTTAGCACATTCTGCTACACTAGAAGCAAAGTGTAAAAGAAAAATTCCAAATATGTAGATTTAAAAATAAAAACACAGAACTCTCCTCCCTAACAGGGATTTGAAGGAAAAAAAAATCCCTCAGCCACAGATAGGTCTAGACTTTAATTGTGGAGCTGCCTAAGAAGAATTGTTGGCCTGAGGTCATTTTAATCAGGTTGCATGTCAGCTTGCAAAATCTCCAAATTAGCTTACAGCTTGGGGAGAGAAAGATGTTTTTCTTTCCTGAAGAACGCAAACAGATTGTTGTGACATGTTCTCAGTCATCATGACAGATCAGATCCCTGCTTTGCGCTGTGAGCCGGGAAAGAAGGCAGCCTCTTCTCCAGCTCCTTCAGAGATTTGGGCATCTCCCACTTTGTCAGAGCTGGGGATGGAGTTTACAGAAATCCTTATGAAAGTGAGGTTTATATGCAAAGACTCTGATAAAAGAGACTGACCTTAATTGGGAAGCAAGTTTCTTTCACAATTTTTAACAACCTCCAGGCCTTCCTATCAGTCTGATGAAAGGGAACGTGTGAAAAGAAACAATCTGTATTTATGCAGCAGAAACTATCATATCCTGAGCCACGCAGAGAATGACAAGGAACCGACTCATCCTTTTAAAAAAAGGATTAATTTGCCATTTTCTTCCCGAGGTTGTAAAAAGCAAGAGTGTGGGTGGATTTCACAACAGGCTGAGTACTTTAGTTGGATTTACGGTGAGCTCTGAGCCTATGTGAGACACTGCATTGTGGTGTGGAGCAGCTGACCTGGGGTCATGGCCCTCCTAAGGTGTCCATAGCTTATGTGTCCAATTCAGTCCCTGAGCTGTAGCACATTTGGATACTGTTTTTAATGTTTTTTATTTCTCCATGTTCAGTTTTTCTCATCATCACTAGATGGTTCCAATGGGATCACAGGGGAAAGAGAAGCAGGAGGACAGGGTCTGGGGCAGTGACTTGGTTTCATCTTGAAAGACTCCCAGAGGGAGAGGTAAGTGACAACTGGCTGGCAGTGGGACATGTTTGACCTGTGTGGTGGCCTCCACAGGTCTGCATCTGAGCCAATTCCCAGCAGTGTCTCATTCATGGGAGTGAAAGAAATTAGTGTCTCTAAATGATGATTCCTCCAACTTCTAGCTGCTACCTCCTTCTCTTAACTAGTTCAGGCACCCCATCTAGAGAAAAGGAATCTGTCCTTGGTAGTGGCTGAGGGCTCAGTACTGTCTGCAGCTGAGAAGAGCTGTATACAGAAGCCCAAGTCCTGCCTCAAGACCCTGGTATGCCACAAACATGTGCATGCCTGGATAGAGATGGATCTGGGACCACTTTTCCAAACCAGGAGAAGATGCCACATGCAACAGACGCACATGCATTCGCCATGAAGGCATCATCCTGAGTAGCTGACATAGAATCATAGAATCACTTGGGTTGGAAAGACCTTTCAGGTCATCAAGTCCAACCCTCAACCAGTACTGCCAAGTGCACCACTAAACCATGTCCCTGAGTGCCACATGTACATGTCTTTAAATACCCCCAGGCTGCCCCTTCCCTGGGCAGCTTTTACTGTGTTTGACAACCCTTTTCTGTAGAGACATTTTTCCTAATATCCAATCTAAACCTGTCCTGGAACAGCTTGAAACCATTTCCCTTTGTCCTATTTCTTGTTACTTTGCAAAGGAGATCATCCCCCACCTCGCTGCATCTTCCTTTCAGGGAGATGTAGAAGGTAGTAAGGTCTCCCCTGAACCTCCTTTTCTCCAACCTAAACAGCCCCAATGCCCTAAGACCCTCCTCAAAAGCCTTGTGCTCCAGACCCCACCCCATCTCTGTTGCCCTTCTCTAGACTCACTCCACTCCCTCAATGTCTTTTTTGTACTGAGGGACCCAGAACTGGACAGAGGATTTGAGGTGTGGCCTCACAAGTGCCAACTGCTGGGGGCAATCACTGCTCTGGTGCTGGCCACATTCTTTCTGATCCAGGCCAGGATGCCATTGACATTTTTGGCCCCCTGGGCACAGCTGGCTCACGTTCAGCTGCTGTTGACCAGTGCCCCCAGGTCCTTTTCCAAAGGGCAGCCTTCCAGCCCCTCTGTCCCCAGCCTGTAGCTCTGCCTGGGGTTGTTGTGACACAAGGGCAGGATCCTGCACTTGGCCATGCTGTACTTCATACAATGGTCTTGGCCCATTGATCCAGCCTATCCAGATCCCTCAGAAGAGTGTAAGACATAAGACTTCAGGCCTTTAAAACTGGATGGGAAGAGACAGTAGGGTTGTGTCTATTGGGACAACCCCTGGTGTCAGGAGAAGAGCCTGTATTTCCCTGTTCCTGCTCTTTCCTTAGGTGGCTTTGGAAGCCAAGAGAAGTCACACCCATACATCTCAGGGTAGAAGCTGCCAGTTTATTTCTCCCAACAGCCTCCACATTGACAGCATAAAAATCTTCATCCTTCCTGTTGTAAGAGTTTGGAAAGTTATTTTTCTGTTTTCTGGCTCCCTGCCATCAGCCCTGGTGGGACCCAGGGCAAGGCAGCAGTGCCACGCAACCCAGATGTCAGCAAACCATTAATCCCAAGGGACAGACCCCTGGGGTGAGAATCCCGCTGCAACTTCTCCAATTAGACAGCTTACCTCCTGCTTTGCCTCTGCTCTAGCCATTTCAGACCGAACATATTTTATTGTTCAGCCTCCTAGTTAAATGGCTGGGAAGCTCTGGATGTAAGCACACGGAGATTACTGGTTCAATAATAGAGTCAGGCACATTGGCTTTACATCGTTTTGCTAATAAAGCTGCAAAATAAAGCTGTTGACTCTTCTTTCATCAGCATCAGCCCCATGAGGCTCTCCCCTGTCTCGCCTGGTGATTAGAGCGGAGGACTGGGAACATGGGTCTGGAGTTCAGCCCTTAATGAGCCTCCTGTTCGGTGTGTTTCACTCAGGGCTCTTGACCTCTTTGCACCTCGGCCAACTCAGCTGTAAAACTGGCTGAAGGATGGACCTCGTGGAAACCATCCACTGTGCCCCAGTTGAGCCCTGAGTCCAGATTCCATGGGTAAATCCAAAATAAAAATCAACAACAATTTGAATCAGCGGTGACCCAGCTCAAGTGCCATGAGGACGTCAAGCCTTGCCAGTGTAAACAGTGCTCAGTCTCTGGGGTCCCCCATTACAATGTCAGAGCAAATCTAAGAGCTATGCCTGCAATTTGTGCTGCAGTGAAAGACAGCAGTGCTGCAGCCTCCAGCACACGCAAGGCAACGTGGTGCCAGCTCTGGTATCCAGGTGCATCAGCGCCTGCCGCACTGAGAAGTGCTGGGAAAACTGGGTGCCATGTGTGGTCCCAGATGGGGGAAGGAAGGTCCCCCTTACTCCCTAATACTCTGAGCTGCCAGACAGGTGACTTCTCTTCCCTCAGGGAGAAGCTGGCATGAACCATGCCAAGGACAGGAAAGCCATAGTGCTCTCTCACACCATGTCCAAAATGTTTCCAAACTGTCCTGCAGTCAGGATGGCAGTTCTGTCAGCGCCCGTGGCTCAGTGCAACAGGAGGAGGTGAAAGGAGGTGCTGGCACAGCTTGTTTGCTATGTAACACCTTCAGGTAAGACAGTGATGCTCAAGGGAAGCCCTGTCCCACCACCTCACCCAGTCCAGCGCACACACACATCTACTCTCATAAAACACTGTGATTTCTCTCAAAGTTGGGAGCAATTGAGAGCTCTTTCCCTGTTAAGTGGGAGGTTGCAGGTCAGACTTCTAGGTGGCATAGAAGAGCCAGAGCTTCCAAGCTGTCATTTAAAGGTGGGGAGCAATGAAGAAGAGAGAGGCACCATCCCTTGGGATTTCAGCAGTGTGGAGTCAGCTTTGTACATGCCATTTGTCACAGCGGGCTTAGCAAACTGAGCAAGAAACTGTTTCCAGACAGAGCAAGAGCACCTGGGATCCACTTAATTTAGTCCTGTGGCAAGGTCATTTGCTCCCAAACCTGCTCTGCACCTTCTCATACAGTCCTGTACTGTGCAGCCATGTGGAGATGAGACTCCTGAAGCAAAAAGCTCTTCCTTAGGCATCAACAAGAATCCCAGGTGTACTTCTCTGCCTGTCTTAATATTATCCTACCTTGAACCATGCAGACATACCCAGCCAAGCACAGGCTGGGAAAAGGCTGATGTTGAGAACTGTTTTTCAGAGCCTTCCCCATACCAGGTACCTACCCCTTATAACCCTAGCTGCCCCAAAAAGTGCCCTGTAGTGACTGGTGAGTTGTAGGTGTGAAGAAGAGGCTGGAATGAAGCATCCTCTGGAGCTGGGAAGGTGGGTATTTGCACAGCATGATGGGATCAGTGCTGGTGGCTGGGCATGAGCACAAACCTTCAGCGTACAATAGCGACCTGTGTTCTGGTGTAAGGATCCTTTTGCTGAGGATTTTCCATCCCTCGAGGAAAATATGCTAACAGGCTTTAAATAATTAAACAAATCACATTGCAGGCAAACCCAAGTTGATCTTTAAAATGCATTATCCTCAGAAGGCACTAGAAATGCTCAGTGCTTTCCTCAGAGCTCTTCACACATTAACTAATTCATCACACAAGGGACCACCCAGCTGCATCTCGACCACAGAGCAAATGCTGTGCCAGTCTCTTCCGCCTTTAAAACTATGTCGCCACAGCTGGAGGCCAGGTTTCATCAGCACCAGCCAGCTGAGGCAGTGAGGCAACAAAGCTCTTTTCATCAGGCCAAGTTTGCACGGAGGACATTTCTCCCACAAAGCCACTTGCTGATCCCAGATGGAAGGCGGGTTTCCCTTGTGGCTACAAGATACTCTGGGGCAGCTGCAACCACCTCCTTGCAGGAAAGGGGAGTTGTGTGTGGTAAGGATCACAGGTTTGGCTTTGCATGGGCAGAGGCCAGGAAATCAGCTACCTCGAGCCTCTCCTCTGGGCCACCAAGGCCATGGATGGTGGAGAGACATTTGCAGGAGACAGAAGACAGGAAGGCAGAGCAGCTGCAAGGCAGTTCTGTCCGCCTAGCACAGAGCCATTTATCTGGCTCACTGTGAGCTAATTGTTCTTATCCCCCAAACCAGCCCCAAAACTGCCCTGATGATAGGTCCTTGCTGTCCCTGACACACTATGCAAGGACAGGTGAACAGCTTGAGGCAGCAACCAGAAGGTCTGTCAGCCACGAGAAAGCCTGGCTGCTGAGGAGCAGGGAAAGTCCATGCCCACCCCCAGCCAGTGTCTCTCAGCCAGGTGTGCACTCACAGGACCCCAGGAGGACAAACTGGTGGACAAAGGGACTGCCACCCCTTCTCCAATCAGAAAGGTTTCCTGTGGTAGTGTTTGCCACCCTCAGCTCTCCCCCATGCTGTGCATGGCCCAGAGCAGATGGGCTATAACACGTGGAGTTTAAATTATTTGACAGTTCCCTTTCAGGATTTGGGAACACCATGGAAATGACTGCTCATGGTGCTGCTGGGCAAGCCCTGATAATGTGCAGGGCATCCTGGGGCCAGCTGCAGCTGTGAGCCCCAGAACAGCCAGCTCTTCCCAGCAGCTCATAATTCCCTCTCCAAACTCACCTGGCCTCCAGGGCCACAGGCTGCCATTCCTCTCTCCATCCCTGCCTCTGTCCAAGGTGAAAGGTCCATAGCTTTTTTCATGCTATTTCTCAAGCATTTGTTCCCCTCAGCAGTCCACACTGGACGCACACAACAACTCTGCTGCTCCAGGCTTACCAAATAACATCTTTGAGATCGGAGATTTGGCCTCAGCCAGGCCAAAATTGTCATTCTTGCTAGCATTTCATTTCATAAGGAAAGTGGAATCATAGCACTGTCTACTGGACTTTCCAGCAGGAACTCACCCCTTTTCTCATCCATATTCCAACATAGGCACAGAGGTCCTTAGGGGCAATGCAGCTCTCACAGCTTTCAGTGGGATACAGAGGTCCTTGATGGACATGTTGTAATCTCATGGTCATTTCTGAGGGCCAGCAGGCTCAAGAAAAGTGTTCTGAAGAGAAAAAGCCCCACAGGACTAAAATTTCTCATGATTCTTTCACTCTCCTAGGCTTAGTTTATGAAATCTGATGTGAGGGAGGGCATTTTGGAAAAAAAAAAATATTTTTTTAAGTAAAAAAACCTAATCTGGGGAAAGAAGTATTGTAGATTGTCTAAAAAGAAAAAAAAAAGCCTGATGTAAGAGACAAAATAATAGAACAGAAAACAGGTGAATAAGGATTAAATCTTCTGGAATGAACTCTTTCAAAAGTCTCACAGAGGTAATGAGAGCAAAAAAAATGTTTAATGTGTTGTCAGAAGGGTGAGTAAAATACACAGTTCAAGAGACTGGATTTGTAAAAAACATTCTGGGGCTGCAGATGCCTGTGGGACAATCTCATTGGAAATATTCTCTAAAGTCGGGTCATGAAATTATTAGGAGAGCAGCCCATAGATCGAAAAAGAGAAATATAGTTGATTCATGGGTGCTTTTGGGTGAGGGGAAAAAATAGAAAGCTAGGCTCAGCCTTTGCCACAAAGCAAAAAGAGACTTAGCAGATTTCTCATCAAAGTGTAAAGAAGCCTCTGGGAAAGAAACAGATTGATGTTACCAAGTTGTTTAAGATAATAACTACATCCAAAGCATGGAGCTGTGGTTGGAGGTTAAGAAGGAGAGTAGTCTATGAGCAATTTGCACAGAGCAGCTACAAAAGAGACCACATCGTTAAAGGTAGGAATTGAAAGCATGTAATGACAGCTAGTTATTTTATTTTATTTCTTTAATTCAAGGAAAACAGAAGGCACAGCCACTAGCTAAATTAAGAAGAATAAGATGAAGACATATGGATAGATGGGAGCCCACCCTGAGGAAAAACAAATCAGCCTTTAGTGTCCTGCGGTGAGGAAGAGCAAACTGTGACGGGCCATATGTCCTCACCCTACCACAGGAGAGAAGAGGGAGGATTGGGATGAGCAGGATCCTGCACCAAGCACACTTAAGGCTATCCTGGGGCCAGCTCAGCTGCACTGGGTTGTCCTGCTGGAGATGCATCCCAAGCAGGGCAAACAGGGATGCTCGTCCTCTCCAGAGTAGCATTAGAGCATGGACCTTGCAGGGCTTTCCAGGGAGAATTTCACAGCCTACCAGGAAAAGCAATGTTTTTGGTGTTTGAAATTGCATGAATTGCTGGTCAGAGAAGGGAGGACTGTGTTAGTGGGGGAGGAGAGGAGGAAAAGTGAGCATCCCTGGAGCAGCAGAGTCCAGGGACACCACAGAGATGAGAGCCATGATGATGACAAACATACATGGGTTTTCATCCTTTGGCCTCACTGCCAGCAAGAATCTCTAGAGTTTTATCAAAATTCTTAGGCTGTCACAAGCTAAATAACTGGTTTTAGGAGCAGAGGAGCTGCGGTGGGGCTTCTATGAGAAGCGGCCAGAAGCTTCCCCAGTGTCCAGCAGAGCTGATGCCAGCCAGCTCCAAGACAGATGTGCCACTGGCCTCGTCTGAGCCCATCAGGGACAGCAGTAGCACCTCTGGGGTAACAGAGTTAAGAAAGGGGAGGAAAAGCTGGCAAAACAGCAAATGGAGACAAGAGTGAGAATATGTGAGAGAAACAGCCTTGCAGACACCAAGGTCAATGAAGGAGTGGGAGGGGGCGCTCCAGGAGCAGATGGATGCCAAAAGGAGGCTGTGACCATGTGGGAAGCCCACACTGGAGCAGGCTCCTGGCAGCAGCTGTGGCCCCATAGAGAAAAACGCCCAGCTGGATCAGGTTTGCTGGCAGGACTTGTGACCCTGTGGGGGACCCAGCCTATTCCTGAAAAAACTGCAACCCATAAAGGGACCCAGGCTGGAGCAGTTTGTGCAGAACTGCAGCCATGGGGAGTTCTCATGCTGGAGAAGCTCATGGAGGACTGTGTCCTGTGGGAGAGACCCCACACTGGAGCAGGAGCAGAGTCTGAGGAGTCCTTTCCCTGAGGAGGAAGGAGCAGCAGAGCCAACATGCCATGAACCAACCACAGACCCCATTACCTGTCCCCCTGCACCACTGCAGGAGAGAAAGGAGAGAAAATCAGGAGTAAGGTTGAGCCTGGAAAGAAGGATGGGGTAGGGGAAAATTTTTTTCAGGATTTGGTTTAATTTCTCATCATCCTACTTTGATTTGATTGGAACTAAATCAAACTAATCTCACCCTATCCTTATCTTGACCCGTGAGCCTTTTGTTATATTTTCTGTCTCCTGTCCAGCCAAGGAGAGGAGTGATGCAGCTTTGGCAGGCATCTGGCATCCAGCCAGGGTCAGCCCACCGCAATACCAAAGCCAATATTTTCTTTTTCTGCAGGACTTTTTCCTCCAAGGACTTTGGTTATTATTGAGGAGACATCAAGTATGTGGAACCTGAATTGGCACCATGTTATAGTGGTGTAAAGCCATGGAAAAGCAGAGCAGTGAATCAGGTGCCCAGTCTCAGTAACCCTCATACATTTTCATTCAGGCCATAATGGAGTTCAAACAACTATTTGGACCACTTAGAAAATGAAGATGAAATGCATAAGGCACCACAAGAGACTTTCAGAAAGGCACACAGCATGACCAAATCCTTCTCATTTTTAATATTTCCATTTCTTCTTCTAAACTTTTCCTTTAAACTTGAAAATAATGAGAAAATGTGCTTCCTTGAGACAAGCCAGTACTATCAGCTAAACAGCCTCACATTCATCGTAGCACTCTAAGTGCTCTGGAATGCTTTTCAGCCCAGAGGATAATAGTATTAGACGACCAGAAAGGCTGTCCTGTAAAAGACTGTTATTATGATTTCCAGTCTCAGAAGTTGGCTTAATCCAGCTGAGCACACACATGTTATTTAGAGAGGAGACTGAGCTCAGACACTGCTATCACCATCATCTTTATTGCAAATGAAGGGTTCAGCCAGTGAAAGGCAAGTCACGTTTTTTTTGTCCTAAGCCCTGCAAATAGTGGCTGTTGCAATCGTCTTTGCACTCTGCAGCAGAGTCTGGAGCTGCTGAATGCAGAGCTGTTTGCACAGATTTGCATCTGTCTAAAAATTCCTGTTTTCTCTCTTGTCACCTAATCAATCAAAAGGTAAAAGATGCACTCCCTGCACCCTCCAAGGAAAACAGCTCTGTGCCCACACAAAAGGCAAAGCATGAGCATAGGGGTTAGCTAGAGGTGGTAAGCTGTGAACCCTGTAACAGGAGCAATTTTTTTCACTGCTTGAAATTTCATGCTGCTCTTCCTCTGTCTATGGAACAAAAGAAGAAAAGGCAGTGATGCTCTGAATTGGGAAAAAAATAATCTAGGATTGTTCCCTGCATGAGAAAAATATGTTTGGAGGATTACTTGGGGTATTTGCACCTTGACTGGAGGAGGAAATGCTGCACAGCTTCTCTCCCAGGGTTTAGGCAGAAGAGCTCCCTCCCAAAGGACTGGTTCTCCCACCCACACTTCCCCAGGTGAGCAGGACCCATCTCACACCCCAGCTTGCCAAGGAGCAGCAGCCAGGCACCAATCCCTGTGGGTCAGCTTGCAACTGGCACCACTGCTTGGAATTGCTCTAACCTGCCCATGCCAAAACCTGCCAGGGCCACTGCTGCCCCATCTGTAGGGTGGGGGTGAGCCTTCCCACTCCATCCTTTTTGCTCCAGGGGGGATATTGCATTTCATCACACAGCACTGGAGTGAAGGCCCTATTTGTGAATATCCAGCACAGAATTCCACCTATTCATTCTTGCACTGGCAGTGTCTCTGCTAACAGCCCTTGTCAGGGCAGCCTCAGCCACACTTTTGCAAGACAAAACAGCTCAGCCTCCCTCTGTCCTTCCAGTCACCTCCCAAGAAAGGAGCCACTGGTCATCAGATTCATGCCAGGATGGGAGGGACAGCAGCTTCCTCTCCTTAGTCCCAGAGAAGCAGCTCAAACAAGCTGAACCCCAGTGAGCAGCAGCTCTTCCCGGGCAAGCACTTCTTCCCTGGCACATTTCCCCATGGGAGACAAGCACAGGGACCTTAAAATAAATCTGTCTTTTTAAAGCAGAGATGCTAAATGAAGGTTTGAGATCAAAGGCTGGGATTCTCACATTTTGCCAAGATAGACATATACATTCACGAGATTTTTGGTGTAACAAAATACTTGCTAATGAAGAGGATCATAATCTTATTATTAGCCCGAACTACCACAGTATGTCATTCAAGAGCGGGTTGGAATATGTCCTAGTTTAGGAAGTTGCACAGTGGGTTTTGCTTTTGATTTAATGAGCTGTGATTGTGTTTATTTTCAGCAGCAACTATGCCCGTTAAATTTTGGTTGAAGGTCTGATCGTTAACGACAGTAATCGACGGAAAGGATGAATTTAGGTTGAAGGGGAGGAAAATGGGAATTGTATGTCTCTGGGATTCAGTCAACACAGGATGCTGGAATTCAGCAAACACAAGGTGGTCAGGAGAGCCTGCACTTTCTCTGCTTTTGCAGTGCCTGATGATGGGTTTTTAACTACTGGTTAACTCAATTAAGGGGATTCAGACATGGAAAAACAAAGATTTTTGCTGTTATGGAGTGGGGCACAGAGGTGTAGGCAATCAACAGTGGGGGCCAGACTTTCCTTCTGTGGGATGAGCCATAGTGGGACAAGGTCATCAGCTGGCTTCCACTATCAAGATCACAGAAATTCTAAGATGGCCGGGGGAACATGTCAGTGCTGTGTAACAATTGAACAACATACCAGACGAGCAAAATGGAGAAGAAAGGGGAAGAGAAATATAGAGATGTGTACTTTGAAAAAAAGCATTGCTGCAGCAGAGCTGGTTGGTGTAGGCCCTGCTCTGGAGTGAGAAGGGGCCCACTGCAGCAGGGTTTCCCCAGATGAACCCTCCCCACTGCTGCCTGCCTGGGTAACTGGAGCTGGCATGACGAGCAAGAAGGGCAGGGCGGGATGAGGCGCAACTCAGACCCACCCCTCCATCACACTCCTTTTGCAGCTGGTGTCTGTATCTTGGTTTCCAGTCTTACAAAGGATGCTGTGCTTTGTGTTTGACACCATCAGCCCCAAAGGGGTCCAGCACAGTTTATTTTCCAGCATCAAAGCGTGCATACACAGGCACATGTATGTATGTACAGGCAGGACATCCATAAGGGGCATGAAGGAAACACAGACATGGACAGACACGTGGATAGACACACACAGCCAGTTGTAGCCTTTAAAAGCTTGCCATGTACAATATTAGAATGGTTGTGCCCAGCCTGGACACGGGGCTCAGCCGGAGGCTGTTGGCTTGTGCCAGTCAGCGAGGTGTTTTGTGGAGCAGTCACCGACCAGCAGTTTGTCAGCTCCAGCGCCTGTAAATTCCTGTGGCAAGTATGAAAAATCAGTCAACACGTTGTTCTATTTTAAAAGCTGGGTTTTTTTATGACGGCCGTCTGTCTCACGGGGCACCCCTTTTCTCCACCACGGCGGTGTCCCCTACCCCCCAGACCCCCTCGGGAAGGGGTGAAGCTGGAGACGACACCCAGGAGTCGCTCGGAGGGGACGGCGATGGGGCAGGAGGACACAGCCCCAGAGATCTCCCGGCTGCCGGGCGGCTCAAGGGGCTCATTGTGCCCGGGGCTGGGCGGTGCTGCCCTCCCCGCGGGCCGGGGCTGGCAGCGGGGCGGGCCGGGGCGG
>NW_005054322.1:1122927-1126308 GCF_000277835.1 Geospiza fortis
CGGGCAGGGTTGGCGGGGAGCTCCCGCACGTACAGGAGGCACGGGCTGGAAGTGCTCCTTGCGAGGAGGTCTATAAAGAGGTCTTTAAGCAGACCTGTAGGGTTTTTTCCTTTCAAAAATCCCAAACACCTAAAAACCCAAACCCATAATCGCTTCTTTGGTGGCTGTGTGGATGGAGCTTCATGGAAGCACATTTATTAGCAAACACGAAACACATCTTTGAGAGCACAGACTGTACATTGATTTCTGCTCACAAATCCTCAGTGAACTCAAACCCCAACAAGACCCCAGGGATTCACATCCTGGGCAAACTCCAGCTCTCAGGACAGAAAAACATTGAAATGTGTAAATTTTTTTTTTTATAGCATCTACATTCTCAGTCCAGATTCTACCTGGACCTTCAAGTATGTAATGCTGTAATTAACCCATTAACAGGCACCATTCGTTCTGGTGCTTTGTTTGACTGTGCATACACCTAGATTTGCAGCTGTGGAGCAATTTTTAAAGTTAAGTTTTATTATTTACAGTTTCTGGGGTACATGGGAAACACTTTATGCAAAGAATGAAACTGAGAAGTTGGTGATCAGTTAAAGACTCAAACTTCAGAGCATTAGAACATGTTTACAGATTAACTTTTCTTTCTGTTTACACAGAATCTGTGTTTAAAACATATTTGAAACATGATGGTGCACACATGAATGTACCATTCTCCATAAATTAAATTAGTATCCTTGAATTTACTTTGGAAGAAGTTTGGTACTGCCTCTGGCCACACGCCAGCCCTCATCAAGGAGAGCCTTGTGTGAATTCCAGCAGCCAGAGCAAAGATGGCCCTGTGAGATACACCCCTACACATAGGGGTAATTCAAATAATCAGAAAGAAAAGTACAGGGTTTTACAGCAAAAAGACAGGACACTGCTGACCTCTAAGATGTGCTGTAAGAACCATGTGCTTCTCTGGGCTTTTGGAAACGGAGAGAGATGCAAATGGTGGCATAGGCAGGGGACAGTGCTTTCAGCTCTGAGCAGGTAGGTGCATCTGTGGAGTACAAGACAACGCTTCCCTTTTTTAATGCTCCTGTCATCTAAATTCAGCCATACAAAATATGTCACATTCACAGTTTCCATTAAGCTTCAAAGTGGCTCTCTAGATGAAGACACTTGGAAAGCTGAGAGTTATTTTTCCAAACTGCCTTCAAACTCAGAAAGCTACACTTGACATGCAAATGTTTAGGAAGCAACTGCAAAATAAATCCAGGGTAATTCATTAAAAAAACCTAATGCAATTTAAAAATTCTTGGGTTTATTTTATATCTTTAGATCCTTCCCTAACTGACAGGGCTATCAAAGTCTCAACTCTAGCTCAGCCCCTGTCAGGGGGAGACCACATACACTGGTCTGGTTTTATGGACCACGTTAAACAGGAGTCCTAGAAAGCAGAAATATGGGAGTGGCTGTGTATAACTGAGGAACCATAAATCTTTAGCACCTTAGACTTCCCTGAGCGAAGGTGAGAGAAGAAAAAATTTGTCTCTAGCTGTCAGTGTAAATTTTTCATTAAAATGCTGTAAGGGCTTTTTTAAGACCCAAAATAAACTGCTTGTGCAGCACTTTCAGCAGAGCTGCACAGGAGAATCACAAAACCCCTCCACAGATTGTGGTCCTCCAGCAAATACAAACCACACTGCAGCTCTCCTCATTGAAAATAGGATAAGGGCAAATAGGCTGACAAGGAAAATACCAGCCTATACAACTTCACATCCAATTTAAACAAAGTTCACATCCATTACAAGCTGGGAAGTGTGTTCGTATTCAAGAGGAACCTGTTTTCCTGTGCCTCAGCAGAACATCCTAAGAGATAAACACGGGTTGGCCTCCTTCAGAGTAGGACATTCACACCTGCTGTCCTTTAGGAATCATGCCAGCATAACAAGCAATTCCTAAAATGTCCTATAAGAGGGTTTTTAGGTCAGAGTGAACATGGGTAGGGACTTACCCCACATTGTTTTTGAAGAAAAACTATAAGCATTCCCTGGAAGGGGGATCTCGGCTCTCTGGTCCTACCTGATGCTCAGAGCAGGGACAGCTGTGGGGTCAGAGATGGTTGCTCAGGGCTTTATTTTTCACAGTCAGGCTGTGAAAACTTCCAAGGGTGGTGACTGAACAACCTCTCAGGGCTGGCTGCCCCACTGCCAGCCAGCCCCAGTGCTGAAGTAGTGCAGTGTTGGTTGTTGGTGGGTTATCAAATGCCTGCAGCAGCAAAATTTAGGAGCTAAATAGGGATATGAGAGTCAGATTGACCCATTGCCTGGTGTAGGAGGAAGGCAATAAGTAATTACTGGCATGTGCTACTCTCTTTTATTGATTCCAGGTGTACAATGTTCACTATACTATGAGCATTAATGGAAAAGTACAAGATGGATCAATGGAAATAGATGCTGGAAACAACTTAGAGACATTCAAAACAGGAAGTGGGAGTGAAGAGGCAGTTGAAGTCCATGATTTTCAGATCGTAAGTAGTGCCACTCTTGTCCTTCATGTAACACACTCCAGCACTGGACTCTTAAGGACACCTTGTTCTGCCCTGACTTCTCTGCCCCGCTTAGTTTCAGGTTCCAGCCTCCAACCATCCACACAAACATTTTTGCTGTCCTGGCTTGCATTCCCAGGGAGACAGGCAGTTTCCTCCAAAACAAAAATCTAAGTGCTTTTTGGAGATCAGCCATGCCAGGTAACATTCCAGGAACTGGTGTGGATTAGGCTGCATCAGGTTTGACTCCATGTAAATACTTGGCATTTTCAAACCACTGAGCAGAAATGTGACATGTGACCTTGGGGTCCTACTAGAAAAACATTCTGTCCGGCTGTGACACAACCCTCTCATGATTTCAAGTGGTTTGAACTGGCAGAAACACCTCCCCCAGACATCCCTGTTTGAGGAGCAGAGGGGCAATACAGCAAGCCAAGGAGACACCGAGGAGAGACCACTCTGCAGTGCTTGACTTGGGGAGCTTCCTTTGCCTTGAGGTCAAGGATGGGAGCTGCTCTCCATGGCTTGGCGAGGTTTCATCCCCATGGCAGAGGATGGAGGCATTTGGCACAGTTTATGCATCTGTGCACCAATGCCAGGTGCCGGGCCCCTAGGGCTGACAGCAAACACACTTAGGCACCCCAGCAACTCATGGCTACTCAGCACAGAGCCGAGTTAAGCCCTCTGCAAGTCAAAGCAGCACCTAAAACAAAGATGCTGCTGCTAGGAAGCATCTCTGCTTCTGGAGCAGCCACCTTTCCCTTGCTGGATCTAGAAAGGCAAGGAAATCCAGCTCCTTGGCTTTTCAGCAAGAACAAACAAATCCATGCCAGGAGATGCTGGACCCCCAA
>NW_005054322.1:1130439-1132299 GCF_000277835.1 Geospiza fortis
TCCCTACAGCTGTGGTTCTGCCTTTATGCAATTCTCATTAGCATCACCATAGCAACATTATCAGCAGCTGAGTAAGAGCAACCACAGCGAGCTCCTCTCATTTGCCTTTGCCATTTCACATCTGCACAGAAGCACCAGTCCACTGAGAGATGCTGAATTCATGTTTGCTCCAGATGTGTTGCTGCCTGTGAGATACTGCCTGTCACAGCCAGGTTAGGAACCAGCTCCTGACACCAACCAGCTCAAGGGACCTCCCAGGGACGGTGCCTGCTTGTAATTACAGAGGGCCAGGGACAACCTCAGCAAAGGGATGATGCCACCTGGGTTTTCAGCCAAGAATGCACACAAAGGAGAAAGCAACTGAAGAGGCATGCTTCCAACAGACTGGATTTACATTAGCAGTGTTGGATTGACTGGCACTGCTGGAATGACAGCACGGTCAGAGAAGGCTTGGATTTGGCAATATAGGGTATTCCTAGAACATCTGGAATACACCACAAAGCCTTATGTCCTAATGCACCCATCCTTGCATAGCCATCTCCTCTCTCACTGCTTTTTGTAGTCATTTTATTGTGAAGGGGCTGTGTCCAGCTACACAGGACCTGCAGACACACAGGGCATGGCTCAGGTGCCCCAGTATCATCCATCTCATGCTGCACTACATCACAATGTGCTGAGTTGGAAGGGACCCACAAGGAACATCAGGTCTGACTCCTGGCACAGCACCATCCCTAAGTGTCACACCGTGTGCCCGAGAGCATTGTCCAAATACCTCTTGGTCTCCACCAGGCTGGTGCTGTGACCACTTCCCTGGGGAGCTGTGCCCACTCAGCCACCCTCTGGCTGAAGAACCTTTTCCTGATATCCAGCCTGAACCTCCCCTGCATAACCTCAGGCCATTCCCTTGGATCCTGTCACTGTCACCACAGAGCAGAGATCAGTGCCTGTTCCTCCTCTTCCCCTCATGAGGAAGCTGTAACTGCAAGGAGGGCTCTCCTCAGTCTTCTCCAGGCTGAACAGACCTCAGCTGCTCCTCATACAGTTTCCCCTCAAGGCCCTTCTCCATGTCCCAAACCCTCCTTTGGACACTCCCTTACAGTTTAATGTCTTCCATTGTGGCACCCAAAACTGCACATGAAGGCATCCGTGATACCCCTTCAAGGCAGAGAGGGGTCATGCTGACACCCACACCCCTTTCTCCTGGCAGCTAGAGGCCAGGCAGAAAACCAGCACAACTTAAAGGGCACTAGGTAATTATATTTAGGTGGTTGACTTGTGCAACCACGTGAAAAAACACAAAAATGTTGCCATTTACAATGAGGTATCTAAATTTACAATGTAGAAGAGAGCTCTTGTATGCTTACCCAAAACCTACAGTAGAAATGTAGACACTACAGACAATGGCAAGCTGTTGATGCCTGAGGTTCTGGCACGGGCTGGAAGGTTACGTCCCAGGACTTGCAGGAGACTTGCTCCTTCTCTTGCTTAGAACTAGACATCTATGGTTTATGCAACTGCATTTCACCCTAGTAGGCCAGACAAAGTCCCACACACAGATTTCTGCACCAAACTGCCCGTCACAAACTTCCCTTTGCTGTCACAGACACTTATTTGTACAGACTGAACCAAACTGCCCCCACATTTTTGTAAAACTGTGTCACAAGGGTACCATGCCACCAGCTAGCACAATTTCAAGACTGCCTACGTTAGGTGCTAAGTTACAGTTCAAATCATGTCAACTAATTCCTTAACAGAGCTACTCCAAGTAGCCTACAGCCTGCATGGAAGCACTTACGTAAAACACCCCCCCACTTTCAGAAATCAAGCAAAAACTTCTAGACCAATTTGACCAAAATTGTG
>NW_005054322.1:1132318-1163693 GCF_000277835.1 Geospiza fortis
GAAGAGCGTTTTATTGCTTCTGGTTTTAAATAAGGTTAAGCTTCAGACTGAAAATTCAGTGGCAATTTTAGCAGAGCTGAGGCACTTTCTTGGGGGAGGTGAGGAGCTGGAGGGCTGTGCACAACCCCCTGCCTTCTACTTTTGCAGGGCATAACTGGGATCCGCTTTGCTGAAGGAGAAAAGTGTTACATCAAAGCTCAGCCAAAAGCTCACATCCCTGAAGTTGATGCTATGGCTAAAGCGAGCCTCTCATCTGAGCTGGTAAGGGGTAGTTTGTTGGCTTTTTTAAACTAATCTTTGTATAGAGAGAGCCTAAAGGAGGTACTTAAATACAAATACAAATGGCATTTGGAAGCCACTCTGGCTCATGGTAGGGATAGGAGGGATATTTGGGATTCACTGACTGGTTGCAAGAAGTCCCTGAAAGGTAAGAAAAACAAGGTTGGTGTCAGACATGCCACTGTGTCCAGGGACATCATGAGAGGCTGCAGATTAGTGAGTGGGGAAGCCACAGACTGATTTCTGCCAAATCCACAGGAGATCTCCGTGACAAGAGCACCTGCCTGAGACCAGGCTGTGCACGAGGCTGGAAGGGAGGGCCTGGAAGAAGCAGCTGCTGTAGTTAATGCAAAGGAGGACTGTGGTAGATCCCAGGAGATTTCTATCAATGCTCTTGAGCAGAAGCATGAACTCCATCACTCTAGTCAGTAAAAGGGAATTGTGGAAAACATGGCAAAAATTAAAATGACTCAGAAGAAATAATTTATTTCAAAAAATATTACTTTGCCTTCTTAGCATAAAACTTAATTTTACATGTTAATTAAATTTCATAGAATTTGCATCACAACCAGCACAGAAGCTGCAGTTCTTACCCAGATACCACCAAACCTCCTCACATTTGCCCAAAAAGCCAACTGCTTTATGCGCTCAAAGCCTGAGTTTCTCAGAGCTCAGACCCACAAAGTTACTGCTCACACAGGAGTGGCTCCAGTGACTTGAGTCCAGCTGAGCCTGGATGCTGCTGGAGGCTCAGTCACTGGCAGGAAAGCGCAGGAGATCCACAGCCCCTTTCCCTGGCTTTGCTCTGCCCTGGGAGAATAAAAGCAAGATACAATTAGCGGGGAGAGAGGCGCTGTTAATGCTGCACCTTCCTGCAGTGGGGCTGTGACTGCTGAACATCTGCTTTAAAATTAAGGGGAAAAAGATCTCTCCTAAGAGTCAGAAAGGCTGACAAATGTTACAAAGCCTCCTGAAGCTGGCAGGATTTTCCCCATGATGGGAAAGAGAACTTGCACGAATTCCAGAGAGAGAGTTCCATCTTTCCTGCCTTGCCTTATTTTAAAGGCAGCCAGCCTTCACTTAATTAGCACTATTGCTTGAAGTCAAAGATTGAATTTTTCATCTTTTTGTAAAAACAAAGTCACAGACCTGAAGACATTATCCTAAATAATCAAAAACTTATTTCTAATTCTACCTGCTGACAGTAAAACTATTTCCTTGTCCTGTTTTTTGTGCATCTTCTGCCAAGATGCAGCACCTCTGTGACTGTTGCAATGAATCACATGCACCAAGCAGCTTAGTGCTACCACTAAGACAATAACTTTTCCCTGTCACTCAATTTTCCAGGCCAGATGTACTACAGGAATGGCAAAGTAGTATTTGTTTTTCTGGCCAAGTCATCTTTCTGATATGAAGTATTTAGGAAAAAGTATGCATATGCTGTTTTCCTGCAAAGGGCATCATAGCAACACTACCTACAAAAATTGTTGAGTAAAATGAGTTTTATAGATACCCACGTTCTGGCTGCTCACAAGTCAGGATCATTTCAAACAGAAACAAAGGATATTTTTATTTCTGAAAATTAGAGTCAGATATTTCTGATGTTGATAAAAGCTTAAGTGGGAGAATATAAATAAAGAGCAGTAGACAGATTGGATAGCAAACTTAAATGACTTGAGACCTACAAAATAAATCAATAAACACTAAAGAAACAACAACTCAAGGGAATAAATTGATCTAGTCAGTTATATAACAAGTCTTGATGACTTTTATGAAAGCAATTTAGAATTTTAACTTTGAAATCATGCTGGTTTTCATGATTCAAAAGTTAGTCTTCTTTTAATATTTCACCGTTGCTATAAAATACTTACACATTTTATGTAAAATAATACTTTGAACTAACAACTTTAAAGAATCAATCACTGGCATTTTCCTACATTACTTTGAAGATATGAACCAAAAACCTGCAGGGTACACTTCAAAAAGGCAGGCTCCTTTAACTTGCACTTCAAGCTTTTGGTCAATTGAATTACTTTTACCAAACAAGACCTTTAATCAGACCGATCACATTGACTTAAAACTGGAAGCTGGAGCAGTTCTCAAGCTATAATCTTCCCTAAAACTTTTGAACAAGATTCGTCCCCTCCCCCCCCCCCCCATACACACATTGTAAATAGAGTTATATATTGGGAGTATGGCAAATGAGAACAGGGCATAAGAAAAGATGAAGGACTTGGGTTTTGCTGGTATTCCATTGCTGATTTGCTGAAGGTGGTAGAACTTTGGTTTCTACCACCTGAAATTCTGGTGCTTTGGGATGAAAGACCTCTGTCACCCAGCCCTCATACATGGGGCAGAAGCCTTCCAGGAGTGAGATGGGTGAAATCACAGCCCCAGCAAAGCTGACAGAGGCTTTGCCCTTCATTTCAGTGGAGGCAGCCTTTCCCCAGGCTTTGGCTCAGCACGATTCCCTCACATTCATGACATAGAAGGATGCTCGGTATTAGTTGCAGCGGATAATTATACAGTTTGGTGCTCAAGAATTAGCAGCGAGCAGGCACATGACTGCTCACTGAGCAGCAAAGGATTTATGCTCTTCTATTTGCAGGAAGATGAAATCATGCCTGTGAGATTTGACAAAAACTCCCTTATCTGGGTGGCTGCAGATGAGCCTATCAAGCATAACAGCTTCCTAAGCCCCAAAATTCTAGAGCTTTGCAAGGATCTTCCAATTTTCTGGCTGCGACCAACATATCCCAAAGGTAACATTTCTTTTATTTGAAAACTATGTTATCCCTCCCTTCATCTAAATGCCTTCCCTTCATCAGGTTTGCTACTGAAGCTAGCACATCTGGGAAACCAGACTCCTTTCCTCCCTTGCCCACACCTTCCTGGGCTTGTGCCAAGATTGTAGGCTTGGAGTTTATCCCCTAGATATTTTCCATCCTTGTATTTACTTAGACAATTTGCATAGCCCAAGTGGGTGACTTGCTAGGAAATGAAACATTTCCAGAGAGGTTAGTCTACTTCTAGAGAAGGACAAGACAAGAGCTTAAACTGTAGGCAGCTGACACCAGGTAGCAGGAACACTGGCCAGGAGTTTGGGACCATAGCCTGTCCTGTTTTCTACCCTGCATCCCCAGAGGAATTCAGTGGAGTGGAAGATGCTTTAAGCCAGCCAGCTGATGCATGGTTTGAGACCCTGGGGCAGTCCCAGCTCTGAATTTGGGCCCCATAGGCAAGCTTAGCAAAGGTGTTCAGGAGTCACCAGGAAAATGGCAATTCCTCCAGGTAACTTCCAGGCTTAGGAGGAGACAAGGCTCAAAAATATTTACTCCTCCTTGTCCACTTAATATCAGAACACTTGGGTGGGACAACATGTGCGAAAAAAAAAAAACCTACCACATTTTAGAGCACCTGTGGACCCAAGCTACCAATATTTTCCACTTCCCTTCATGATCTTGCATATCCCACCGGGCAACAAAAGAGCAGCATCAAAGCTGTCCAGAACCAGATATCCTTGAGAGCAGAGCACCATCCCACCATAAAAGCATTTTTGAAAATAAGTGAGATGTGAACAGCTGGTCTTGCTAGTGCTGGAAACTGCTGCTGGGTAAGTATCTGGGTGAGTGACTACAGGCTGGGCCAAAAAATCCCCAACAAATCTCCTCAAATTTTGCTTCAAGGAGAGAAGGATGGGGGGGGGTGGAAGGCAATCACACTGCTTTGGACTGGCATTGGCTGCAGACAAAACGGAGGAAGGCAAGCAGCTCCCATGGCGATGCACGTCAAGTTTGCCAAGGCACAGTTTTGGCTTTCTCTCTGCCCTCCATCCTCTCCTTTTTTAATATTTAAAGAAATCACTGAAATATTAGGTAACTACAATGACACACTCAAGGTAAGATTGTCCCTCGGTGATTATTCCTTCAGATAACCAAAGGAGACAAATGAAGAGAAATAAGCGCCAGTCAGAACCAAACTTCGATGAGGAAGACTTGGAAGCTGCTTCTGAAGAAGTAAACTCCAGGTCACACGCCGTGCAGCTGACTCAAGAGCTTGGCAACCAGGCTAACGAAACCAGGCCAATGGGACAAGAAACTGATCAAACATTTAATCCAGACAACCCATACAATGTGAGTATTTGCACTGTAATCTTCCTTCAAAGCTCAGGACTGTGTTGGACAGGTAACACTGGTAATGTGGGGCTTGTCATTATTTTTTTATCTGCACAGTCTTTGCTTGTTCAGCTTTTCTAGGAAATAATAGACTGGTAAAACACCTAAGAAGCTCAAAAATGTCTTCCCTCCATCCTCTTCTCATAGTTTTAGATTTCTGAAACAAGTCTGAAACAAGCACAAGTGCTTGAGATCACAAGGCTAAGGCAAGTTGATGCCAAGTTGCTTTTTGAGGTTTCCAGATCCATATGGAAACAGCACTGGAGATGTGACAAGGGTAGCACCTTCTAGAAACAAACCAAAGCTGGTCTTGATCAGACAGCTGAGACCCATCATTTACTATGTGAAGAGAGTCCAGTAGGTAGAAACATGCTTTGCTCTCAAACAAATTAGTACCAGACATGACTGCTACAGGGGAACACAGCAGAAGTGTCTGGGTGCAAAGAGATAAAGGTTCAGTCAAATAATTTTCTTTTTCAGCCTCTTCTCTGTGAGGGTAAGCAATCCTAGACTGGCAATAACCTAGCAGAGAAGAATCTGTTTCGAGACAGCAGCAGTGGGTGGAGGATGACTGTCATAAAACTTGTTCTCACCCTTCAAGAAGCAGCAGCCCCCAGAAAGAGCAGAGGAGCCACCCTGCTGCGTCCCAACACCTCTGCCACGCTGCAGGAACACTGGCTGTGCAGGAGGCACCTTCCAGTCTGCTGCACCAGCGCCAGACAATTTACACCCACCATTTGGTGCAGCAGGAGTAAGTCATTTTAATACAACACTGTCACAAGATAAATGCCTCCTGCTTTGGAAGTAAGTCCCAGCTTTGACTTGACGTTTATGCAACAGCAGGAGATCATTATACTGTGACAGCATTCTGCCGAGTTGACATCCCTTAATTAAACTTAAATTAATCACTCCAAATAAAGTGGATCTAAATCGACTCTCTCACGAGGTCAGTAAAACATCAGTGGCACTGGAATGTAGCTTCTCCTCACAGCCACTAAGGTGACCGTCTCCATGAGGCCTGAGCTGCCCTGCCTCTGGAGGCACAACAACTGCCACAGGTCTGCTCTTCCAGCCAGGGACAGCCGGGCCAAATGGAGAAGGGCCAGACACATGCAGCCATCAGGCTCCCCTCAGCCTGTAGGGCAGGGTTTGCCCTCACCAACAGCTCCTGCACTGATGCCAATCACCAGGCTTTCTTAGAGACCAGCCACTGGACTGACAAGCACCATTAATTATGCTCCAGGCCTTTCCTGGAGGATGAAATGAATCCTCCCTAGAGCTATTTCTCTTTACTTACTGTAAGTGAAGCCTGGACAATGAGCTCAGGTGATGTTCATGGTGCAGGTATCTGAATTCAAGGATGATGAATCCTGACCAAGAAAACATCTTCCCTGCTCTCAGGACTGGGAAGGAGTTGCTGGGGTCCCTAAAAACATCCAGCTGTCACTAATGTCCTGTGCAAGCCCAGACAAGGGGTGGCACCTTTCTGTGTAACTTTTTTAGTTGTGCTGCTACTTTCCAAAGTATTGCAGCATTTCCAAAAATGAATGACAACTGCTCTGGTAAAAAGCTGACTGGTACTTCAGTATTTGTGTATTACTGATGCTTTTCTTGAAGTAACACCAATGGGCAAAGAACAACCCAAGTTTCCAAAAGCAGAATATCGGGTTACCTTTTTTTCCCCAGAAATGAGGAATTTTGAAGGGTAAAGGCTTTTAGGTATTTTGTGCATGCTTTGCTCCATATAACTCCTTACTGTCAGCTACAGAACAGGTACAATTCTCACTGTCAACAATGCATGTAAGTGTAGTGGGGTGGGAGGGAAGGAACCAGAGTCAGAGACAAGAGCCAAATCCTCAGAAAACTGCAGGGGACCAGAGGAACAGTTTCCTAAAAGTGATGTAAAAAGCATTAAAATACAGAATCTAAAACTAATCATAAAAACCACACCATATATTTCAGGAATTCTCACCTACATTAAAGATTCAGGTAACTATCTTGAAATAATTTCTGTCACTAATATTTAAAGTTTGGGAGGAGCTTACTGTTGCTGGAGCTTTTGCAAGGACAGTAGAATAAAAATAACGAAGTTAGAGCTGCCTGTTGTTCTTTCCATTTTGCAAGGGTGATCGCACCAATTCTATGCTTCTGCCAAAGACAGCAAGTCAAAAGAAAAAATAATAAAGCAAGATGCATGGGACACTTAGTGGGAGTTTTGTCAATTTCCACAGCACAAGGAAAACCTTTGTGGGGTTAAGGGGAGCATGGATGTATTCTGCTATTCCATGAGAATGAGAGCACTGGGATGACATTTAATATTTCACATTACAGCAGCTGGAAGGTGAAGGGATGGCTTTTGACCCCATGCTGGATCACCTGGGCGTGTGCTGCATTGAGTGCCGGCGGAGTTACACGCAGTGCCAGCGGATCTGTGAGCCCCTCATGGGCTACCAGCCATGGCCCTACAACTACCAGGGCTGCCGCAGCGCCTGCCGCGTCATCATGCCCTGCAGCTGGTGGGTCGCTCGCATCATGGGCGTCGTGTGAGGAAATGCCTTGACCAAAACAAAACAAACTCAACTGGAGCCTTGACAAAATGAGCAGGAATACAATGAACTGGTGAAAGACTAAAACCAAAGCAGCGGTGCCGATCCTGCCTTACAAAATCAGAGCCTGTTTGCCTGCACCAAAAGCAAGGTCAGATATTCCACCTGCAAATTAAAATCTCAAGTTAATATTCCACTAGCTTTACAAGAGGCAAGGGTATAATAGCACTTGCTGAATTAAAAAACTGAGACATCCCAAAAAAAGACAACATTAAACTTTGCTCACAATTAGTTCAGCAGTCCAGAAGCTTGCCCATACATCTAAATTCAGCCTTTCAAAACAAACGCCTCTCTTTCCATGTTATATGTGAAAATTTACACCCAATTAAGCAACTAGCTCAACTTGTACACTTGGGAGTGCCTTTAATCCATGTAGCTTACTTAAATAAATCACAACTTAAGTTGCTCCCTGTTGCTATTCAGAGTTGCCAGGTCATTATGAATGGTTATAAACCAATTACAGCATACCTTTCCCACAAAGCTGCTCCAGGGGACACGGGAAAGCGCACATTGTGCTAAATCGGAAACAAACAGCAGGAAAAGGGGCTGTGGAAGGGAATGTGAGTGGCCGCAGAATCAAAACCCTTCGCACATCCCAACATCAAAGAAGCCTCAGCATCAAGAATCCTGTATCCATGATACCACTGTAGTGTCTAACAAGTATCTGCTATCCAGCTACCACAGCAAAAGTATTTACATGCAGTTACAGACCAAGGAGTCTCAAGACCCTTCAGAATCTACAACAGCCACTATTATTTATAAATCCTTGAACTAGACACTTTTGACACAAGATTACAACCCCTCTTTATTTCACATGGATAGCAGCCATTCATACCAGTTCCTTTAGCTTTGCTGAAGCTCACATCCCTTCCAAACAAGAGAAACTGTTTACCAGAAGGGAGGGGGAAAAAAAAAAAGTCTTTTTTTTTCCCTCTCCTTTCTCACCTCACCCTTTTTGCTAAGGCAAACTCTGCAATTATTGGGATTGATCCCATTACACATTAAATCTCTAAGGAAGGTACTAAGCTGAAACACTCAAAGGTGAAACAACTTAGTATTCCTAGCCTTGAAAAACAAAAATAGTGTTATTACACTGCCTTTATCCACACTATGAATCTTGAACCCTACCTCCAAGTTTATGGAGCTATCTACACGATCTTTATTAACAAAATGGTTGAGCTTTTCTTAAAGTCTGCTTTCTGGAGCATTCATTTTTGTGACTAAACAGCTCTTGAGATGTTGCAAGCCCAGTAATGTTATTAACACTGTGTGACACACAGAAAAGAGGAATTAATTTGACACAATCGTGGCTTAAAGAAAATAAAGACAACCTCATGTGGAATGCTAAACTGCATATCTGAAAAGCAAAGTGTTAAATGAGAATAAGATGAGAGTAGAATTCAGTATTTTGTTCTATTGTAGCTTTTTAGTATAAACTTCACCTTCCCTTAATCTGAAGGACAGACTTGCTTTGAAATATTTAAATTATCAACTTCTTAAAGTGGGATTTCAAGGCCTGTTAAATTTGAGTTTCTGCTTTTTAAACTGAAAATGACCTTGATCATTATGTTGTTTTAGAAGTACATCTATCATATGCTTAGAAAAGTCAGTTTTCCTTTTTTTTTTTACTGCAGATTAAACAAACACATTAAAAAAACCCCAGCTGCTTTCTGTGCTGCTTTTTTCAATGTAGAAGGTGTAACAATTCTTTCACATACTCATTAAAGAACTGTCTGAGGAGGAAAAGAAGGGCATCAGCAAGTGAAACACTGGAGGCAAAGAGAGAGAAGTGTGGCTGTGTGTATGTCTGAACTAGACTGTTGCTCTCTTTTGCATCTTGAGGCAACCTGTCATCGGCTTCTCTCTGTGCCCCCCAATAAAACAGCCTCCTTCTGAAGACACAAAAACAACTTTCTTGTAGGTGATTTCCATGTCTGCACACACACTACAGAATTACTTTTTAACTAAAGCTTGTAATCATTTCCTTTCTGTAGGCAGTCATAAAGCATGTAGGAAGTAAAAACAGCATCCTGCTCATGGATATAGAACTGTAACATATGGCACGTACATCTCAAGTACATGTCTGTACACACCATGCCACAAAAGCCACAGTAAGCATAACATTTATCCATTTCCAAGAGGTAGGCAACAAAATGCCTTCTCCAACTCAAGCTTCAAGCAAGCAAATTCCTATTTACATTCATACTGGATTCAAAGAAAAGATCTCTTGCTGCAGCAAGGTTGGAAAAAACCAATCTTTCCTTCAAAATCTGATTTTGAAGGAGAAGTTCTGAGACAACACAGGGATGGCAGTAAAACCAGAAGGCCAACAGTGTGAAAAGATCTTGCGATATTCCCGGCAGTTGTGGCTGAGACTCCAGCTCTAACCATCCACAGTGATCCTTTCACTACTGTACACTATTTACTACCAGTAAAGTAGTAAGTTTCTCACTGCCATCACAAATATAAAGCCTTGGCACACTAAAGAGGTTACAACATGTCAGCATTTGGGGAAGAATGGAGCAGGGTGTTCTTGAACCTGACCCTGGGGCAGCAGAAAACAACTGAAAGCCTTCCTTTGGCCAAAGTTTAGGGAAGGAGAAGAGGAAAGAGCTTGTCATCAACAGTGTCTCCCACCACAGGTGGGTGTATGTTTGTCACAGCACTGCAGTTCCACTACCCTTAAAACTTAATTACCCATGTGATTCTACTAGGAGGATTAGAATGACAGAGCAGATTAGAGCAGAAAAAGGGGATAAATTCAGGCTAATGAAAAAGAGATGGAAAACAGAGAGCAATCTCATATGGTTAAATAGATTGAAAGCCAGGGGTGGGAAGGCAGGAGGAGTCTTTTTACTAAATCTCCAGTTTTCTTTCTCCTTACTTAAAACAAATGAGCCCTTTGTTCTTTTTCATACAGGAATCACCTTCCACTTGTATCTAGATGAGAAACCAAAAAAGCAGCTGGGAGCCATGGGGTGATGTGGCTTCTACTTCCCATGTAACACTTCACCCCTACTGCAGCACAAAAAATTTCCTAGAAAGTTTCAGTGAAGAACAGACTAATCACTTGTTCCATGCAGTGCAGGGGAAAAAAAAAAGTAGCGAAGCATAAAACTACAGTTGGCAATGAACTGACTGCTGATTGACATGTCTGGGTGGACAGAATCTCTACTCAGAAAGGGCAAAAGAGAGACTGAATCAGGAGCACCATCTTCTGCTTCTGAGAGGCTTAGTAATTTACAAATTACACATCTACAAACTGGTCTTTCACAGGTACATATATCAAAGATGAGAGAGGCAGCCTTAAGCTGCAGCAGGCATCTTCCCCAAGAGCAGGAGCAGAGAGTAATCCCATCTATGGTTATTAAATGGGAACTGTTGCATCTTGCTGTCCTCTTCCAGTATTTCCATCAGTCATCACATCACTTCAGAGCACTGAGGTGACACTGCCTTGGCCTTCCAGACAGCACTATGTACAGATGACCAAAAGGTTTGGGGAAAAAACCCCCAAGTAGCTTGAATGCAATTAAAACATCATCCACTCTGTCCTTGCAGGCAGTTCCCTTCCTCCAGCCAACTCATTAGTAGTGCTGCTACATATTCCACTCACCCTCTCCAGTCCCAAAGGAAATTCCCTTTGTCACGGGTTTGTTTTCCAGAACCTCTACTCAACATCCAAGCTACTGCTAGCATTCTCTTGATCTACAGAGCTTCTGGTACCATTTTGTGTGTGTTTTGACAAGACCAAAATACTCTGTTCATGAAGTTCATGAAGAACCTTCCCCCCCCAGCTTTCTAAGGAAATTTTGCCTACTGATTTAATCTAATCCCCTCCAAACAAAAAACCCAACACCTCTCCCCCCTACACACATTCCCCTCTACCTATAAGGCAACAAGATATGCCATTATTGATTAACCTTAAGTTGAAGGAGGAACACACACACAGATTATCTGCTGGTGCTCAGAAACATGCTGGAATTATGTCTAGACCTGCAAACTTGGTTTACAGGATTGAGATGGACAGGGAGCTCTACCACTTGATTGCTACAAGTTTTAGCCTGAAGCTAAAGCATTATATTTGCATTACATATGCCTCAAGAGTACGTAAGTAGCAATGCATTTAATTTTACTTTTTGCCTTAAGCTAAGTGAATTGAATCTCAAAGCAGTGAAACAGTACCCACTTAATACAAGAATATATTGTGTTTATCTGACATAATGCTCCCATGGTCTTTCAGCAAGCAAAGACAAAGGAACCTCTGCTATGTTCTCCTCAGTAAGTAAGAGCAACTTGACTGGCAAAAAACATCTTCAAATTATTTTTTAATTTCTATGTAAGAGATGTTTACCTAGGCTTTTCCCCACAGCAAGCCTTTTCTAAGCTCTGTTAAGTACTCTGAATGACATTTATAAAGCAAGGCTGGCCAAGAGACAAGAACCCAATTTTGTGACAAAGTGAAGCACTCAGACATTTGTCTTCCTTCTACATTAAAAAGAAAGAAATGCTTTTGCGCATAAATAAAAAGCAGCAAAGCACTTATCTGGGAGAGTGGAGTTCAAGTACCTATTCCAAATCAAATCAACTCCAATGTTAGCATCCCATATGGATGGGCAAATGCTCTACATATCGAGCAACCAGCTACTCAGATTCTCTGAAGGTCAAGAAAAGCCTCACACCAAAGCTAAAAATTCTTCTCTGAAACATGTCCCAAGTTCATGCTTTGAGAAACTTCCAAGAAACAGACACTGTTCAGTAAATGTCAAGAGGTAAAGCACACAAAACCATTCCTAAATCCCATCCACCTCGGTTCATCGCATTCAAAGAGAAAGGTAACATTTGGTTCTGAAGGTTACCAAATTTGAACTTTGGAAAACATGTATCAATTCTGAAGCCAAAAGTGAGGCAAAAGAAATCACCGCCCAGCCTGCACTGCATCATCACGATATCAGTGCATCAAGAAACTGCAAATATGTCAAGACTTGTAGTCATAGTCTACATCCAAAAAAACCCTCTCCTTTTGACATTTGTAAGATTATAAAGCCTTGGTATCTCTCTACTGCACAAGCATAGTAACAGTAGTGGGGAAAAAGCCACTGCACTTTCCCAGCATCACAGCAAAATCTAGGTCCCTATTCCTCAGCAGCAACAGAATAGATCCTTCCTTCCTCCTCTTTAATTTTCAATCATCATTTAATACCTAACAGCTGCAGACTTCACTCATGCTATTAAAAACACCTGTTCTAACAGCCTTCCTATTTTACCAAGCTCATCCAGTTGACACTGCAGGAAAATAACATGTTCAATACAAAGACAACAGGCAGAATAACAAATGGCCCGGAAAACCCCACATCATTAGGAAAGCAGGGAAAAGTAGCAAACTTAAAACAGCATCCAATGGTTAGCAAGAAATGAAGTTGCTTTCATGGTGCTGTCAATATTTGCAATTCATGGTGTTTCTATGATGACACCATTTGGCTATCTCTGAATTCACAAGAGACAGTGGCACAGACAAGGCACATTTAGCACAACCTTCTGAGTTCATCTCTCATGGAATCACAGAAAGGCTGAGGTTGGAAGGCACCCCTGGAAGTGCCCTTGTCCAAACCCCTTGCTCAAGAAGGGGCATCTCAAGCCAGGTGCCCAGGAGCATATCCAGATGGCTTTTGAGCACCTCTAGGTCCCTGTAAACTTGTATTCAGGAAGTACAAGCACAGACAGTACACAGATTCTCAATTCCTTTTCTCTACTGTTATTTACAATTTGATCATGACAATAAAGCTGCACTAATGGAAACTATTAAGGACATACAAGTTGTTCTTTAAACAGTTTCTATTATTCAGAAATTACGTAACTTAAAGCAACTGCTTGCTGGCTTTGATCCCAGGTAAATTTATTTTGAATTTAGAAGGTAGACAGAGGACCTACTTTTCTGTAAAAATTTCCAGTCACAACAAATTTGCTATCTTCCATGACTGTGACTACAATTCAACTTATTACAGAAGTGGAAGGACTCCAAAGTGGGTGGTTTGTGTCTGCATCAAGAATAGTAATCTCATCCTCATCACTGAATGCACATTTAGCTCCTATACGTGCCAGCTCTTCTTTTGAAACAGTACATTCACATTCTTACCTTATCCTTATCTATATGCTTTAAGTGACTCCCCTATCAAAAAAACAATACTAAAAATGAAATAAAGCAGCTTCCTTATAGAAAAAGTTGTATTTACAGTTTTATTTAGCAGAGTTAAGGAGCAAACAATTTTAACACTGTTGTGAAAAGTGTTTTTACCCAAAATTGCCAAGATCTAATAAGTTATTGAACAGAAATACCAGGTGTAAGGCAATAATCCTGACCAGCCATTAGAGATCACCCTATCCCAAAGAGAAGAGCTGATAAAGGTGGTAGAAAATTTGGACTGATGGACTCAATTCCCAGAAATTAAGACATATGATAAAAATAGGGTTCCACTCTTGAGTATATCTTTAAGATCTGCAGATGAAGGAATTTCTAAAGCACGCAAAATGTACAGACAATTCCTGTTTTCAAGGGAACATTCAGTGCTTGGAATCCAAGAATGCTATGTCCATACATAGTGGTCAGTACATGACTATGGCAACACATAGATGGTAAAGATCAGAAATAGGATTAGAATTTTTTCCATTCCACGTCATCAGGAGGATTTACTTCTACCTTCCTTTTACCAACATCAGACCAGTTGGTGCTCAGAACTGTGCCACCAGACTCCATCTGCAACATAAGAGAGAGCTTGTTTAGTCTGCTGAGCATTCTAGTAATAAAAAAGCCAGTTCCTACAGCAAACTGCAAAGAGTAGTGATTACACAGAAATTGTGTACCTATGAAATAAAATGTGACAGAGCCATCATTCCATAATCTCCAGCCCAGCAGGACTTTTATCACTACTGGACAAGTGAGATGCTGCTTCATTAACAAGAAGCTTTTAAAGAGTCATCACGTTCTTGCCTGTGATGGCTACAAATTAAACTAGATTCAAGCAATCAAGAGGAATTTGATCCTTTCACCCCCTGGCAAGTCTTCAAGCTCTACATGAGCCAAGCCTCTACTTCTTTTGGTAACACTGATTGAAATGAAGATATCAGTGACAAAGCACAACCTTGGACTTATAAAGAGTCACATTCATCAGAGTACAGCCCTGTAGCTTTCAGTGGGTGTAGCTGTACCAGTATCTCCAACAGACCCATGGCCAAAATTTATTCATTCACAGACATAAAATTTTGGTAACAGGCTTCTCCCAACATATGCAAAGTTTAGTAAATCATATCAGTGTGCAAAAGTCACAGGTTTCTTCAGAGAAAAGAATGAAGACTTACGAATGATTTGTTCATGGCACGTTTTACTTCATCTGTACCATCTGAATAGATTTGCTGGAAGAGTTTATTTAAAGCAGCATCTCCTTCTAATTTCTCATTTTTCTCCTCTTCTTTGATTTCAACTACCAGTTTGTCCCAGTTCCTTGTATAGTGAGACGATGATGGGTATAAGTGCTGGGTATCTGAAAACAGAAGTGTTAGTTAATGAAGCATTTTCTCACTACTTTGAGAGCATCAGAGAACACAGACACATGTACCTGATGAATCAGAGATGATAACAGGACATGAAAATGCAGATGGACTCCTCTGAACTGATACAAGCATTGCAGAAACAAACATAAAGGAAACTAAGAAATGCAGAAGTTTATTTTTAGGTCAACAGAGTTATGTAATTTTGTTATCCAATGCACACAAAAAAGCTGGCCAACAGCAACACAGATAATTGATATCAAAAAGAGATATTGGCTGACAGAAAAAAAACCAAAACAGCAGCCTAGAGCCATAGAATAAGTTGAGCTAAATTAAAAAAAAAAAAACTGAAATCAATACATCAGGAAATTCAAATTCTGTCACAGACAGAATGTTTATCTGTATTGAAAAACTCCAATGTATTAGTCTCCAAGCGAAATCCAATACTTAGGGAAACAATAATTATTTAAGCAACAGGTCACATAACATAACAACTGCTGTCTAGGTCTGGCCAGAACAGAGTTAATTTTTTGCCGTAGTGGTGAGGGGTGGGGCCTGAAGCTCAGCAGGCATGGCCAGGATGATACTCTACAACAGGGCAGATCATTGCTGGGGTGGGATGGTCTGGGCATGCCAGAAGAAGGGTAGGGCTTCCAGTCAAGAAAAAGGTGTGGGGAGGGGGAAGCCATCCATCTCCTAGTGCTTGTCACCCGGGGTCCACTGGTGCATTTTGCATGTAAATCACTCTCTCTTTTGTAGCCTTCTGTTATTCAGGTTGTTGCTGTTACTGTTTGTTTTCTAATTTAATTGCTGTTTCAAGTAAACTGTTTTTATCTCAACACTTCACCTATTGTGCCTCCAATTCTCAACTCCATCCCACTGCAGTGGGAAAGGGGAGGGGAAAGGAGAGTGAGACCTCGATGGTGTCTTTTGGAAGGGTCCCAGTGGGGCACTGAATTGGGAGGTACCATTCCTAAACCACAACACACACACTTAACAATGTACAGAACTGCAAAACAGAGACCCAAGCAGATAAGCAGAATCAATGACAAGCATATATATACCCTTAACAATTCATCAGATTAACAGGGGTTATGACTAAATTTAATACCTATGTTTCACTAATGGCTTGCAGACTTTCTGTTAATTCTTGACAGTGAAACCAAGATGATTAGGCTTTTCATTGCAAATATGAAGCTGTGATTTTATAAACAATATTTAACACAGAACTATTATTAATAACTGTAACTCACTCAATACAAATAAACCATTTAATACTAAATAGTTCAGAGAACAAACCTGGTGTAAATTGTTTTAACTTAGGAGAATCTCCCTGGCCCTCCAGCTTCTCCCATCTTACAGCCTCTGGCTTCTTCATTTTTATCTCAACCTACAAAACATGAGACAAAGAACAAATTAATCCAGATGCAAAGAATTCTGCCATGCAGCTCCAAAATAGCTGGATTCTGTAGCTGTAAGAAAATACAAACATTTGGTTTTAGAAACACAGCCTCTAATATGAAACCTGTATCATAGCCAAATTTACCTACCTTACAAGACAAAGTTACTCGAGTTCAAGCCACACATCAAACAAGTTCCCATGTGCCTGTGCAGATTTGTATCAGACTTCTACCTTTCTGTTCAGGACTACTTAACTTTCTTTTGTTTACTATTCACTTGATTCCTTTTGTAAATTATGGCATCCCAAAGGTAATGATCAGTCCCAAAATCTCTACACTGCCAGGCTCCAAGGTACTGCCTTTCAAGCATCCCTTTCTTGGCAGTCAGCTCTAATAAGCAGCAGTTTTGAAAGACTACAAAATCCAACTTTATCTAAGTTTACATTTCATTTACCAAAAAATTCCATGTTTGATGTGTACTACACAAACCAGAGAAACACCCTGGGACTATGCAGATCTTCCCACTGGAGAAATTCAGAAGCTGTATTCATTTGGTTCAATGAACAAACACTGCTATGGAGAAAATTGTCAAGTATTCATTGACAAAACTGGCAATTAAAAATGGATGTGGTTGCAATTACCATAGGAGAAACAAAATTAAGTGAAGTATGTCATGCCCTATTCACAACTTCACATAATCCCTTTAGACAACAACATTGAAATGTTTTTTTTCATAATTAACCTTCTCCTTTGGTTACAGGGTTACAAAGTTTCAAAACAAGGACTGTCTAATGTCACTCCTATTCACTTAAGAAGATGTCACAAAGCTCATATGATGCTATTAATTAACTGAAATCAGTGCTTGCTAAACTTCAGTGCTTCCTTATTTGCAAACAGCTCAGCAGATGCAAGTTCTTAGTTCCACCTAAAGCCACTACAACCTGGGGATCCCTGCAGACCCAAGAACAAAGGCACCACTGTAAAAGCTAACCTTAGATTCAAACAGCAAGCTCACTGCACAGCATTATGTTGATCTGAAATTTGAACTTGATTTAATACCTTGTTAAATCAATCACTGGTAAGCAACAGACTGAGGTATCTTACCAAAATATAAAAAGTTAGCTCACTGAAGTTCTAATGCTTCCACGTTTGCTATCACAATGAATTTTAAGAAACAGAATATTCAGTTATGAAATGTTTCTTTTTTTTTTTTCTCCCTCAGGAAGCCACAAATTCCCAAGATAAGTTTAAATACTTATTTTCCACCACTAACATGTACTGCAAACAACAAAAAGTCTAAGATAAGAGGCATGAAATGTCCTTCAAGGCAGGTGAGAGCTTCAGTAAACTTCTAAGTCCAACACCCACGTGTATTTGATTTCCCAGTCCCTGCATCTGTTGGATTTTTCAATACTTTCAGCCACTTGACAAGTCACAAATTAGGCACCAGAGTATCCATTTTGAAAGTAACATCACAGAACCAAAAATAACCAAATAAAATCAAAATGCTGTTAGTCTGGATGACCAACCTACCCTCCCTAAAAAAGGTCTGTATTTCAGAGTTTAACATCACCATCTGTACGGATGCAGCGATTTCCGTTAAACTATGCAGAAGAATTACTCTTCAGTAAACCAAAAGAAGTCAGTAAAGCTACCTCCACTGGATTCTTTTAAAAACATTTGAAGAAACATTTTGAAAAACATTTTGAAAATTGCAACCTTGAAGTTCATTCTCAGCACCTACACTCATAGATCTAATGCTCTGTTATTAGCTTAAGGAAGCAAAACATTTGAATATGTACATATAAGACAATCAAGTAGTTCCACAAGTGGCAGAACTAGCAGGTTTTCTTTCCCCAGTGGATTTGGATCTCCTGAGCCAAACATTTAATTAGCTACTTACAAAGGAACTAATTAGTTACAAGTGAACATGAGTATTAATTTAAAACCACTCTCCTCTATTTCTTATATAAACTCTTCTCAACTGAGGAGACTCTATTATCGATTGAGCTGTGCATTTCAGTTGAGGCTCCAAAGTTAAGATTTTATACTCTACTTATTAGTGCATCTACCAACATGTTTTAGGGGAGGGGGGGAGGAAAGCCTATGCTTGATACTCAAAGTGCTCTCCCCTTTATCTCTTCAATTTCTCTGTTTATTTTTTCTTTCACTAATTCTTCTTGCCCTTACACTTCAGGTTTTCCACCAATATCTTCCAGTATTTCAAATACAGCTTATTTCATCCACACCAAAAATGACCTCTAATGCAATATAATGCTTGATGTGAGCTACTAAACATGGACTGTTTTCTTCTCAGAATACAATCCTCCTCAACAAGTCCTTATAAAAACCATTGGCTATTCATCACAGTACTCTGCCCATGCATAAAAAGAAGAAAATAAGCAATAACTTTAGTTTTGCTGCTCCAGCAATCCCCCTTCTTTTCTGATCTGCTAGCCCTTATATTTTCCTCTCTAAAACAGTACTGCACAATAAACAGTCCTAAGGAGAAGCCAATGACACAAACTAATTCCCAATGTAAGATGCAGATTTCTTAACTCTAAACCATTTCAACCCTGCCAAGCTGGAAGTGCACACAGCTGAAGAACTGAGACAGAATGTATTTCTGACATGATTAAACTTCTACTCTGTCTACTACATCCACTTCAATTGAAGTTACTCATTAGGCGAAGTGGCAGGCAGGAGCAAAGCTAGGGAATCATTAACTTCATACCATTATACAACCACATTTTCCAAAAATATAAAGCTATAAAGTTCTGCTTGTGAAGGAGCGTGTTTCTTCAACTTGAGAGCTCTATTTGATCTAAGAAGGAATAACTCAGTGAGTCCCAATTACGTGCACAAATGGCAATGAATGCATTTTAATGAAGGTTTTAATACAGATACTGATAGCTATCACACAGAAAAGAAACACATCAGCACAGACATTTATGTCATATCTAGCAGAAAAGTACTGTTAGCTTTTTCCTCTCCTTTGAAAAAAAATTCACTTGGGCAAGAGAAATACATCAACGCTTTGCCAACTACTTTGATTCAACATTTATATTTCATAAAACGTATGCCTGTGTGCCTCATGCCAACTTTAGTATATAAGACAGGAAAATTTAACTGCAAATTAAATGCTCTGCATGCCACCTAAGGACAAGCCTAATTCCTCAGCTTCTCCTTGTAGCTCAAGCTGTGCAGACACCTGAGTACCTTGGCAGTCCTCTGCTAAGACTTGCTTCACTACATCAGTGCCTTTCTTGCACTGGTGAACCTACAATGGAACATGGTACTCCAGATCTACAAAAAATCCCAATGCAGATATAACACACTTTCTCTTCAAAGTCCCTTGTGTTTTGGGTTCAAAGAGAGTAAAGCAAAAAGGAAAAGACACATGGAATTCATGCACTACTTGTTTGAAATACCATCTTGAGAGAAACCTACCCCTCCGAGAACAGGGTCAAATGAGCGATTTATTGTCTAGAAGAAACCACCCACAGTGAAAGGACACAGGTAAATTTCTACTCAGAGTTTTCTGGTCATAAAAGTAATCAAATTTTTAAAGCCTACCAGAGATTTGGACATGTTTGTTTGGGGCTTAATCCAAGTGATAGCTATCAGAAAAGGCACCACAGCTCCTCTCAAAACGTATCCTAAACCATTTCATTGATAGCATAAAAATAAAACAACAACACCTTATTTTAGGATGACTGGCATAAAAGAGTGTTTAATCCAGTTTTAAGAAATAATTCCTCCTCTTTGGAAAAGATCAACGCTAGTTAGGCAACATTTATTTTCTAGGTAGATACTTATTGTTAAAAAGTTGAAACCTCCGATGCTTGATTTCACTTGAACTTTCCTTCTGGGACAGGCAGTGGCAGTCTAACTGAGACACATGAAAAGGGGAAGAATTTTTATCTTCCACCCTAAAAGGAGATTCTGGTGTGCACTGACAAACTACAAGGGTTTTTGGTTTTTTTCCTAATTTCTACTGTGTTTTATATTTTACAGTCCATAGTAAGGGCAAGTTCATTTACCATTGGAAAATTTCTGTCAAGCTCTGGTCAAAACTGGCAAAGCTTAAACAACAGTCCAGCCAATAATTTTAAGACATACCAAAAGTATCCTTTCCAATTCTGGTGTTCTGCTGTATCAAACACCTGAAAACAGGAATTCAGTGTTTCTAATCAGCTACTTTGTTATTTACTGAACTACTGACTACCTTGTCTGAGTCATAAATTTTAAGGATTTAGAGCTGTCCTTCTGTGATCATCTCATGAATTTCATAGGATAAAATAGAACAGCCTTCTAAAAATATAAGAACTATTCAAATGTGCCTCTAAGAGCACATATGCCTACAGTTCTGATGTCCTAATTATTCAAAGACCTTTTATATCTTGCTTGTACTCTAAATTCCAAGATTTTTGGTCCATAACTTTAAACAAAATATGTTAAGATGAAAATAATCCTACAGTGTTATCACATACAATGATAATTAAGAAATTTATTCTATATGGAGTATACTGCAACAGAAGGGATTTATTTATTTCTTTGCCAGCTATGTACTATGGGGAACTGGGGGAAAAAGGTTCAAGTTTCCTCTGACTGATATTACATAGCCAACACAAAGTTTTTGAATTTTAGAAGAGAAGCTAGCAACAGAGATCATTTTGGTATTCTAAAGCTATTTATCACTTTATTCTCCACGTAAACCATCATTATTCCAATAGTTCTCAAGACATAAACCCC
The DNA here is from genome assembly GCF_000277835.1 of Geospiza fortis. NCBI lineage: Eukaryota > Metazoa > Chordata > Aves > Passeriformes > Thraupidae > Geospiza > Geospiza fortis. Next base: position 1,153,076 of record NW_005054322.1, read on the forward strand.
CTTATGCATCGTTTTCTTTTATGCATTTATATAAAGCATGGGCACTGACTTATACGCACGTATAAATAATAGTTCTCAGAGTATTACCAGGTTTAAATCTGTCTCAAATCCATCTTCATTCATATAGAAGGAAAAGAATAAAATCAAACTTATTGTTCAGTATGTAAACATCACACCAATCACAGAAGAAGAAACTGCTCCAACTAGCCCTGCCTAAAAGATGCAAGAAATTTCAGAAAATTATCCATTCACCTTAAATATTAGTTTATAATTTATAGAAAATACTCAAGAATATACATGGGAGATATAAATCTGCATGAAACTCTTACAGTGAAAACAAGTACTCGAGAGCAGCCAAGTCTGCATTCAAGTCCCTACAAGCAATTTAATGCAAGTACCCTAAACAGGAAAGTATCTTTTAAGGACTGGACTGCAGTGGTAAGATCCAACTTCAGTTAAAATAGATATGTTCCTCTGTTTATCTTTTTGTGTACATTTGCCTCTGAATAGAGTCTCTGATGACAGTCCAAGAGCGTGTGAAACAGTTCCACTCTTTGCCTTTTCCCTCACATTCAGCAACAGGCATCAGTTCCAGTTAGCTTCACAGGGTATTCCAGTGTTTGCAAATCAAAATATTGGTTCAAGGAAAAAAACAACATTCCACGGATGCACACAACCATATTCTTGGCATGAAGCTGCTGAGTGTGTGCCTCTCCCTCACACATCTCTGTTAAGCAACAAATGTCAACTGTAAAAGAGGCTGAAGCTTCTTAACACCTCCCCGGTCTGCAGTACAACTTTGATCTCTAATTAAAGGACAGTTCTGGGGTAAAAAAACCATATTTTACCACTTCTTCAAATGGCTCTACACTGCTGCAAGTCACTGCTTGCAAAAAGCCCAAAGCACTACAAACTGAAAACTCCCAGTAATTGTCCTCAGTCTATCTGTAATCAAGAAGAAAACCAGAATGCACTACCTCAAGTTTCCTTCAAGGTCATAAGCACTAGCACTAAAAGCACATAGTCATCTTCACTCTCCTCTTCTAAGTCTGAGGAGAAGAAAATCCCAAGCACCACCTAGAACTCATCAGAAGACCTACAGAAACTGCTCATGTCACGCAAATTTCCAGGGGAACACTGCAAAATATTCCCCTGGAATCCAAAATACACTGACTACATAGACTGAGCCTAAGAGGGAAAAGAAAGTGAGGTTAATTGTGCATGTTTAATAACAGTAGAAATCCTTACAGAATTTGTACATTTCTACTCTCCTGACATATTTTCTGGACAGATACCTATTTACTAGTTTTTTCTTAAACATATTTAGTCCCTCATTTAAAATTTTTATGCCTTTTTCCTTCTGTGAAGGGAGCATGATGACAGTATGCACCCTGAGTCACAGAATAACTGCACCCTGGCAGCATGCAAAGAGCAAACCTGGTCCAGCCTTTACATTTTGGCTCCCTCTTCTGGAAAGAAGTAAAAAGCCAAAAAGCACCAGTAAAGGGGCCCTCCTCCTGTGAAACGCTGAATGCAACAGTTTTCAGCTTCCATTTTTAAGACACCAATCTCAAATTTCTACACTTCTTTTAGGAGCAGCTGTTACTTTTTGCTTGATCAGATTGCTAGAGTCAGACACTTCTGACAGATGAGGAGTACAATCAATAACATCAATTGATTTAGTTATGATCCATCAACTGTGCTGCTAATGTACAAAATGCTATGCAGATATAGCAGTATCTGCAAGAGATGGGTTCAATTCAGTGGTATTCAGCATTTTCTAAAACTAACATTAACCTGAGGCCATAGGCCATCAGAATTAAATGCTGAACAACAAGAGGCAACTCTGAGTAACTTGCCACTAAATGTGCACAGGAACCATAAGCAACTCAAAGTTCAATTTCCCAGCACTGTTTCCTATTGAACAGCAAGTAAAATTTCTAATTGGGTAAAAAAACAAAACAGGCTTCAAGTATGGTAATAATAGATATAGTCACTATTAAAGGCAGCCTATATCATCTGTAAAACTGTTGACAATTAGAGAATATAAAATATTAGAGGATGCATCAAGACACATTTACAATTTTTATCTCAAAACTGGACTTCATCCACACATTATGCTGCTCTTCAGTTGGCATCAAATATTGTACATCTTCTAGTTCACAGCTTGAAGTCAAAGTCTGCAGATGACAGACACTAATTTATTTTTACTCACACAGAAACTATTGAAACAGTTCAAAAAATCTATCTATGCTACTGTAACACTTGCTAGTCCTGGTTTTTTCCAAACAGACTTTGTATCTCAAAGCTTGACACAGCATGGATACAAAGGTATACTTTTTAATTTCCTTGCTGGGAAAGAAACAATCATTATGTTGGCAATTGTATTTTTCACTACTGCCAACACTTGCTGAAAGAACCAGTTCAGGAGTCTAGGAGTTCTGCCTGCTCCTTGCAGACTTTAGAATTTGTAGTTCTGCAAATACACTTAAGGCTGTTTTCTCCTCCTGAATTTGCATCCTTACCTTCATGTCTTTGCATTTGTCAAGTGATGCTGAATTTCAAGCAGTATTGAGAAAACCCTCCACAGCTCCTCTTAGCTCCAAAACATGCAGGATCGTTCTACTCTCTGCCAGTTCTGCTGCATTCTGCTGCCTTCTACTCTCTGCCAGTTCTGCTGTTTCATTCTCTATCCCTTAATTTTTTTAGTTGTACAAAGTTCATGGACCCAAACTAGTCACTACACAGCCTGCTCATATGTTCCACCATTTCCTCATATATTTGCTCACATAAGTGAAAGAAAGGCCAGAGTCTTTGTTGCCCAGTGACGACTATATGATACTAATGGCAACGTGGCTCACACATTCAAAGCAGCGGCACAAAATAAAGCAGTATGAACAAATCAAGTTATTCTCACCTGAAATTAATAATCTGCAGGAATACATCTGTTTCTATCCCACAAAAACTCAACTTCTTTAGGATTGGATAGTAACAAGTTCATGTAATTGGGAAGATAATGAGATTACGTCTTTCTTTCCAAGTTCTTACAAAAGGAATTCATGTAAATAGTACAAAATAATATGTGAATAGTTTGAGAAGTTTTAATCAGTAATCACTAATTTACTCAAAGTACTACCCAACTATTTGCCATGCTGCTCATAAAAGCCAAGTATATATACACAAAGCTAAGAAAAGAAAACTGAATTTCTGGTAATCAAACACTAAGGTTGCATCATTCCCTTAAAGTACTTAATATTTTTCTAAGAAAAATATTCTAAATCTGTAAAGAAGTCTTTGCACACTTAACATCGAGCTGCTTTTAATTTATTTTTTTCTTCCAGACTCCATCTGGTGGTCAGAACAAGAACCAGCTGGGGCATGGCTTAAACAATTTCTTCACTGTGCCCTCACAGGCAGCTTTATACTACTCCTTTCTACAAAAGTAAGGACATGCTGAAGCCCTTACTTCCGCAGTTAGAACACCTTCTGTGTAACCTTTTACCCATTTTATCTCAAAAATAGTCTCTCACAAGTATTCAGGAATAATAACATTTGAAAATAAATGCAAAATATTTACAGCTCAGACACTGCTTGAACATAACTCACCCTTCCACCCCAGTTTTGGAACCTCAAAGTAAACCAGGCAGCAAACTACTAGAGATTATTTCAGAGATAAGCCCAGGGTAGAGATGGCAGTGTGGAAAAGACAAAGTCAACTGAATTTCACAGCACTCAGTTCACTTAGATGCTTCCAAAGAAAGTAATGGTAAACTTCAAAACAAAAGTGTAAAACAAACTATGTAAGAACATAAACAAAACAAGACCTCACACCTACTCTTCCTGACAAGGTTCATTCTCATTGCACTCAAATTTATACAAATACTAATGGACTACCAGAATTTCTACATACTTTGAGCCATGTAAGCTTCTGCACTGTAGGGGGGATAAGTAAAGTGCTCAATCACATAACCTGTGCAGATTTCTTTGTACAAGGAGTGGAAAAACAAGACAAACTTTCTGTGGCCATCCTCTCATGCCATCCTGAAGTCCCTCTTCCATTAAATGATGCAAGAACTATTATAGGTACCTTTCTGAGAATAGAACAGGTAAAATGGAACATGAGTATACAAGAGAATTTCCATAAGCTCTGCAGAACCACTGCTGAAATACAAGAGAAGAACCAACATCATATTCCAGCATTGGAGATTCAGGCTTCACTCTGTGGGCAAAGCGTATGTCTGTCTATCCATTATGCCACAAGAAATGCTATACCAGACCACTGTTCCTTATTTTTCTATACTTGTAATATGAAAGAAGCGAGATGCTGAGACAGAAGCATTCTCTCACACCATGCCATTTTCAGGTGTCTCCAGGCATGTACTATTTCCAGGAACAGAAGGAATACACTCTCTTGAAAAGCCATGGACAGTTAACCACATGGGTTAACCTTCACCAGCAAGAAGCTATGAAAGGGTAGAGAACAATTTCTTCAGTGAAATCTTCCAAGTCTGACTTTTATTTCTTGGGCACATAAAAATAACAATGCTTCCCCAGGAAAGACTAGTTCCTGAAAGTTTTGTAAAAGGGTGTTCATGCTTTCCTATTACCTGAATTTTAATAGTGAAGATTATAGTCTCCTTTCTCTAGCAAGAAGTGAAAGAATTGTCAACATAAGTCTTTCATTTGCACTTCAATAAGCACCATCACATTACTATTTCTGATATTTGCACAAGTTTAGAAAGTCTCCCACCAGCTGAAAGACACCTTGAAGAAAAAAAAGCATTTCTATATGAAAAGCAAGATACTATGACTGTTGCAGATAGACAAGACAATAGAAGAGAAACATTTTCAGGATTGCAACAGTCAAAGAAACGATTTACACTTGAAGAAGCTCACCTTTGTTGAAAGCACTTTAAACGTACTTTGCTCTGGCACTATAGAATGAAGAAGATCAAGCTTCAAGTTGAAGTCTTCACCTGATGGAAGCCTCACTGATGCATTCATCTATTAAAAGTTGAAAACACGTCTCTGGTCATCTTTGACGGCAGCTCCATTTTCAAGTAAAGGACAGTAATTTCACACAGAGATTGATTAAATTAATATAATTTCAGACCATGCCATTACACTACTGCATTATTGGACGAGATGTTTCTAAGATACATTAGAAAATGAACAGAAGATTTCAGCCCTTGCTACATGTACTCAAAAACCCTACTATCTTGTCAGCTGGATCTTAAGTCTTTAGGGAAGGAAGTATACAACAAATGGTGTATCAACATATTAATAATGGAACATGAAAACAACCTGCAGCTTTTCTTCTAATACAAGCAAACTACAGAACAAGTGCTCAGACTATTTTAACAACCTAAACCAGATAATAATAATAATTAAGTACTTCTGGCATTTAATGAAATATTAAGTTAGTTGAGAATAAGAACCCAATTCTTTGATATTGTCAATTAAATTAAACATGAAATCCATTGGTACAACATATGGTACTTCATTAAAGGGATTACTGTACTTCCTTAAAAAATATATTTTGCTGCCACGATTTTAGTGGTGCCAAATGGAAGAAAGACTGGATATTGGTGGGTGGGTTTATTTCTCTAACTGTCCTAGAGCAAAACATTACTAATTCATACCTATTTTAACAATACCTTGTTTCTGCCCAGTCCTGCTCCAGATGCATGTATAGTCTAACATTTAAATCCAGATCAGCTCTTCCCCCATCCCTCCACACAGGCAGCTGAAACGCAGATGTTCCCGTGCAGCACACACACCTCATACTGCTTGTGTTTAAGTCCTATGGACACTGCTGTGACTGATCCCAAATCGCCCGACTGGGCACACACTCATGTGCAGCACAAATGTACAGAAGAGAAGCTCAGGCAGGACAGAGCTCCCTTCCCATGGCTCCCTCCCCATTCTTTTCTATGCTACTGCAGCATGTAATGTTCACTGGTTTGAGTACTGCATCTCAGGGAATCTAGGGATGAGTATCAATAACAAATCACCTTTCTCTCCAAAAACTGCACACTGACATCATCCTTCTGTGCATTCTTGATCATTATGGTCACAATTACTTGAGATTCTGTTTGGTACCAGTCGTATCTTGAAAAAAGAAAAAAAGAAGGAACAATTTTTTTTTAAATCACACAGCATATAAAATTAGATCACTTTCCTAAGTCATCCACTTCTTAGTTCAGAATCTTTAATATAGCTCAAAAACATTACCTATACCAGGCACAATGGAACAGGCTTTGAATTAAGCTCAGCATGAGAGTAAGAAAACAGAAGCCAGAATGCTGATGCTATTCCCCTCTCTCCTGATTAGGTTTAACCTCCTGAAAGTACCATTTAGTCTGAACAAAACTGATGGCACTGAGTAACACTTCACTTGGACTGACACATTTCTGAAGTTACCCCAAAAAAAAAAACTCCTAGAGTCATTATCCCGCTTCTCCAATCCCCAAGCCAAAGTGCAATTATGCCAATTACTTTAAATTTCACAATAAAGCTGAAGTCAACTTACTTGATCTTTGGTGGCAGAGGCTGCTGCTGCATATTCTAGTTGAAACACATTGAATTGGAAAGAAAGTTACATCAATGTAAGTGAAAATATACCATGAAGTACTTTTCAAGGCACAAATCATTTTCACTGATTGCTCCCCTTTTCTTGATTCCAACTGCTTCCCTTCCCTGATTTATGTGTGAACATTAACTTACAGGTGAAGTTCCCCACTATTCATCATTTATGGCACATTACAAATTAAAAAGTTCCAATTTACATTAAATGTGTTAGTCTCTAACTTGAATATATTTTATAAACAGCAATTAAGTTCAACTTAAAGTAATTTCTTTCTGGATAAGATGTATACCTGGAAAACATCCAGTGACTACACTGCCAATCTACAAATCATGAAGGAAACCTGAAATAGGTCCGAGAACTCAAGGTTGAACTTTTAAACAAAATCCTTCTAAATCTAAGATTTGTCTTCACATACGACCACCATGCTTCCTGTACATTTTTCTCCTCTACCCTATTCTCAAAATGTAAAAACTTTAGGTTAACTATTAAAGAGGTAGCAGAATATCCAATGCAAAGCCCCTCCTTTTTTTGTTTTGTCCCAGGAAGAAAAAAACCAGAAGGAGAGGTCAATTTCAACATTTCTTATGAAGACTTTCAATAAAGAAAAGACATCTGAAAGTTGAGCAGGTTGTTACAGAAAAAATGTCTACACAATCCACTTGCAAGCTTATGGATAAAAAAAAAAGTTACTTCCTAACAGTTCCAATCAAGTTAGTAGTGACAACACAATTAACCACAACTGGTTAATTTGTAAATTAGGCTGCAGACTGCGAGCCAGAAGGTTAAATTTTACCTCAACGGATGCACAGTGATTGCCAGATTTGTTAACCATTCCTCAGAGTTTCCAGGGCTCAAATTTCGCAGCCTTGGTCTCAAAAGCACTTATGTTCAGAAGAAAAGTTAAATACTTCAGAATTGCACACAATATGAAAGATTCTTTTTAAAGCTTGGAAGTGAAGCCACTGAAGCAGAAAATATACTCTAGCATAACAGAGAAGTCAAAATAGTAAACATATTAAGGAAATATCTTACCGAATCAGTCTGTGATGCTGGAAAAAAAAGAAATTGCATGTTCAGAAAAAGACATATTGAACTTACAAGGCACAATCTTACTCTAGCTGCTTCAGTTACTCCAGACATCCTGCATTCACTCCAGTCTCAACAGCAGAGCAGGTAGAAACACATCAGTTCTACCTCCAGCATTTTGCTTTCATGACACTCTACTTTTTAATCAGACTTCAACCAGCAATTTGTGCAAACCAACAACTCTAATATAAACCATGTTCTGATTAACTGAATCAAGAAATTTTCCATTACATTCCCTTGCCTACCTGAAATGGATACAGGCATTTTTTAATTAAAACAACATCACAGGAAACAAGAGGTTAAAAAATCACTGTCTGGGAGTCTGCACTAGGTTTATCATCCATCCATCCCCAGGAATAGCACAAAGCTCTCATCACATTTTTATCTCATGCTAGGGAAACCCCACTGGGGAATGAGACAGAAATTTCCCACTGTGGAATGAGATGGAAATTCACTCACATGACCCTAAATATACTGTAGCACTTGTATCTAAACTATAGCTTAGTATCCTCCCATCTTATAACAACTTTTTTCTAAAATATTTCAGATTAAATATGTTTGAAAAGAAACAAACTTTCCCTTTGCTTCTTCATAATGAACAATGACAAAAAGAGAAAAAAATATAAAGCTGCAATGAAGAAATCAGAGTTATTACTTTGTTATTGCCTTAATTGGTTTGTTTGCTTTGTTTTGCTGGTGTATCAGAGAAATAAGAAAATAGTTCAAGGAAGACAAGACAGTGAATATCCAGGACAAAACAAAACACTGCAAAATATAAATACAGTGTTAAAGATAAAAGTGTATTGTAACCTCTTTCAGAAAAAATTGTCGCCCAAAGTAACGCTTTGCAAAAAAGACCATGTAGGCCAATCACTTACCTAATTCCTCCAAATAAAATTAAACCTAGCAAAAAATGTCTCACAAAGCAGAATCTGCTCATCCCTATACAACACAAAGGGGTTTTCCTCTAAATGGTTTTTAGTCAGCCATTGACACAAACTTGTTCTATTGTCCCATTCTCCAGTGTGCAGCACAGAGAGGAGAGAAAGTCACAAAGGCAGAGGAAAAAATGACACAAAGTTATTCTGCTCTGCTCTCTCATCAGAATCCCCAGGCAGCTTAAACTTTGTGGATGAGTTAATTGTCAGGGCTGTCTGTCTGTAGGAAGGTAGGAAAGGAAACTATGCTTACATTCAGTGGCTGCCATGGGTAAGCCCCAGAACAGCCATTAGCATCTATGGTACTTTCCACATGGAATCAAGGAGCAAAATCTCCAAATTTCTATCTCTTTCCAACTTTATCTTCTGCAAGACTTGAAAATTTATTTTGATGTAGGCTTTAGATCGCAAGGTGACACATACTTCTACAGTTAAAATTAGTTCACAGTTGTGTATGAAAATAAGTTAAAATTAATTATGACTGTCTGATCTTTAAATATGTACTCTACTGCCACAGCTAATTATTACACTAAAAACCCAATATAAATCTTCCCACAAATCTGAATGAAGCATACAAGTGCTAAGGGTGTCTACTCCAAGAGAAACAAGAGATAAGCTTTCAAGCACAGGGCATATCTAATCCCTCACTAAGTAAATGTGGTTTTTCTTACCATTCAGTGTTTCTTCACATCTTTTAATCCAAATAGTAAAGGTATCATCTACATCTAGAAGAGATCAAACACAGTAATATTAAAACTCTTTCAAGCATTACATGTATTGCATGAAGAAAAAGTCCTCTCAGTTGCCAACTGGAACAAATCCATCCCAAGCTTGTATCAATTTACTAAAAAAGGTGTTATTTCCTATAACCTTCTTGTAAGCTCTGTCATTTCACTTAGGCTTTAAGTTTTTTTGTATAACTACACGGTGTGTTATATTTCATTAAATTCTAATTAATCTGTAGGAGACTAGATTTTGTCTAACAGCCATTGCTGTTCAGTCTGTTCAACTCCTATGTAGTTGTTTAGAAAGCAAGACATACAGTTTTACACATTTTTCCATTTTTCTTTAAATTACTTTTTCAAACAGTCACATGTTTCCTCTCCAGAGAAATGCCAAGAGAGATGGTCTGTTGTGTAGACAATACAAAGTTGTACAATTTCTGACAAACATCAAGTATTCTCTCCTGGAAGCAAGCCTCCCAGACAGAAATTAATTCACTGGAAAACAGCTAAAAAGATGATAGTGTAACAACTAAGCAATCACCTTATTTCAACAATATTCCCAAAAACTTTTTCACCGTGAAGAAAGTAAAAAAGTAGCAAGAATGCTGACCAACTACTAAGAATAGCTGAACTTCTTCTAGTTTTACAAGTGAATCCACATTGTTAACTATGAGGCAAAGGACATGAAGAAGCTCAACAAAATTCCCAGCAGACACGCACGTAACACCAAGTCTGACTCCACTGCAGCTACACAAGGTACCCCAACCCTCCAAATATAAAATGTACATCAATTTTGAGGTGCACCTTAGGTCATAAAATCACTACCCCACTCCTCAAGCCATTTCACCTCCACTTTTCTTATGCCATCTGACTAGACATCTCAAGAGTTACCTAAATTTTTTACCAAAAAAATGGGCAAACCCTGAAACAGGCTGTCCAAAGAGACTGTGGAATCTTCAGTCTTGGAGATACTTGCAGAACAACAGTAAAAAGCCCCAAGAAAACACAAGCAAGTTCAAAATTAATATTACTTTTGGTCAGAGCACAGAATTATATGAATTCCAGAGCTCCCCTGAAACCTAAATTAATCAATATTTTCAAAACAGCACCACAACCTAAAAAGACTTCCAAACTTTGCAGTCTAAGCAAAGTCTCCACTGATCCAACCTCTCTCATAAGCAGGTAAGGAATTCTCTTTTTAACCATGGCCTATGACTAGATTGCTACGCAATACAAACCTAAAAAGGAAAGTCAGAGTTAACTTTTCTATTTTTATAGAA
>NW_005054322.1:1163703-1170998 GCF_000277835.1 Geospiza fortis
TGATCTCTAAAATTGTATTATCCTCCCAAATAACTTATTTCTACTAAAACCTGTAGTTGAGAAAACCTTCCTGGGCCTTCACTGACTAAAATCTACTCCTAGAATACAAGGAAAGTAAGACTTTTTTTAAAAAGTTGCCACATTCCAGCTTTACTAAATTCATTCAGTGGTCACAACAAAAAACCCAAGAAAATTTGAGAATAATTGTCCTAAATCTATATAGCATACTGAAGAGTACCAGATTACACTCGTTCTTCAACTAAGGGAATAGGAACTGCAAAAATCTGCATGCATCACACGGCTGAACAAAAGGAGTATTGCTTTCTAATGTTATTTCATAGAATAAAGAAACATTGTACATTCCACAGCTCATCACATTAAGTCCTACTTTGATATCCTTGTAGGTGGGTAATGGGAAGGTTGCTGTGGTACACTGGGCCTGTCAGTCCTACCAGTGATGAGCACAAGTAGGAAGCTCGTCCTTGTCAGCATTCCAGATTGAGATTTAAAACAGCCCTCACATTAGCAAAGAACAGAAACGTGTATCCATGTACTTCTGCCCACTTGTGTGGCAAAGAAACCAGCTTTGCCAGCAAAGAATTCCCCACCAGAGCAATTCTTCCCAAGGCAGCAACAGCTGAAGCCACTCTTCATCACCTGCCTAGTGAATGTTGCAAATTTTCCTTCTGTGCTTTGTTCATTTTGCATTGGCCGCATTTAACTGGAAGTTAATTGTGTTGCCAAAATGCCTATGCTCACAATTGTTTTCACCTGGGATCCATGAAGCATTCCACAAAGGTAAACTCTGTTACTGACACAAACTTGCCAGCAAATTAGGTAATATATGAAAGAGAATCAACTAAGTCTGTAATTTTAAAAAGGCCTTCAGGAGACTCCTCATCTCACAGCAGGCTACAGAACTTTGTAATGAGATAGAGGAAGCGCAGCAGAAAGTATCTCCAGATAAGAGAGTAATCAGGAAGTGCTAGGAAGCTTCAGAAACTCTTCAACTGAGTAAGCAGCAAAACAACAGCAAATTAAATACAAACAGGTAGAAATGAAGCAATTCAACACAGGAAAATGTGCTGTATTTCAGGGATTCTGAATTAGCAAAGAGGACCCTGGCATTCACTGACTTATCTAAAAAGATGTCTGCAGCTCTGTGTCGTACTCTACAACATCAATAGAATGTGAGGTTGCCCATGCACATGAAAAACCTCAAATTGATACTGGTTGCCTGGGGTGGGGCAAGAGTATGAAAAATAAAGATTCATTCAAAGGCATTCAATTAAATTCAGCAGTGATGAGCTTAGAAATGTACAAAAAGTAACCCACCAAGTAAGGAAAGCAACATAGGTCAGTGGAAGGAATCTCCTCCTTTCACAGAAAGTTACAAAACAGAGAACTGGACTACACTGCAAAGACAAACCTGTCTCTACTGTAAAATTAATGGAGACCACCTAGTTATCCAAACTACCAATATAGAAAGAGTTTCATGAAACTTATTTTCAACTCTTGTTCCAGGGCAGCCTAAACTGACAGCTGTGAGTTGCTGCAGTTTCACCACATCTCCCCTCTACCACTGGCCCAACACTGCTCTGCCACTTCACTTTTGATGGCTTCAGCACTCAGACCCTTTGTTGGGCCATTTCAACACATTCATCCAGGAGGAAAGACTTTAAAAATAGTAGCTTTCACTTAATGCACTGAAAGAAGAGGCTAAACAAGCACAAGAGTAATAAGGAGCATGATACTTGGCATCAAGCACTAGCTTACACTTCTATGAAACTCCACTTATAAATCAGAGGATTAGATCATTTATTTAGAAGATGTAAAGTAATTATATTTTTGCTAAGCCTACATGTCCCAGCCACTACTATTACAGATAAGACAACGAACTGAACCGATCTGAGACCATGACAATTCTTATCAGATTAGGACACTTTGCTCTGCATAACCTTTCAAGGTGCTTTTTTTTACCATATTTTCTTGCTGTTTGGAAGAGAGGATGAGGTTTTATTTGTAATGGGGGATAGAAGAGAAAGGGGTCACAACCATCTTGCAATTGCTTTGTTACGTGCTTCCCCATGCATCCTACCAAAGCCTTCTGTTTTTAACAACTCCTTTCCTGCTTATTGAATAAAGTCAGGTTTTAAAAAAGTTTTAGGTGTTCCCAAACTAAAAAGCACCCAAGTCCAGGCAGAAAGCCAACACTGTAAGACGAAAAGAGAGCTATAATAAATAGGCTTCTGTAATTAAGTGGTATGTAATGTAAGGTAAAATTGCACTTTGTCAGTTTGTATATCCACCAAGTTGCACATTCTTTCTAAAGACTGATCTATCAAACTGTTTAAAGAAGAAATTCCAGCTATATGTAAAGAGCCTGTTGTATTAAAAATTTTTTCTATGACACTTAACACTACAACATTGCTATTATTTATCTTCAAGACCTCCAGGAAGCCGGAAAACATTTATAAAGAAAAAAATAAATCAGCTACTAATTGCTAAGAACTTTGATATACATTTTTAAACAGTTTAACACTTTCATGCAGTGATTGCATAAAGGCTCTCAAAAGTCAGACAGCTGATGTTAAGGACCAAACACATCAGCCTTTAAAAAAAATCTTTGGTCTCCATTTTAATCTAACACATTATCCATTATTTTAACATAAGGAATATACACAAGAATCTTTAATACTTACTGTCCAGCCTCTGTCCCTCTCTGAAAGACTCTAAAGCAGATGCATAGTTTTTGATATGATATTCACCTAACCTGACACAAATAAAGAAAAATACAAGAAAACAGTGATTACTTTTCAGTATAGTCCACATTCTATAGATAACACACTGTATTGGTTAAAATGACGTGTAAGAGTTTAAATTATCCAAAAGGTGTGGTTTTGAAATGGTGAGGGCATTATGATAATCACCCCAAACTAAATGGATTTATTACAAATGAGTTGCAAGCAGTATGGCTTTGAATGTATTCATTCTCAGTGTTATAAAAAGTTTGCACAGAACCATAATCCAGACTCTAGTATTGACCTTGAGATTAGCACAATATTCCCAAAGTACCACAAATGATACATACCCTTTTCTAAGGAGCGCTACAGCATTATTTGGGTTGAGTTCTAGACACTTTTTTGCATCTGCAACCGCATCTGTTAAAAGCCAGTTTAAAGTTGAGAAACATAATGTTAAAAAAAGCAGTGAACTGTCAAGTCTTTTAGTAGTGAAATTCTTCTAGGATGAACTATGTTGTCTTTCTTAGCTTGCACACAAATCACACTGTCTGAATTAAGTCTAGCCAGAACTGCCACACATGAATCCCTCACAGAGCTGCAGAGCTCTTATGTAAGATGCAGCATGACTTTCATTTAGCTAAATACTCTGCTTAGATGTGAAGCATGATTCTGTTTGTTTGGTTTTTACTGGAAAGAAAAAATAAACCAGATCTTATTCAGTCAATCTTTTCCCAGGCATTATTCACTTATCACATTCCTACCATGACAGGATTCAGTCTCTACCAAGAACACAATGATGGAAGACACAATGCAAAAATCTCAAGATCTGCCTAAGAAGTCTGCTTATAAAAAGCTGCCAAGATAATACTAGACCGGAATCAAATAGAAAGCTGGGACTCTAGCAAACCCATTTCAATGCAAGTTTTGCTGGAACAAAACAATCTAAGAAAACGACAAGATTATGTACCAACACCAAAACCAGCATATTAAGTTACAGATAACACACTCTCTCGTTACTGTATTTGGCTTCAGACTGAAGACATCTCCTGTAAAACATGCATTACGATACACTTGTAAAAGGATTCTTAGACTGAAGATGTTACCAGTATATTTCTGTAGAAGAATATGAGCATAAGCTCGTTGACAATAACATTCTGCATCATCTGGATTCTTTTCCAAAGCTGTTGTCAGTTCCTGTAAACACACATTAAAAAAATGAAACAGTACTTCAGAAATCCTCATAAAAACACAGTATCAAACTCTGTCAAGTAAGAGACATTTCAGAAGATAAAATCCTAACTGGCATCTCTGTTTACCTGTTGCTTAGCTCTCAAGCACAAAGCTAAACATCAGAGTCTGAAGTACAAGGAGCCTGCCAATTATACCAAGTTCAAGCAGACTGTTTCTTACTGTGAAGGAAGTGGGATTTCAAATGTTCTAAACATGAAGTCTACTACAGATGATCCTCTCTATTCCAAAAACCTTCCTACAATTCTAAGTATACTTGTACACAGGTCTGCTGATTTGAGAGAGCAGAGCCGTATTAGGAATTTGGAAGTCAATGCACAGTATGTCAGAACAGTTGTGTGGAGACAAGATATTAGGAAATACCATGTAACACATATTATAGTGCTAAGAGATTGTTTCGATTTATGCTGAGCACAAAAGCAGAAGAAGGAAAGATTTATGGAGCACAGGGTTCAGAGGAGGTATTACTGAACAATGAAAATAAGCATAAAGTAGTCCTTTGTTAAGGGAATCACAGGATATATGGATTGAAATAATAACACATTGCTCTCTCTGAGAAAAGTTCACGACTTTGCACACAGAATAAGATCACAGCAACTTGAAGCACACACCTGGAAAGAGCATTTCCAATTCTCTCCTTATTGGTGAGAGAATTTCTTCCCTTTGCTAGAAGCCAGTCTTCCAAAAGGGACTACAGTACATTGCTACAACTCTGTTTGCTAAGTTGACTTCTACTCAGACTTCCACCTGGAATCTAGCAAGCACGAATGTAGCTAAGATACAAGCTTTAAACCTGCAGAAACATTTGTACAGCATGGTTGCCAAAACTGCCCCACCAAGACAGAAAAAAGAAGGGAAGGACTTGCCTAAGCTCTAATTCAGGCCAGTGTCTTTTTCTAACAGATGACACATGAAGTGTTTATGCCACCTAGTACTTACAGGGCCAGAACAGCTTCTTCTAGCAGTGGCACAAATTCTTACTATGTAAGATACACACACCACTAGAGATACAGCACATGAATCTAAATCCCTGGGGGTCTCTGCAGAAAGGGGCAGGTAGTACACAATAGTAACTTGATCTACTTGTACCAATGCCTTCCTGAGATTTAAAGTCATTCAAAAGCAGCTGTCATAATGGAAATACTCATGGCTGCAGGTATTCCACATGGCAGGGATGTGAGGCCCTGCACATATTCAAATTGGTTCATATTATGCTGAGAGGTGAAGTACTTCTGACATTTGAAACCAAGTGACACTGAACATCACAGGCACATCCAGGTGCAGAGGCACTGCTTTGACAGATCACCCCTCCCCCAAACACTATTTCCTGTGATTTACGCTGATGACCGATTAGAGCCAGCAACATATGAATGGATCGCCCTACAAAACTAACCTTCACCCCAGGAAAGCAAAGCCAAGCATTTTCAACAGTGTAAAACTTCTCTCTTTGTGTGCTTTCTATCAGTAAATTACCACATCTTATTCAGGCACACACACGGAGCAAGTAACTCCTGTAAACTATTTGAGAAGCCAAGTAATGCTGGACTAGCACTGGGAACTCCAGACTATGGACATCAGCAACAGTTACTTAGAACAGGCTTAGACTTTGCCCTCACACTCAAGTAAGTGCTTTCTGCATATTTTGACTCTAAAGGCCCTTACCATGTGACCAAATTGCAGATCTGTTTCTAAATACACTGGAAAACTCAGTAAAGTTTGCATGAATTAAAGGTGCCTTCTGTCTCCACACAGTAGCTTACATTTTCAACTTAAAATGAGAAGTCACTCATGAGTTCACAGCTTTGTCATTCAGACAGTATTAGAAGATGGATGATGATCTTTCAATTGCATCAGATCCAGGTGCAGAAAGCCAAAGCACAATCTCCAGGAATTAAAGCAATCAAAAATCCCAAGGACACAGTGCAGAAATGCCAGGCCAACTGGACAGAAGCCCAGCCAGGTATGAAAGCATTACACAGCACCATTTCTACAGAGTTGTCCCCCAGATTAGAAATACCAAGCACACGAACATAAAGACCACACCTAAGCCCATGCAAGCACGGTGTAGCACCTGGAGACCTCAGTCCCTAAGTCAGCAAAATGCTGCCCTGAGCTGTGGCACTTCCTAGTTCAGAGAGCACCAAGCACAATCTGCCTACTCAGTACAGGGATTTGAAAACAAGGCCTAAACTGACACCAGCATTACTGTGTCAGGTATTAAATAATGCCTATAGAATGTGTTACATAATGTTCTGAAGCACTGAATGCACAAAAAAACTGAAATATAAGCTAGAAAAGCAAAACAACTATGTTAATCCAGGAAAAAAGACAAAAACACATTCTGGCAGTATGCCTTAATACTTCTGAAGACCTTTTAGTGTCAGGGATGTTTGGTTTGTTTGCTGGTGGCTATTTTTAACCACAAAATGTGAAACTTACTTTTTTTTTTTACATCTTGAATTAGTTTTATAATGCCATACAGATTTGGTTATTCCAAACTGGTTTTTAAATGTAATTTACCTTTTGAAAAACTTCTACAAGTTACAGCTTAAACCCCAAAGAACTGAAAAATTTAGCTTCACCATTTTCTTTGTGGAAAGATAATTTAAGATCACTTAATGGTTCTAACCACCCACTCTCTTCAAGCAGTACTAACCTTTTACATCTTCTCCCCTCCCAAGTAGTTAAATAGAAACACTTATCCACCCTCCAGTTTTCTCTTCTTATCAACCATCTGTTTTAAGTAAAAATTACCTTAAAAAACAGATTAAAACATATTAACTGATGGAGTCATAGAACAGGCCAGGTTGGAAGGGACCTCAAAGCATCATCTCATCTAACCTTTCACAGGAAAGCCCGCCTAGATGAGTGTATCTAGCAACCTGCCCTTTCGTGTCCTGAAAAGCTCCAGTGATGGGGACTCTACCACATCCGTGGGGAGTGCTTCATTGAGTGATCCTTCTCACTACATAAAAATTATTTTCTGTCGAGACGAAAGGAAGATCAGTCGTGGTGCCCACAAAATAGAGGGAGAGCAAAAAAAAAAAAAAAAAAATAGACCACGGCAGAATAAAAACTAAGATGCAATACCTCTCTTCAATAAGCTTGGGGATTTTATACCCACAAATCTTAACTGATTTAGTTGTGAGAGCTACCATCTACCTACACGGAAGAGAAAGTTTGTTTTGCTTTTCCCCCCACCCTTCTTTGCCACACAGGCAGCACGAGTGCTGTGCCAGGTCCTCGCCGGGCTCCCCTGCAGTCCGACCTCACCTGAGCCAGGCTCCCGGGGGACCCGGCCCG
>NW_005054322.1:1171180-1175109 GCF_000277835.1 Geospiza fortis
CGCAGGCCCCGGCGGAGCGGAGCGGAGGGAACGGCCCTGCCCGCCCTTCCACCGCCTCTTCCTGCTCCGCAGCGCCCGCCCGCCGCGGGGAACCTCGGCCCCTCGGGCTTGGAGAGATTTGTGTCAAAGTCGGCAATTTCTTTTTTTTCTGTCGTTAACCGGTAGCTGGAGCTGGAGCAGCGTAGTAGTTGCGCAGTTGTGAGCATCATACGCGTGGCCGATCTTTCTCTTTAAAAGAGAAGGGAAGGCAGTCACCAGAGGAATTGGCCGGCTGGACGGGAGCCGCCGGGAGTGAAGTCAGCAGGGCTGGGCAGTAACTGAGGGAAGGTCGCGGCGGCAGTGGGACATCGGGACCACTGACCCCCCGAGCACCGCCTCGAGCGGAGCCCGGGCTCAGAGGGAGGCAAGAGCTGCGCCCGCAGGCGTGAGAGGCAAGAGATCGCAGAATCAGTTTGGTTGGAAATGACCTCTGAGATCATCGAGTCCAGCCCCTGACTGAACACCACCATGATAACCAGGCCAAGTCCAGTATTTCCTTAAACACCTCCAGCGATGGTGACTCCACCACCTCCCTGGGCAGCCCATTCCAGTATCTACTTGCTCTCATTCTTCCTAATGTCCGACCTAAACCTCCCCTGGTGCAGTTCATGAAACCACTAGCAATAGGGGTTAGAGTATTAATTAATGGAAAAAAAGTTATATAATCTGTAACCAATGAAGGCTGATGCCTTTGCTTGTTAAAATTTATAACCACTGTGAAGTTTTAGTAATCGGAGAACCAGCCTTTTGTGGGTCACCACCTAGCTCCCTACCAAATCAGAATAAAACCAGAAATACCTCTCAGTGTGTCAGCTGGTGCTGTGCACCAAGCACCCAGCCCATGTCCAGGACAACAGCATGGTGGACAGGACTTCCCAAAGGCAGCCTGAGGCCTCCATCCTCCTCCACCTCCTCCGGATGGAATTTCTTTCTGTGAAATGCCTCAAAAATAAACAAGTGCGTTTTTCTCCTCTGTGGCTTCACACACGTGTGGAAAAGAACCGTGGCCTCAATTTTTATTTTCTGACTCAGAAGTGGCTGGGATTTTTGCTGTCATGTTTTGTTTGGCTGCTGCCACAGGCACAAAGGCAGCTGTGACAGGGGAGGGGTTGCTCAAACTTCCAATGTGAGTTCTCATTTCATGATTTACTCCAGCTTTTCCCTTCCTTTGCCATATCAAAGAGAGTTCAAAGTATGGATCCACCCGGCTGGCACACCGGAGCCCAAGGGATATGGGGAGGGAGTGATTTCCATTTACTGTCTGTTACACAACAGTCTGCTGCTGGAGACATATTACTGCTGCTGGAGATTTCCACCACTTCTCCAACTGACATAAACTAAACTGACAAAGCATTTTTCCATGTGTAATAGCTGCATCTATGGCATGAAGTTTTGGTGTGAAGATGTAACCTTATGGTGCAATTCCCCCCCTGCCCCCCTCCACATTTCAAGTAAACACCAAAGCAACTTCCCTGTATCTAAAAACACTAATGTCAGTCAAGCAATATCACTTCAGATTTTCTAGAATTATGAAATACTTGTAGAAGAGGAAAACATCCCTATTTTATAGTTTGATTTAAAAAAATAGCTTCCCTCTCCAGTGCTTCCGTCAATCTAACATGGCCCTCGGGGTGAGGACTGTTACCAGATATGCTTCCACAAAGCTTATCCACATTCCTGAAAATATTGTCAGCACTCCCCAGCAGCAGGGAGCGCTGCCAGATAAACAACCACTGGTGTGGGTATGACCAGCCTTCCTGTAAATGGGTGAGGTGCTGGGTTTGCAGGTGGAAGCCTGACTGCCAAGAGTCAGAGGGAAGAAACATTGAACTAACATGGCAGCTGTGGCAGAGAACTGCTTGTTCAATAGTTCGTAGAGTTCCTTCTGTCAAGCAGCAAGACCATACTCTCTCTGCCACTCTTCTGCTCCTATTAGTTTTTCTAGTATTAGTGCTTCAAGTTATATTTAACCTTACATACCAATCAATAAAACTCTCAGCATTAATTCAATCATAGAAAGTCATATTCCCTTTCATTTTATACTGACAGAATCATAACACCAGCCAAAATATTAACTTACTCTCTGCTTAAACACTGCAACATGCAAGTTTTTGAAGCCCTAATAGCTTGGGCTGTCAGTTGTGTCATACAAACTACAACAACCTTTCCGAATTACACTCAGAATTTTGTGTTGTTTGTAACGTACTGGGAAATGATGGAAAAGGAGAAGTTTAAGTCCAGTTTTTGGATTTATCTCAACCTTCAGTTCAGTTACAAAAATATACATTACTGCTGTTTCAAAGGATATTCAAGTCTGTTCAGAAGTGAATTGCACTTGTTCCACCACAGACCCACACTGACTAATCACCCTGTCCCTGTTTCTCACTGTATTTTACTTATTTATGATGACTGTCAAAACATTATAGTAATTAAAAACATTCTGGAGTAAATACAGAAAAGTGCTTTTCCATTTGATTTATTTTCATAATAAACCAATTAAAAATACAAAAGAAGGACCCAAGGTTCAATGGGCTCCATCATTTAAAAATTTGTCTTTAAATACAAAGTCACTCAGTAATATGAATACATATAACATTAGACCTCTAAACATAACGATCTTATTGATCTTATTTGCATCTATCAAAAATTTGTATGGAAAAAAATTAGCTGAAAAAACTTCCCTGCAACATTGAATATACAGTATTTACAATCAAAAAACAAGAACTCTTAGCAGTATTAATCTCCAGAAACCTGCATAAATTGTATATATTTAATTTCCCTCCCCCCTTACAAAATAATCTGAAGTAGAAAGCAAGATTGTTAAACTTCATAGTTGCAAAATGGCATGAAACATTTGCACCTGTAGTGATGCCGTTAGCTTCTGTAATTAAATATATCTGATGTTTTCATATAAAATATAGATGTGGCATTGTCCATTTCTGGAATATATGTTTTGAGTACTCTCAATAGGAGTGTATGTTCAGTTTTGCACACACAAGAGCTTGTGCTGCAAAAAATACAAGAGGATACCTGGTTATCAAAGTCTGAAACTGATGTCATTCACTGATATGAAACAGATACTCGATCATAAAAATTCAAACACATGGAATGAAACTGTCTTACTAAAACTAACTGCTGCTTCCAAAGGTGATACACATACAGATTAAACAGAAAAGGTTACAATAACATTACTGCAATGTAAATTGGCAACAGACTGACAACAAAATAAGGGAAGTTTGAAACTTTGGCCAACAACCTCAGGAGAAAGTCTTCATAGCATAAAAAGCATGTTCCTTCATGCCTGTACTTTGAAAAATTAGTAATATATAATTTTATTTATATGATAACATTTAGCAATTAACAGAAAATCAAAATTCATCCTAAAGCATGAATTCTAAAAATTAACTGCAGAAATTTAGTAGCTTTGCAACATCATGCTTCAGAATCAAATAATATATACATAACTGAAAAGGTCCCATCACATTTATGAAAATAATCATCCACAGGGTCTTTTTTTTTTTAATTATTTAATTATCAATACAAATTGGGTTCCAATGGCTCATTTTCTTGCTTTACTTGCACGTTAGATGGGAAATTATTTGAACTGGACACTACCATCACAAATGGTTGCTGCTGGAATCTCTGCTCCGACTGCTCAGCATCTTCTACTTTGTCACTCTCCTCCTTTTCCTCTTCTTGTAGGCCAACCTGCTTCGTGTCCGGTGCTTTAATGACCGACGTGATCACCGTGCCCGAGGGCTGAGACACCACCTGTGAGCTGCTGGGCGAGAACGTCACCACGGGGCTGCTGGAACTGAAGGATGGAGATGAAGCCATGTTGACTGTTCCATTGCAAATTGTCTGCACACTGCTGGTGAGCACCTGCTGAA
>NW_005054322.1:1175119-1235176 GCF_000277835.1 Geospiza fortis
ATCGAGGAAGGAGGTGAGACTGGCTTCTGAGACTGTAGCATGATGTTTTCTTTAAGAACCGTCATGGGCTGGGAAGTAGGAATGGCTTGTAAAATGAATTTCTGTGCTGTTGTTACTGAGGCTGGATCTGTGCTGGCTATCACTGTAGTAAGAGGCACTGTCTGGAGTGTTACAGTATGCAGCTGCTGATTTCCAGGAGAAACAACCACTGGAACCTGGGTTGGAGTCTGCAAAGTCCTGCTAAGATTAGAGAAGATTATTGTGTCAGAACACTTCTATGATGAATTTTTAAAAAAATAATGATAGATTTCCTACAGAAAAAACATTTGGCATCATAAATATTTAATTTACCCAACATTTCCAAAAGAGGTAGTAGAATCTCTCCTAATAAAACCAGAACTGGACCTGATCCCTGAATTCAGCAAGATGATTCCCAAAGTAAAGGTATCCCACATGAACAATACTGCCATCCTCAAGCTGAACAGCCTGCCTTTGAGACATTCAGTGATTCATTAGGAAACCTAAAATCAAATCCAAGATCTCCACCTCAAGCACTGACCAACATCAAAAGCACAACCCAGTAGAGATCTGCCATCAGTTTCAAAAATTACGCCAAGTAATTAATAAATCACAAGCCTAAGTTGATTGTCCTGACATCCACATATGCATTTAACCGTATTCAAAAGTATCCACACGGTAGCAGTGTCTGGGCACAACCTTGCCACACTTCCAGGACACAGAGTTCTCTCTCTGCCAGGCTCATGCACAGCTTCTGGTAAAACAGCTGATCAGAATCTGCTTCCAAAACATCATTTTAACTTAGGAGTGATTCCATCTTTTGCAGGCTAACAGACTTGGGTACCATGTGACTGTCAATAGATGTAGAGCTCTGGGGACAACATGAGAGGATTAAGAGCTGTATTGCTGGAGTACACAGCTACTGCAGTGCACAGTAGTTACTGAAATGTGGCAATACACTCCAGTCACACAAATTAAAACAAAACAAAACCCCCAGAAAACATAAATGGTTACCAGGGGAGGGAGAGAGGAAGGGAAGGGTAATTGCTCTGAGACCCTGACACAGCTTGTTCCATGCCACCATGCCATGCTGTCTCTGGCAATCTTTCTTTCCTTCTGTTTGTCATGCAGAGTTCTCTCCAATCTTCCTGCTTCTCTTCAATGTTTAGTCCTGCCTGCCCTCCTCCCCCTTTTCACTCTTAAGCTCTCCCTGATGTTTTCTCAAAAATAAAAAAAGTAACTATCTCCACCTCCTAGCTTATTTCTACACCTGCTGCAATCACTTTAGATGGAAAGCAATTTACTGTCAATGTTCATACTTTCACACCCATGCACAATATTGCCTGCTCTTCTTTCTGAAGACTGGACCTCAGATACGCTGTAAGGGTTGCCTGCCATACATCAACCATGGAATGTCCTCCATTCTACACTCCTACCAAACAGAATTTATTTTTCACAGCTCTGTGTAAGTCTACATTTCAACATTTAGCCACTGATCAGTCCAATCTAATTCAACATATTCAAAACTTCCATTTAAAACCATACTCTGGCTACCACAGTTGCTTACCAAAAAGCTTATCAAAGCAGGACTTAGGTGGTGCTGAAGCTATGGGACAATGTGGAGGCAGATGCTGCTGCTGGTCATAGTCCATCTGCACAGGGAGCTGCACTCCCCCTTTCTTAGTGCAGCAGCAAAAACGAGTGCAGGAATATATGTAGAAGGTTTCTCATGTCCCACTCAGCACAGTCCTCTGGGAAAGGCCTCTAGCTGAGCTCCAAAGACTGCTCCAGCAAGAGCAGGCTCAGTAACCCTTCTGGTATCAGACTCAGAGCACGTGGGTGCTTCCCTGAGCATCTTCCAGCTGCCAGTCCTTCCTGCAGGCAATCTTTTCCCCAGATCACATAGGGCTCGGTAATACAAGAAACAAAATTTCCATCTGTAACTTTCTCTTCCTCTCAAGAAAGACAGTTGCAGTACCCAGCAATGCTGCTACAGCAAACGAAACCCAAATCCTTGCCCATGAGGCACCCATGCAGGTCTCATCACAGCAGCCATCATAACCATGACACAGAATTTGATGTGACTGACACCAGAGTCAATCCTGAGCTCCTTTTTCACACAACAGAACTTGTTCATGGAAATGGGCCTGGTTGAAGGTGAAGAACCAGCTAGAGTGATTGCTTCTTTCTTTCAAACTTCTGGAGAACTTGGTGCTGGCACAGCAAATACCAACAACCAAGCCTCAAGTGCAAGGCTAAGAATGACATTACCAAGGCTCACACCAAGTCTCCTAAGGGTTATCAGTGCTAACTATTTTTTCCCCCAACAAGTCCCCTGAGACCTTGACAGAAAAGTCACTAATGTCTGTGTCAGAAGTAGCAACAGGATGAGGGCATCCACTAGGTTCTTTAAAAGATTAAAAAAGCAAACTATCTATAGTTAAAAAAACATATAATAAAATCAACATGTCAGACAGTACAGCTCAACCCAGGAAAGTGTACAGAGACCAGCAATGCAAGTGGAACAGCTATGAAGGAGAGATAACTGACACTTGCCATTAGAAAAGCATCAAGACTATCAGAATAGATACCAAGGCAGTTCTTTAATCCATGAAGAAACCTACCTGAGTCTGAAGGATTAAGAACAACACAATAGCTGCAATTTTGAAAGCAGGGGCTAAAGCTGCAAGCCTGTGCCGGTATGGCCTCCAAGTATTATCTTGAAGCTACTTCCTTGTTCTGTAGTTGTTTTGTAAAAATAAAAGCTGCTAGCTGCCAAGTGGCTTTGAAGGATAAGCTCAAAATGTGTGAACTGCATCTAATCAATGCAGGTATCTGTGAAGCACTAGGAGCAACAGCTCTGAGAGACTAAACCAGACCACTTGTCTCAGAACACTTTAATTAGTATCTGCATATTAATCTAAAGTAATTTTATTTCTCTTGAAAAGCAGTCCCGTGCCTGAGGTTTACTCCAGATGTGTTGTCTTCTCCATCAACCAAGATGCAAATATATGATACACGTGTATATCAACCTGTACATACATGTATATGCATACACTCACAGGGTGTGCTTGCTACCTTCATGCAGCAGGTAGCTGTACAAGCACATCATAAATATTTATTTATGATAATGATAGCCAAGCAAGACATTTGCCTTAGTTGTTAAACCTGATTACTAACTAAAAATCTATCTGCCTAAATTGAAAAAGATACAGCTTGGTTAATCGTTTTGTCTGTTTTACAAAAAAAAAAAAAGTACACAATAATTAAGGTGATTTATTAACACTGGGCTACACTGCTTTAGGTGCTTTTAAGTCTATATTTTGCTATGTTTCTGAATTTCACTGGCATTTTGCTAACAGCCTTTCTTCTCTAACGTACAAATCTTTTGGGTGATTATTTTAAAAGTTGCTGCTGAGATTTCAAAAAGAACAAGAACATTGAGCAACAGCAATGGAAAGGAAATTCTGCCATAAAACAATCTGATTACAACTGAGAAAAGAATGACAAAAATTCTGAAGTCATTTTAGCTTTACAGAAAATTATAATCTATTTCTTGGGCCATATTTTACTGTTAATGGCCTAGAATTGTGCAATATCTTATTAGCTCATCAAGAGATAAATAGTGACAGGCAAGAACAACAAGTTTATTTATGGTAATTTATGTGAAATTTATGAGATGGAGAAGATACCAAAAATATTGAAGCTGCAAGCCAAGGTAAACCAAGTATTTCACAGCACGGTAATAAAATGAAACAAAGCAATATTAAGACATACATAGAGAGAGGTAAGAGAGGACAGAAGTAGAGGACTCAACTCTCAACGTGTCCTTTTTACTGAACCACAAAGTCTAACAGCCTTCTTTCCAGAATTTTTCAAAACTGCACTGTCACCTGAATTAAATCTCAGGAACGTTGCTGCAAACAGAGCTGCAGAACCTCCACCTCTTTCAGCAGCGCCAAAGACACAGAAAGAGAACTCCTATGGATATCTTCTTGTTATGCAGAAACAAAATGAATCTGATTGGATGACATTATTGGATGACACTCCCTTCTGTCAATAAGCAGCCACCTTGCATATCTCAGAAATTAAATCAGAAGTGGGCTTCAGAAAAGGTTGCCTTCAGCTGCAGGAAAATCAAAATGTTTGGTTATAAGCAAAGTCTTTGCTGTGATAGAAGTTGTCCATATTGGAAATGTGTTCTGAGAAACACACCCTATTGTAAGCTAAATCACAGTGTCTTGTAGAAGCCCACTGAGACCAGGACCTCCCTCAGGAAAGACATTTTTCTCACCAACCTGAAACCTGGATTGGAGTCAAGCCTTCACTTAAGAGATTACAGGGATGAGTTCTTTGTAACAGTCCCCTGTTTCCCTTCCTTTGGGGAAGGCTATGGCAGCAGTGAGCCAGATCCAACAATACCTACTGGTCAGTGTGCTGGAGAGCTTTTAGAACTGCAGGCTTGCCTTTGGAACAATGGTAGAAGACTGCTGCCTAACTACAAACAGAAGTGAAGCATGTGCACTGATGGTGGCTGACCAAAGGACGGTCTTCAAAAGCTGCTTGTGATTATTTGCAAGTCTACAGCTGGCATCATCCTCTTTTGCCCATGTTCCCCATCAAGTCCCAGAGAGACTTAGGGAGCCCTTTACCAAGACTTACATTTGTGATGGTTTTTATTCAGGGGACCTATAGAAATGGCACAGGAGTGATGGGCTACAACACTAGCTGACATCATGCAGATAGGACTCTTGCTCTTATTCAAGAAAAAGGGTCTGAAAGCAGATGGCCAATGCAAAGTCTCAGAAGAACAGTGCCAGACTGGTTCCCTGTGTCTGTGGGGTTCTGTGAGCTCAAGCAAAGCCAATAGAGATAGGGTGTGAAGGATGATTACAGGAAATAATGCTGACATTCACTGTGCAACTTACACAAGACAATGTCTATATAAGGTATGAGATGAAGACACTTCATTTGATATAGAAGCTGTAATCACATTTTCAGAGTTGATAAATTCTTGCTAGACTATTCCTTTTTTTTTCAGCATCAGCATTGCTGCAGTCAGACTGCCAAAGCATCACAGCCTGGACACAGGAACAGATTATGGAACAGCAGAAAGCATGTGTTTGCTTGGGTGCACATGGCTTTCAAAGGCAATTGACTCTGCTTACTGGGACCAATACACAGTATTGGTGAATTCTTGGCTTCATCACTGTTCTTACTCAGAATGCTCACACCTTGAAAAAACATGATTCACATTCAGCTACTTCCTTCTCCTCTTGAATCAGGATCCTGCCACTGCAATCCATGCTTGTGTCACCTTCAGAAGTAATTTTCTACCTTGAAGGTTGCAAAAAGATCAAAACAAAAACTGTGGTTGATTCATCATGTCGAGGTTCCCCCGTTCAGAAGTGAACACAGAGAGCATATCCCATTGGTCCTCTGTGACCTGTATTAGCCCCAGCCACAGAACTGAGTCAGGATTCTGGTCTTCTAATGTGCTCTGTCCAAGCTACCACAATGACAACTTGCAAGTACAGAAAGGAAAGAGCAAGCTGAATTTTTACAGAAATAGATTAAAACCTGAAGTGTGCTAAAACATTGCACACGGTTTGTCAGAAGTCAGCTAATTGCAAGTTTCTTGGCACATAGAGCTGCCAGCTAGAAGGTTCAGCCACGTCCTGTACAGCCAGTAGCAGAGACAGACATATAAGTTAAAATTAACCCCCAATGTGATATTCTCTGAACTGTAAGTAACATAAGAATTTCTTTTCACTCCATCTTAAATCACTACTACTCTAGATTAAAGGTAAATGAAAATGCATCTCTCTTTATTTGCAGTCCTCATCATTTAAGAGAGAAATTTACTTGTCCAAACACAGGAATAGGATACCCTAGGCGAGGTAAGTTGCTAGCTCAACAGGAGAGGTGCACTTTCTGCAGCAACAGAAAGGATGCCCTTTAATACTCAGAATGAGCCAATGTACACAGAGCTGAATCCCAGGCCAGTGCCTCCTAATTCCAAGGCAAAACACAATAACTCCAATAATCCAGGTATTCTGGTTAACCTGTGTCCATTATCCTGGTTTAAACAGAATAATTTTACAAGCACGAAATTCAAAGAAACCTTTTCTTCCTCATAAAAGCTGGCTCATCTGAAAAAGTAAGCAATAAAGTGCTCATCCAGAGAGGCATTTTTGGTTTTGTCCTCTCACTGGAAATATGTGGTGCTAAACTCAGTTGCATGACTGGAGTCTGCAGTTACTGTGACTGCATACACCAAGCCAGAACAGTTAGACCTGCAGAACAGCAGTCTGTTTACAATTCCAAATATTCCCACTGGGGATACTAGATGTTTTCCTCAGTCAGCAAAACCCAGTTTGCTTGACCTGACCCTCCTCCTGCCCTGTTTCCCAAGCCTCAGTTAGCACATCACAGCCTTTCTGTTTAAGCACTGGGGCTGAAGAAGAGACTTTTATCCTTTGTAAGTAACACTTCTCCTTGTCTCCCTTTCATAGAGAAGCACCAAAACTTCTCCAAAAAGCACATCAAAAGCCATCCAAAAGCCAAGACCTTTCCACTTCAGAGTAAGATAGCTGCAAGCTTTGTGCAGCTATAAATGAAGTCACTGCCTGTCTCGTGAAGAGCCAACCACAGATTTACATCAACATGCCCATTCCTTTGAGAATTGCCAAGAGGCCTTGGGGAACTTGGGCCTTGGGCTGCAACATTCTCCCAGTGATGCTTTGGGAGTGGTCTGTACCAGGCAGTGCTGCCTAGTGCAGGTCAGGGATGATGACACAAGCACTTCACAACAATCTTCAAATATGATTATTTTACCAAGAACCTTAGCAGAGAAGATGCACATTCAAACATTCTCTGAAGGCTATAGTTAAGTGTTAAGAAAGCAGTTGTTTTGACCTCAAAGATGCTCAATATTTTCTGTATTATTTTTTTCTTCTCACAACAGAACACAAGCAAATTGCTGCAGAGGGAAAAACATTTATTTCCATGAAGAAGAGGGGTGAACATTTACATGAGTAAAACTTTAGAAACTAAATTGCATAAGACAAAATATATGGGTTCAAGATGTTCACGCTTCAAGACAGAGCCCAACCATTAACTGGCATGCATAAGAAAACCTTTTGAGGATCATTACCAGATCCTGGTTGCTGTTTTGCCCAAATGATCTTGGCTATTTACATGCCCCAGCCTCTAAACAGCAACTGGCAACCAAAGCTGCTATTTGTCCTCATGCTTGCCACACTATAAAGTGGCTCCAACACAACCCCACAGAGTGCACGCATACATCAGAAGGTTTGTCAGCTCTTAGTCTACAATGGCAGCCATACCTGCTGTACATTTTCAAGTCATGCAGACCATTCATTTCAACCCTTACGGAAGCCCTGCTGCAGCGATTCAGAATGTGTACATTCATCTGCCTAAGATTTACAGCTGTCTGAACAAACTGTTGTTTCAGCCTTATTATAAAACAAGACCTAAAACATATGCTCTGAAAAAAGTTCAGTATGTCATTCTACCTCAACTAACTATTTGAATCTTGCCTTTTGAAGCTGAGCAGAAATATATCTGTCATAAACTGTATTTTGAAAGACTGAAATAGGCAGTATCTATTGCACAGGACTCATCAGCACCTATTTTGCAGCTTGTCCCAACTTAGTTAAAAGCACACCAAAAACGTCTGGATTGTAGTTTTTATTTTCACTCTAACTGCTCAGACCCTTTAGTATAAACTTTCTTAATCAGCAGTACTTCTCTACCATTCTGAAAAGGTTTGATGCTTCTGTTTGAACTCCTTCACTTTGTCATCTGGGCTAAGTACAGTTAGAGATTTCGTGGAATAACGTTCTGGTTAAAAACAATGGATGTGAACCAAGATAATACAGAATTCTAAGGATTTAAGGCTTCTGTTTCATCTGAGCTTGACACATGTATCATCTCTACTATTTTTTCCCTTAGCTTATTACCCAAGGTCTGACTGGGAAATACTGTAATGTAGTAATTGGATGTCATAATGTCACTGAATAGCTCTCCAAACATTTGGCTGGACTTCTTGCCTGCCTTAAGTTTTATAGATAATTCCATTTGTTGGTACCATTCCTTATAACATCTATACTACTGATATTGTTTGTGATCCATAATCTAGTGTAGGTCTAGCCTAGAGCTGTTTAACTCTGCAAGTTGCTGAACTTTCCCCCTATTCATGTTTAGTGTTATTGTTCTGCTGACTTATATGGTTCAGTATAGCCTCAATTATGTCTGTACTGCTTTCCTTTTACTATGCTGCCCTTGTGCATTTTTACAAATAAATCCTGCTACCAAGGGGTAAATGCAAAAGAGTCATGATGCTTAAGTGCTGTGTAGTGTCAGCCAGCTGACTCACAGATGAAACATGGAAGAATGACTGGCTCCCAAATGTCTGCAGATGCACAAGTCCCAAAGGATTAGTCTGTTAATTGTTTCCTACAATTGGAAGGACTTGTTCTTGTTACAGCAGCAAAATGCAAGAGCAGGTAATATGGAGCTTTTCCTTGTAACTGGGGACAATAGAAAAGATGCAAAAAATGACAAAAATTCTTACAAAGAAAAATTAAGAAGCAAGAAGGAAAATAATTTTGAAGGTATTGTGAAAACGCACGTATAATTCAAAAGCAAGGATAGCAGTGTAAAAGCAGACATGAAAACACAACTTCTGCTGTGGGACAGAGCTGACAATGTCAATTTTAAAGAGAAGTTGTACATTTTTCCTTATTAAATGATATGCACCAGGCCTAACACCATGGAAAAAGATGAGCTTCCCTCCACCATAGGCAGTACAGTTATATGTGCACCTGTCATGCTGTAGTAACTCTAAATTCCTAGGATAAGCCACAAAGAAATCATTTCACTTCAACCAAACTGGAAGACTAGCATTTCTTGGAAGCAAAACAAAGAATCGAGTCTATCTAGCCATCATCCAGTGAATATATTATCATTCAAATATTTATTTTCTGTACATTTTCTTACCTTATATTCTGAACTGAGGAATTTAACGATTCATCTGGAACATTACTAGTTACAGCTGCTTGTCCTTCTGTGAGAGGCTGCAATGGCTGCATTACATGAACTGTCCGAAAAAGCTGAGCAGGTTGCACTGGCTGTGGAGATTGCATTGTCCTCAAAACTTCTGAACTCAAGCCAGGTGTCTGCTGCTGTACAACTTCTACTTGCTCCTTCAGCTTAGCAGGCTTTGAGTTTCCTGTTTTTACCACTGAGGCTGATCCTCCCTTTGTTCCTGCGTTTGCAGACGCTCTAGTTCTGCTTGGTTGGCTTCTGTTGGCCACAGCAGGTGAGAGCAGAGTTGAATCTGATGATTCAGTGCTAGGGCTGGCATCTTCATCATCAATATAGATGAGATCTTTTGGCATGTCTTTAAATTGATACACCAGGCGCTGACCTTCTACTTTAGCAAGGATTCCCCTTTGGTAATAGTATCTGTTTAAAGTGAACACACAAGTTACACAGGTTTTCTGACAAAAACAAAACAAAGCAACAAAACTCACAGAAAATAAACACAGCACTAGCAAGTCAAAAAAAATTTATGTGTCTAGTTTCTTCATTATAAGAAGTGACTAATTTAATAGTGTACTTTTTTCCTCAAACAACTTTTTTTTACTGGTATTTCATGCCACCTTTTAACTTCAAACTTAGATAACTCTGAGGAGAAAGAAAAGAACTCCATGACTTGGCAGATCTGCTACCAACTCACACTTTGTAAAAAGTTGCATGAAACTTTCAATTCTCCTTTTGACTCCTAAGTTCTTCCAGTAATCTGAATTCCTGTTTATTCACCACTGAGTACAGGCAGACATTTTAGCTACAACAAAGCGAAGGGAACAGGACAGGAGAGCACTATTTCTGTTATATTTACAAATTAGTAGGATAACTTGAAATTATGCACACCAAGGTGAGGAGAAATGAAAAGAAATGCATACGGCTCAGTTGGACAATTATCAAATCAGCTGATAAGACTGAAGCTCCATGGTTGTCTACTTATTTTGCACAGTTTTTTATGTATAAGAAAACTCCCAGCCTGACAGGCAGTGTCACACGATTCTATGTCTTAGAACTGTCTGTACACACAAGTTCAGAGAAATGAAACCAGAACTGAATTCTAAAACTGTATTTTCCATTGGAGATGGAATCGTGGGCAACAAGTAGAAATAACTTAATGAATACACATGAATGTTGGTGACGTTTTTTTGAAAACAGATTGAAATTTTATGTAAAAGGTTTGCCCCACTTGAAATCTTCAGCCTCTTACTTATGTGTGTCTGACTGTGAAGATGCAGTTTTGCAGCAATACTGAAAAATGTCTATGTGGAAACTGAAGGTGACTGACTTGGAATTGAGGTTAGTGAGGGTTAATTTTAGTTAGCTAATTTATTTTGCTGAAATAACATTTTCATTTCTCAAACTAATAGAATACTAGATTTTTGTGTTATTCAAATTAAATAAGGCATTTAATGCATACAAACATTAATGCAACAAAAACAATCTACTATTAAAAATGCACATACCTGAGAGCTCTACCCATTGTTTCATAATTCATGTCAGGTTTGTTTTTGTGTTTTCCCCACAACCTGGACACAGCTTTGGAATCCACCAGTTTGAAAATGCCCTTCTCTCTTTGAGTCCATTTGATATATTTAGGACATGTAGCTTTGTCCTGGAGCAGTGCTAGTAAGAACTCCCAGAGATAAATTGTATTTCCTAGAATAAAAGAATTTCAGAAACAAAACAAAACAAAGAAAAAAAAGAAGAAAGAAAAAGAAGTTATTTGGTCATATTTTATTTTATTAATGATGCAAATAATCTTAAAATTAAGAAGCTGATATCTTTACAAAACACATTATAACTTATCATCAAGACTAGGAAATAGTGATGGAAGGGCATGGGAAGGGAATTTATTATAATCTTGTGAGTTATCATAATCTAGGTGTCCAAATACCCCAGTCATTCTGTAACCTACAGCCAATGTGGGACCACCAACACTAGACAGCATTAGTCACCCATGCGCCCATTTCCCTCCTGCCTAATCCAGTTACAGAAGCAGACACTATTGCTTTACCTTGAAAAGGAACATGTTCAGTTCTACCCCCTAAAAATGCTGGAAATTAAGCTGTTGCTTAGATGCTTTGCTGAATTGAGGTGAGAGTTATAATCCTTTAAAAGGCTAAACCAAATCCTTGCCTTTAACAATGAGATTTATGCAGGGCAATCAGTGATATATGCTGAGGCAGGCAAACCTTCAATAACAAAGTACAGAAAAAAGTTGGTTTTTTTTAATCCAGTGAGTGCTTGTGCTTGCTGGTAGACAACATTCAAATTTCATTTTACAAACAAGAGGGGACAAACACTTTTATATGAAAATCCATCACATCTGTTCAGTGTTTGCCACATATAAAGAAAGAGTATTAAAATCACAGATGGTGAATACTTAAAACTAGCACAAAATTTGCATTTTTTTTTCCAAAACCACATTTAAGGAGTCTAAACTTATGCGACTAATGAGATCTTTTTTTTCCTGTTTTTTTAAGGCTTTTGGTGTTTGATGTTCTTTTGGGAATCTGAAGCTGCACATAAGCTTCTTAGTTGTTAGTCAGAGAAAGCAAGAAAAAACTTCTTGTATCACCTCCCACAAGTAGCTGTGCAAAAACAGCAAGGATAGCATGTGCTGAAGTTTCACAAAAAAATGATGCCCAGCCAATAAGAAGGTGACAGGATCTCTTTTCATAGCTTCAATTTAGCCCAGCAGATTTTTTTCAACTTTACGACCATCAGTCTGAACCTTATTCCAATAAGAAATCTCTTAAAAATTGAAATTCCTATAATACTCTATTATAAACTATATTTTGCAAATATTCATCAAAGTCATCAACACTGCCTACACAAAAATGTTAGCAGCTACTTCAGCAGGTGGAAGCTTGAAAAATGAGCATTCCTAGAGAAAAAACATTGCCTTTGCAACAAATGTCTCCCAGCTTACATAAACCAGCCTCCCAGTCCTCAGATACCCCAAAGCCAAAACCAGACTGCTTAGGCAAGACACAGTGTCAGGCAGGAGTGAGAGCATTCCCAGCCATTTACAACCTAATCCAGGCTGTTTTTGTTGTAGTCTAGACTAAAAATGTTCAACTGCATCAAGACAACCTGAAAATTTGTCACTGCTTTGCCACTAAAAATCACTGCAAAGAAGATTGGCTGCAAAAAACAGGTTTGCTTTACTTACAGGCAGAATATTTAACCCCCTCTGAGTCACAGCAGAAAAATAAATATGTGGAAAATTCAGTTTTCTCTATGCATCATATCATGTAATTGTATGGAGAGCTTGTAATTTTAGCACACAAGTTCCCCCTAGGTAACAGACAGGCAGCTCTTGTGATTTTCTAGCTGCTTTCCAGGCACGGGTGGTCGTATTACTATGCTTTTTACTTCAATTTTGTGTTCCTAAAAATGCAAAACAAATGGGTTTCATAACAAACAGTGGTTTGAAGCAACATCCTCCATTTTATTCCCTTCAGAATTAGCAACTTTGTAACAATGGACAAATGTGAATTATGGAGTATCCTTGCTATCATCAACAGAACTATTAGACTCTTCTACCTTTTCATTTTGTGGCTGGCTGCTTCCATATTTTCTATAATTTTATCTGAGCACCATTTGGATGTTCCTCTGATACTCCATTCATTTTTACATAAAAATCAGGTTTTAATTAAAAAAAATACAACAATGCATATTTAAAATTGATGGCATTAACATGCAAAATATTTATTGATTGCCAACAGGTCTTTCTTCCTGTTATTGCAGAAAATGGCTCTTCAAAAGAAAAAAAACCCTGTCATACTCATTTGTCAGACTAGAGATTTTTCTGACCTCAAGAGTGTGGCATTCTTTTGCCACCAGTGTCCAGGACTGGCTAGGCTGCTGTCCTGGTAAGTACTGCATGCATGCAAGCACATCTGTCACATGCAGCAGGCCCTTGTGACACAGGGGTGGCTCATTTCCAGCTCCCACCGAGGGCAGCACAGCTCGCTGGGGCTGGGATCAGCCTTCCTTTCTAACACCAGCCTGGGCACGGCTGCAGCGTTGGACCCCACAGCAAAGCAACCCTTTTGTCAAAGCTGATGACAAAACTCACAGGCACTACTGAACACTTCAGGCCGAGAAATTATTTATTGCATCAGTTATGTGGCATTTCTTTTTATATCTACCTTTTAAACACAGAAGGAATGAAAGTATCAAACCCCCAAGTTTTCTGCCCAAGTGTTCAAAAAGTTATAGCTGTGCTATAACTTTTTTCAAAATTCAGGACTTGGTACTTCCTGCTGCCAACTGGCAGGCTTGGTTAGCCTCATGCAGAATTAGACACATACAGATGGAACACATTTGCAAAGATCATCTGTCAAAATAACCACAGCCTAAGAAGCATTAATATAATGCAAAGCACTCCCCAAGACTTCACTCAAAACACAGCAAACTCTGCAGGGATGTTGAAGAGTTTCCAAGAACCCTTGCAACTAAAGTGACAAATACATTATCCTCCCAAGGAACTGAGTATTTCACCAAGAAAACTCGTGTGCTCATCTTTTCCTTGCCTTGAGATGTTAACCACCCCTGAAGAGAAGACCTATGTTTGCATCACAAGTGAACTGGTGAATTTTTTCTTTTTACAGATGACTCAGAAACTATGTTCTCCTAAACATTTTGGTGACAACCATTTGGACTTACCCTTTCCATCTTTGTTTTTCTTTTTCACAGATATGTTTGGAGTCGTAGTAGGGGACTCAGAACGAGACGGTTTTGGTTTCTTCCCTGAAATAAATCATCAGTAAGTCAATGTCAGCTTAAGAAAAAAAAAATACCTAAAAAGGGAAAAGATTTGTTTCTCCAATTCAAAAAAGATTAAATTTCTACCAAGTTGGGAACTTAGTTCTGTGCTGAACTTTTTTTTTCTATGGCAGAATGGACCTCCTATGCTCTTACTGTACTTTTAAAAAAAGACTACACTATGCACTTTCCTGAAGTCCATGCACATTGGAAATTTCTGTGGCTATTTAGGTACTCTTAAGAGCACTTGAAACAGACGAGAAGAAAAAAATAAGCTATTAACTATGTGTAAGGGCTTAAACAGAAAAAGCTAGATAAAATACAGAGCACTATCATGTTCACTCATTGCCAAAATGGAAGGTAGGGACAAAACAAGCTTGTCTCCTTGTTTAATCTATTGCAAGTACACTGCCAGCACCCAGCTACACTGTCATCAGGAACAAACTTTTTTCCATCCTATTGTCTTTTACACCACTTATACAGTGGCTGCAGGTAAAGGGAAGTCACTTGTTTTTGAAAATCAGAAGAAACAGTAACAGGCTCTGAAAAAATACCAGGTTTTAAAGTCATAAGCATGGTGACTCTCTGGTGAGGCAGACTACAAGGAAGAAGTTACTTAAAACTGATTACAAAAATGAAGAGCACTCATTTGAAAATGTTGAGAAATCAACTACTGACACAAAAGGGAACAAAAAAGCTAAATCATGCTGAAATATTTCTCAATATAAAACCTTGAACCTATTCTTTTATTAGTTCCCTGCAATGGCAGCTTTTACAGGTGATGTAATTAATCAGAAACATTCAGAACTTTCTTATGAAATAAGAATTTATCTTACCAGGTTTTGCCGTGACCCTTTGCTACACTGACATTACTTATATTGTTACCTGTAATCTTCTGAGAGGTAGAATAGACTAAGCATACACAAGACTCAGAGAAACATATTTCAAACACTGCCATTTCCTTTAGTTAAAAATCTAAGGGAATTTTTTTTCTGTATTTATTGCACTTCAAAAAAGTTGATGTTCTAAAGCAGCAAGACCAAAAGGTCTGTGAAAACCCATACACTTTAACTTTCCAGTTTTGATTTTGTTTTGAGGGGCTGTTTTAGTAAGGAAGCAGCTCTGCTGCAGAGTGAGAGAGCATTTTTACTAGCTCTGAAAAAAACCCAACAGCTCAGTGCCAGCCTGCACTATTTCCTTCATCTTAAACTTCCAGTATCTACAGAGAAGTCATAAGAAACTTTGACTTAAGCACTCATTTTTTGACATTAGCAATCTTGCTAAGTCCATCTTTATGCCACTTTTTTCTTTTTTTTTTTGACAGTGCATGGGGGAGGAGAGGCATGGGATAGCTAGTTGAGAGAGCTACAGTGAGTAAACAAAACCTCTAATTTTCTTCTTTCATCCAGACAGGATTTATGATTGAGAACAGGACACAAATGACACCCACTGTTTTGGCCAGTAATGTCTTTGATTTGAAAGAAGGTAGGAGGGAGGAAAACCTACAACATTATTTTCTTAATATATCATGACATAAAAGGATAAAGAACTACTGGAGTACATTTTTAGCAGCTTTTCTCCACTCAGCACTGAAGGTTGCAGAAATGTCTGTTTCACCTAAAATGTCCTAGATGAAGCCACTGGCAAGGATGAGCTTCTAACAGGGATGAAGCCCCTCAGGGTAACTGGCTAAGTGCTTTCCCTGTTAGAGCTATGGGAAGACTCTGTTGTCTCGTTTCCTTTCTCAAACAGGTGCAAATGTAGCCATCAAGGAGTAGGGAGTGTTATTTTGATATCACTAATTTAGACATTATGTCTAAATGACTTCAGTTCTTAAAAGGAAATTAAGTCGATGAGAGCTCAATTAGGTCAGGACTACTCCTAGTCAGCTTCAGGAAACTTAAGTACTGATCCCATATAATTTATGCACTTCTGATTAGAGATAACCCAGGCTACTACATATGAATACCACTGCAAGAGCAATTCTAGGCTCTCTTTCTTCAGCCTAGACTACTTCAGGACTGCAAGAAGTCATCCAAAATTAGAAACCAGTGAAGGACGTGAAACTTGTTTACAGAAATGTATTGCTATTACTGCTGTATATCTGGGCTAGATACTTTATTTGGATAGTTCTAGACTACACTGTCTCCAGGCACTGACTGATACCATCAAAAAACAGTTAACAGAGACACATCAGATATGTTTCCTTTGTTTAAAAGATATTTTTTTAAAGCCCATTAAGCACTAGTATGCTTCCTCCTTTGCTTCAACAGAGCATGAATTTGTTGTTTTTCAGAGAACATCACTATATTCCTTTTTAGGAGAGAATTTTACAAAGAGGGAGGATAAAAAGTGTGCAAGACCAAAGACTTATGCGGGCCTACCATAATTTTGAACAGCAAATTGGATTTACAATTGGTGTTTTCACTTTCCTATTTCCATGGCTAAAAAACACTTCATGTTAGAAATTCATGCTACAAATTAACTTGACATTAGGCAGTGAAATGTTCATCCCGATTAAATATCCTATATCACACCAAAAAATGTAAAATCCATTTTCTTGCACTATTTTCAATTAGTTTTGTTTAGAAAAAATGCATGTACAAACAAAATAAATGACATATATCTAAAATATGATGTATATAACTTCTGTGACCACCTGCTGCCAGATATCCTCCACAGCAAAAACAGAACTGAAGGTATTAATGTAGCAAATTTCCAAGCTTCTTTGTCTGACATTCCTTTGTTTTCCTGTCTTTCTGATCCATAGCTGAGCAGCTCAGTGCTCACACATTCACGAGTACAAACATCATGCTGGACACGGGTTTGGAGTTGAGCAGATGGGTGGATACAGCTCTCCTGCTGCAGCAATAAGGCCAAAAGGAAAGGAAGCGAAACCACCACATTGCTTCTGATGAACATTGTCTTGGAGGAGCTCTACTTGGCCGTGCCATTCTGGCCCAGTTAGCTGGCAATGCTCTGCACTGTGAATCCCTCTAATTTTAGCTAATGGCTCATATATATATGCTAGAAGTCTATAAAAGAATCTATAGAATCTATAAAAACCATATAAATTCATGAGTGATATGGACAGGGTAAAACAATCACCATCCTTTGCCATGCCTCAGAACTGACCAAAAGAAGGGAAACAGAGTGTACTTAAAAAAAAAAAAACCTACAAACAAACAAAACCCCAAAAGAATCCCACCCACACACTGCACATTATCTTAAAGTGCACTATAAACTTTATAACATTTTGCAGCAATTTTTGTACAACAAATCCCCAGACATTTTGAAGTAACACTTCTACATCACTCAGACCATA
This sequence comes from Geospiza fortis, assembly GCF_000277835.1. Taxonomy (NCBI): domain Eukaryota; kingdom Metazoa; phylum Chordata; class Aves; order Passeriformes; family Thraupidae; genus Geospiza; species Geospiza fortis. Next base: position 1,192,350 of record NW_005054322.1, read on the forward strand.
CCATCTACTTTACGAAGCCTTGAGTTCACTGAAAACTAGTACTTAATGAAACACTAAGCTGATGCATCTTTTCCACCTTTTTTTTCCCCTAAAACAAATACATATTTTCTGTGAAGAAACTGGTTTTCCAACCTACAGCTGGGGAGGAGGAAGGAGTGGGAGTAAGCAGAAGCACAACACAAAAGAGTATGAAAGCATCAAACCAAAGAGGTTAAATGTCTGGCAGACAGCAGCTCCTTGTTTTGACCCACAAAGCAGTCAACATTAAAAAAGAAGAAGGGAAGAGAAGAACAAATAAAAACCCCCGGTTTAAAATCCTCTTACAGTTGGTTATCTCACAGTAGTGTGCACAGCCACAGCAGCTTCCCCAGCAGCACTTTCAGGCAGCTGCTGGTAAAGCTCTCCTCCACAGCAGTTTCAGTTCAGCTTTCTCAGGGGAATCGGAGACTTCCTGAACCACACCCATCCCTATGAGACCTTGTGACACACACGGGGCTCAGGAGGCTTCCCCAAGATCTTCACAGGCCAATATGGTCTCTCTCACACACAACAATTCCCAACATTTGGCATTAGCAGCAAAAGTAGCAGCAAAAATGCTCCTATTCCACAGGAGTATGGCTGGGTAGTAGAAGACTTATTCTGGAAGGCTATTACACAGGGGAACCTGTTAAAGTCCTCATGCTCTAAGATGAGCCCTAGGATTAGTTCCAGAAACATAAACTCCTTTTTTTATTTTTCTTTTTATATTAAAATTTGTTGAAAGAGCTTTTAACATCTATATGTACAGCATGACTCTCTTCCTGCAGACACCAGCTTCAGAGCCTCTAATGGGGTCCATGCTGAAGCAGCATGGGAAAACAAGAGCAGAAAATCTGGCTAACACCACTTCATGACTCTTTGGCACAGCACTGACTGCAGTGGAACATCACTATGTAAATGTAATCTACTACAAATGGGACTAACACTTAACTACAGCATGCAGTTATTTTATTAATAAGAAAAAAAATCAGTAATATTTAAGAAAAGCTAAAAATCCCTCCCCATTCTCATGCCATATTCTCAACTGATCACGTATCTTCAGTTGAAGCTAAATAAGAGCTAATGAAAGTAATTCTGGATTCTCAGCAGCAAAATCCCCATGGTTTGTATGGCAATTCTGCTCTGAAGAAGAAACTATAAATTGGAACAAGCAGAGATTCCTGTAGGATAATGAATCTCGTTGCTACCTCTACAACATCATTAGTCTAAGCACCTGTACATGTGCTCACACTATGCAGGAAGAAAATGCTTCCCCCTGCATTTCTGGCTGACCTCACTCAGTTATTTTGGCCTGACACCCCAAATGGTTCCAAATACCCACAAGGAAGCAACCATGCCATCCCCTACTCTCCTGCTGCACACTGCTGTTCTCTGGTAGCATCTTACCTTTTTTCTTCTTTGGTTGTTCAAATTCTGGAGTCTCTGGTGACTCAGCATAAGGGTCTGGGGCTTGGTGAACTTCCACCACCTCAGGGATCCCATCGAGCGTGACTGACACGTGTGTGATAGGAGGCACCATTTCTTCCTCTTCAGTTGCACCAAACATAGTTGCTTAGGGGAAAGGGACAAAAGGAGTATTTTCACACAGCCATGAGGACTTCAAAAAGCTGGTTTTAGAGCAAAAACTCAAAATAGAATAAAATCAAACTACGACACTTGAGTCTTTCAAGTGAGAGAAGACAAGTGTACAATTCAATGTATGTGCTGACATTTTACACAGAAGCACTACTAAAATAGAACAAGTTAATGATAGAACAAACCCCACAAAAAGCACAATTATCTGCTGATCACACATTCATATTTAAGGCAATCTCTAACTGCAAGTGTATATTCTTTTATCCTGACAATACAAACATCAACCAAACAAAACACTGCAATCTAAATCATCTAACTTCATTAACACCTTCCCTCTGTAATTTTTGACTCTTTCCTTTCCTGTTCAACTCTGGCATGACAATGAAATCCTTCATCGCCTACAATACTGAATTTCTGATACTCAAGCTATGCATGTACAGGCTCTCTGGAAATTATAAAAAAAATCTTACCAATTCCATGTAACCACGCTGCAGCGAATTCCTCCTCCTTTAACAAATAAACCTGGCAAATAAAGATTTGATTTTCATTAAAAAACTTACTCATTCTTTTTTCATCCAACATAGGATCAGGGGAGTCCATATTAAGAAGTGCTTCAGCAGCCTCAATTGTTTCCATTGTTTCATCTCCATCATGACAAGATGCTTCAACTAAAAGCAAGGGAGAAAAAAAAATTAAGAAGCTACAAACTAGATTTAAAGCTTAACATGATATTTATTAGTATTTAATTCCCAGGAAAAAAAAGAAAAAGAGATAGAGATGGTCTTTTACTAGATATGTAGCAACAGATTACCTGTGGAGAAAATGCACACTGCAATAATTTAATTTATTTAGTACAGTACATTTTTCAGATTGCATGTATAAAAAACCTCAAAGAAACCCTTTGTTTCTGCCTCATCTTTCTAACCCCTCTCTTTGCTGATCAACCACATGCAGTAAAACACAACACGCATGAAACTAAGAAATATCACTACCACAAGCAATATTCCAGAGATCATTATTTAAAAAATAAAATATTGCTAACTTCTTATGGTGCTCCAATGTCTTATCCACAGAAAAACACATGGATATGACACTTGAAGACATGATTTAATGGTGAACACAGGGGTGATTCTGGGTTGACAGTAGGACTTGATGATCTGAGAGGTCTTTTTCAACCCTAAAAATTCTGTGGTTCTATGAACAGAAGTGAATTCCATAAATAATAGATGCCCATCTAAACTCTCCAGTCATTTAGCCCGGAGGAGAGAAAAAATATTCCACAAGTTCTATTAGAGACCATATGATGTAAAGCTATAGGTGAATCCTAAACCGTTCAAATTCATAGGAATTACATGTGCAAGCTCAAAGAACACACTGGAAAGCAAACATGAAACATGAAATACAATATAAAACGTTGGCAAGCTTTTCAAAATTTTTGACTTCTAGACAATTCCTCATCAATCTCATGAGGGCAGCCATTAGACAAAACCAAAGCTCCTGAGAATTAATTATAATGCATAAGGTACATGTTAAGGTCATCTGGGCGTACACAACAAAAAAATCCAATAAAATATCATTTTGCAAAAAAAACAGTTGGTTTAACATGAAGAGTACTTTATCAGATGATTCTTTCAAAATAACTGTAGCATGAAAAATAACATAGATTGCAGTTCCTGGTACCATAAACATTTAAAACTGTTTAACACATCCTTTTAGAAATTACTGTTTGTCAAATGGAAACTGTTGGGCCAGGTTTCCTAATCCTTTGATGTGAATTTGATGCAACTTTGGGGAATTCACTTGCATCTAATAGATGATAAAAAGGGCTGCATTAGTATTCCCCTCTCTAGGACACTAAGAAACCTCAGTTACTTTCACAGGCTTTACATCCCTCTCCCTGTTAAGCTTTGAGGAATTTTGGGTGGGGCAGTCACATTATAAAACAAAACAAAACCAAAAAAATACTGACTGACAAAGCAAGCAAACATACATGTTAAAACACAATGTAACGACCTTGGAATATTTCTGCGCACAAAAGCAAGACGTTTATGCCAGAATTTCTATATTTTAACCTTAAAAATATCACGTAACAACAAAGCAACCAGTTCAATTAGCACTAAGCAATTACATAATTTAAAAAACAACCAACCAGAACTCCCTGGTTTCATCACAAATGTTTACAGCTTCAGCAATTGTATCCGCAAAGATGAACGCTGGCATCCACGCATCAGCCCTATCTCTTCCACCAACCGTGATTTACAGAAGCCTCCTTACCTTCTGGATTTCCCCTTCAGGCCCTAATGTAAGAGGCTCAGACTAATGCAGAATAAAATAGACAGGTGTTGGGAACCCCTGATCCACACAGCAACTCACCCTGTTTTCTACAGGACCACCTCCACCCTATACCTGACAGAGACATTCAGACAGTTAAGGATCTGTACCTTCTGGCTGACACCTCCAAACAGTCTTAAGAAATGAGAAACACAGAGCTGGGGAGGACAGCATGAAGAGAAAGCAAGTATGGCTTATGGTCCTGATCTTGGAAGCAAGAGAGGGCAGCAAATCCCTGACAATTTTGTCAGGCAGCTGGCAAGCTTAAGAGCTCAGATCCAAGACATCTCAGCCCCAAGAGCCATACAGCATCCCTAGGGAATGCCTGTCCATCAGGAGGAGACAGAACATGCAGATTCCATTCAGTCTGTGGCCATGTACACTCTTGGAATGGTGCTGGTGACTTGATGCTTCTGTTTATAAGTTTTATCTGGATGAGAACTTCCCATATCATCTACCAGCATTACCAAGACCTCAAGAAGGATGTCACATCATACAAATATAAATAAATGCACACAGCACTGCCAAAGCAACTGTTCTGAGTTCTGACACTGTCTGAATGGACAGGAAGGTTTGGCTGAGCTGGATCATGGCAGGCTAAGTCATAAAGCATGGCTGGCTTACCCCATACAGTTTTAAAGCCAGCAGTGGTACTGCCAGGTTCTCAGTTCTGTGGGCAGGGAGCAAAGAGCTGCTGCTGTCTGCTCTTTCCCCAGAGAGAGCTGCAGAGGGACCAAACCCACCTGCTACCTTTCAGGGACTAAGGCGCTGGAGCAGAGCCAATTCTTCATTCTGAATAATAGCAGGTGAGGAAGAGTCTAACAGCTTTACTTCGCTGTTACACCATATGGCTACAAGTTTACCATCCCCATCCAAGACTAATGAAAGGAACTTATAATAGCCATATAAATAATGTAAACATAGAAATTTATATAATATGCTAGTCACAAAAAATTTAAGCATGTTAAGGAAACTTCCCAGTCTGGCCATCCACGAGACTCCCTGGCAGTCACATCCCAAGCCCACAGACTGCCACTGCTGGGTCAAAGCTCCTTCACAGTGGGTGGCTCCTGTGACTGACGTGTCCCCCTTGGCTCTCCACAGCCAGACCAAGTTTCCTTGCCAGTTCAGCCCTGAGTTTCCCATAGCAGAGTCTCAGATGTCTCGTTCCATAAAGCCATTTATTCACAGCACAGTAACACAGGAACAGCCTGAGCTGGTGCTGCAAGGAGGACCCCAACCAAGGAACCCCTGTGCTTTTACAGCCTCACATCCATCTCATCTTCCTCTCTGTGTCCATCCACCCCCCTGCTGCTGCTGTCACCTTCTTCTCCTTTCTTATCCAAAAGACCAGCAATTCCCAGCTTCTACAGTCTCTCTCACTGTTCATTGCCTGCCTGGCCCTGGTGCCCTTTTTTAGTTATCCCAAAGGCCAGCAGTTCACAGCCTCTTATGTCTGGCTCCCACCCAGAACTCAATCTGCATCACACTCTGCAGCTTACCAGCAGAGCTACCTGGACCAGATGTATTCCTCTGCAAGCAGCAGCTCTATCTTTCCATCCACAAACACAGGATGGCAAAATTAAGTTTCTTAACCACTCCACTGCTCTTGCCAACACCCTTCAAGCACCTTCCGAGAAGATGACTTCACAAAGCGGTTTAAGGCCAGTTAATATTTCCCTGTTGCTGAAAGAACCAAGGGTTGTGGTTTTTCCTCCCATCTCTGCCCCTGGTCCATGATCCAAACTTCTGTCACTTGACACGTGCCAGGCTTCACACTTTTTTGATCACATAGTGAGACAACTGAGATTTATAAAATGTCTGAAAAGGTTTTGGGGGTATTGCTGGGTTAGCAAGTTGAATTACAAGAACTCAAGAGCTAATACAAACAAGGTGTGGGGCACCTCACAGAAAAAGTGGAGCACCACCTCTTTGTCCTTTTAACAGCAAGGTGCTCATTTGCATCTTTCAACATGAGACAGTGCTCAGAGATAACCAGCTCAGCTACCAAAGGCAAACTGGTGTCTCTTATTTTAGCTTTTCTATAATGCTGCAGAATGGTATTCCATCACTGGCTGTGACAATACAGTGCCAGTTTTAAGAAGAACTGGAATTAAATGGCTTATTTGTTCCTCTTTGCCAAAGTCAGAGCTGAAAAAATGGGGCAGCGGGGAGGGTAATTTCTGCAAAGTATCAGGTTTCAAAGGTTATCTGAAACAGGCAGAAGCTTTTTTAAAAAAAGGAAAAAAGGAGGAGGGGGAAGAAAATATTGGAAGACAAAAATGAAAAGGGGAAAAAGAGGCATGGAAGAAAAAATAGGTAAGAAAATAAGGAAAAAGGGAGAAAAAAAAAGGGAGAAAAAGAAAAGGGAGGGGGAAAACCACACCTAAAAATATCTTCAGTTTTTTCCCAGGGTACTCTACAAGATTTTATTTATCTGAGCATGCCACAAACTTAAGCCTTTGTATCTGCATGCCAACTTCTGCCCAGTTACTGCGAATCCAAGCTCCATATGAATCAGCGTTAGCACAGGGCTTGCCCAAACAGTGTTCTGCTCTGAAATAATGCCTCATCTTGGAAGTTCCCCACCCCTACTCCTGTCTAGTGTCGTTTTTGAAATTTTTTACACCACTTTGGGCAATTCTATCCCACTCCCTTTGCTTCTCTGTTGACTTGGAGTTCTGGAGAGTGGGCAGAGTGGGCAACACAAGTACTTTTCCAGGCTGAGATAAAGGCTGTACTAGTCACAGCTGTGTTTAAATTCACTGCTGGTTTTACTAGAGACAAGAACAGGGACTGCAGAACCTCAAAATAATGTCAGAAGAAACCTAAAGTTGCTTAACGAAGAAAGAGAGTCATTAGACATGGACAGACTCCTCTTTTGCAGAATAGCTGGTTGTTAAATTTAAGCACTTACTTTTTAGTATCCACTCTTAGCTGATTGTTATCTGATACTGGAAAACTGAGTTTGAAAACACAGGTATTTCAGGAGACCTGCAAATCACCATTTTCTTTTTTAAATAAGGCCGTACAATTTCTAAAGAAAATTATCACTTCGAGGAGGTATATAAAAAACTCTCTGGTTTTACCAGAGCTACAGGCAGCTGTGAATAATTTCTTTACAAAGTAACTGAAACCAAAACCTGTTTTGTTGCAACTGGCATCTCATCAACTCACAATCCTCACAGATTAACACTATGAAGTTCAGTTTCCACCTAACTACTACTCCTCTGTATTTCTTTGTAACAGCAGAAATGACCACCAAAGAAGCTGTGTTTGTGCAGGACTGCTAGAGCTTCACAAAACGTACTGGGAAAATGGTACTAGACTTCAAAATGAACTGGTTATTAAGTACCATTATTGATCTATCAAAATGCACACTTCCATGCTCCCTATTCAGGCCACGGCACAGGACATCTAAATGCAAATTTTCTGTCCCTGCTCTCTCATCCCCTCCCCCCCAAACTGTCCCAGTGCAGCCACTTCCCTGATCCCATGAAGACAGTGCCAGAACAGGTGAACCATAAAATGGCAGACTTTGATTAACTGTGTGGTTTTCAATAAAAAAACTCACCAAACATGACAAAGTTAAAAAAAAATTCTAACAAGAATTCAAAGAAAAATGTTTTCAGGAGCTACATAATCCAATTAGCTCCTCCTTCTTGTGCATGTTATATCCATACCTAGCCACATTGTAGCAATTGTACATTCTGACAAGTTTGCCTAGAGTTCTTCTGCACAAATTATTATCCCCTTATATTTCAGAGAAAAAATATTTCAATATTCCCTTTAGAGATAAAACTTCATTCAAAGCCAAATGTTCCAATTAATTTTGTTAATCACCCTTTACTACACGACAGTTAATAATTTAAAAACCCATAAGACTGGCAACAAACTGGCCATAAAATTGCCATCTCAGTTCTTCCAGGGAAAAGTGCTTTTAAAGATGAGTGATAAGGCACGTCTGCCTATTCATTAAAAAAAAAAATACAGCATGAGCATTAATATAGCTAAAAAACTGATTGTTGTCCATGTCTCAGTAGGGTTTCATGTGCAACAGATGCTGTTCTTAAGTTTTCTGCAGGTTATAATTTATATGACAGGTCAATTACCAACATGCGATAGCTGTGCTTTTGAAGGGGTGAAGCTACATCCTATAGATGAAAAAACCTATCAGCGCTCACTACTCTGCAGATAGATCCCTAAAAACTGATTGCTTCAGTTTCATGAGGCCTCCTGCTAATTTCTGTTAATCTAGGAGAAAAGAGAAGCCCAGTGGATGGTGGTCACAAAATAGTACTGAAAAATGAGTAACTTTAAAAAATCTAAATCCTTCATATTAAGCAGTCATCGCTCAGTAATCGCTCATAAATTATGGTGGCTTCAGTTTTGCTTTGCTGTGAACTTCGGTCATAAATATTTTAATGTGGAATTAGTACAGTCTTTATGATGTCTGATCCTCTCTCAAAGGCATAATGTGAAAGCGACTGAAAAGACTGGTACTAACTTCAAAGCGCAAAACAACGCATTTCACTGTTGAGAGCAAACAAAATCAAGAAGGAAACTTCAAAGAAGGGAGAAAAGAAAAAAAGCAGTTGAAAAACAGAGTAGGTGGGAAAATTGAGCTATGATTAGCCCCATTTCAGAGGCTGCCTAAAGCAAGCTATACTTGAACTAGGGTCTCTTTCACACTGCAGTCTTGCACTTCAACTGGGCAGCTGTGGCTACAGCTAGTGCTTGTCCACAGTGGGCAGGGAGGTAACAGGGGCCCCCCTCCCCAGTGTCCTCTCCTCTCCTGTGGGGTGCCTTCACACCCCTGGGCCCCAAATTCTGCCCCACTACAGTCAGCCTGGATAGCTTCCTGCCAGAGACCAGGGGCTGAGCTACCAGTGTTGCCTGCCTTGTCCTGAGCAGGAGCTTTCCAGCTACAGTGCTGGTCCTGGCTCATCCTGCATTGATTCCCCTTCCCTTCTATGGAAATCCACAGCATGCACAGGATGGAGGCTGTGAAACTGATAATTAGTTATCATCTCCTTCACAGCAATCATCTCTGCAAAGTGGCAGCTCACAATTTCTAAGGACTTTGGCTTTAAAGAAGACCAGATTTCTTGAACTAGAGTGGATGATGGGAACAATACTGTACTTGTCTGACTCCAAAGTATCCCAGAAACCCTTGGACACCATCGGTTACAAGGATTAAATATTTTCAGTTTCTGGCAGCAATTTGAAAACCCTTCTCAAGTGACCAGCAACAACAACCGAGAAAAAAAAAAAAGAAGAGAGAAAAGGTTAACAAGGGCATTCACAAAAGTGGATTTTCACAATTACTCATGCACGTAAAAATTCACACACAATATATTACAGTGAATATGGATTCACAAATATGACGCTATGAAATTCACACGGATGCATTAAGTGGTGCTTAAGTAACACACTGGGGAAAAGCCACTTGTAGTGTGAATAATTAATATGAACAGCAAGTTGGCAAGAGGTCTCAACATGAAATACTGTTTGAGTATCAAAAACCTTCTTGAATAATAACCTATCTTATTTGTATGGTCACAGTCTGTTCACAGATAATTCACTACTATGAAAAAAATACTGAGAACAGCTCATGTCAATTTATTCTGTGAACTGTTCCTCATGCCAAGTTAATGTTGAGTTCTTGTTTTCCTTTTGGTAGTAAAATATTGTAACAGAGCATGTCTTTGGAAATAATGTCAAAAGTATGAGCGAAACCAGCAAGCTGTCTCCATCCCTGGAGACAGTCCAGTGGTGGAGCCAGTGGCTGAAAGAAAACTTCTCTCTGTAAAGTATCTACCCTGCCTTGGAGATTTTTCTGCAAAAGCACTTCAAATACATACATTCAGTGAGGGGTTGTTTTAAAAAATGTGATAGATTTTTGAGCTTTCCTCTTGAGAATTGGTTGTTCTTTAGGGCTACCTTTTCTAATAGAATTTACAAAAAAAACCCCTGTATTTTAGGTGTGAATCACTGCCAAAATTAATACTGTGCTGAGTATACTTACACCAGTAAGCCATGCTAGCATGCACATTTTAATTTATAACTGTATACCCTCAGAAAGTTAAAAGCAGCATCTCAAGTTGCATATTCCTACTTGTTGGTATATGTGTTCACTTAGGAATGTACCACATGTTAATTAAAAGCAAACAAAACCTATGAAAAACAAAGAAAAACCTTGTTGGTTCTCTGAGCAGGACTCTGCCTTAATCATTGTTGATGGATGAAACTCTTCACCATTGGGAAGAAGTGTACCTGGGATTGCAAGCCACTAACAATATTAATGCCATTTTCTCTGTTTTGTACAGAATTAACAGTATTCAATACCACTATTCATTTTGCTCCCTGCTGCTTTTTGCCATTTAACTTTCTTCCTGCATTAGTCACAGCCATCTTGATACAAAGACACAGAGATGTCTTTGCACCAAGAGAGTGCAAGTGGCATAGAGGTGGTTTCATTGCCAACCTGTGAGGGTGATATCATCATCTTCTATGATTTGCTCTTCTGCAACATCCAGAGAGTTCTCAGTGATCATGTCACTAGGTTCATCCACGCAGGTTAAGCCAGAGTAGTTATGTAGGAGTTCTGCACTAGGAACATGCTCCACGATGACAGCAGGGAAAATAGATGGATCACCAAGCTAGGGGGTGGAGAAAAAAAAAACCAAAATATTAGTTAGACTGCCTCCAATCTAGCCACTTAATGACTAATATTTCAACAGACATGTATTAAACCATCTGGATATTAAACTGTCAGGAGGGAGTACAAAAGATGATTTTTAGCACCTGAAAGCAAATAGCAACAGTGTCCCACCAGGAGCCAGAGGCTGAATATTGCTGTAGTATCTACTGTACTGACTGCACTTGAGCACATAACACCAGACTTGCATGACAGAGTTTTGCAGCATTAAAGCTGACAATACAGAGGAGTGGCACAGCACAGTAAGTGCTAAACTTTGCTGGCAATAATACTGGGTGAGCAACTTGCTGCAAACACCTTCACCTTTTGCTCTTCCCATCAAGCTGAGAGTGAAGGAGTCCTATGGCTGTGAGGACTGGACAGTGCACTCACAGGCAAATTCCCTATGAGACACTATTTGAAAATCACTATTTTAGGGGACATTTGTTATTGTATTTTAGGGGTGTAACAGCTTGATGTAAGTGCCGTAATAAATTTCCTCTCTAATTTTTATGGCTTTAGTAATTTTGTATTACTCACACCACACCCCCCCTCAACACTTTCCTTCCAAAGTCTGCATTTAGACATCATCGTTTGGTCTTAATAGTCATTTTACATCAGATACAGAGGGAAAGATGCAGCTGGGAAACAGAAATCAAACTGACTAGCAATAATAACAAGTAACTCACTCTCTGAAAAGGCAACCGCTCAACAGGAAGAGGTTTTCAGCAAATAACATCTACCACAGACACTGTATTTTTCAAAGTGAGTATTTTAAAATGTGCTTTGCAGGAAGAAAGTTATAGCAGATTGATAGCAGAACAGGTTCAAAGAAAGTCTAGTGTAACTCTAAGGTTCCTTGACTACATAAAAAATAAAACACATTATGAATATGTCAAGCTTAAAAACAAGAAAAAACCTAAAAGTGGCTAAAACATATTTCTGGGAAAACCAATATATGTACATTTGGTCCCACACTCCACAGAAGAACACAGATATGTATAGATCATAGAATGGCCTGGGTTGGAAGAAACTTCAAAATCATCTAGTTCCAATCCCCCTGCCATGGACAGGAACAACTTCCACTACATCAGATTGCTCAAAGTTCCAGCCAGTCTAGCCTTAAACACTTCTAGGGATGGGAATCCGCAACTTTTCTGGACAATCTGTTCCAGTACCCTTCCACCCTCACAGTAAAGAACTTTTTCCCAATATCTAATCTAAACCTACCGTCTTGTAAGTTTGAAGTCATTCCCACCTGTACTGTCACCATATGCGCTTGTAAATAGTCTCAATCTTTCCTGTAGGTCCCCTTCAGGTATTGCAAGGAAGATCAAGTAGTTTTTTTAACCACACAAGTTAAAAACCCAAGGGAAAAAACCAACTGTATGATTATGTCCTTGTTTAATTCTTGTTTAAGAATTACTCATCTCTCACTCCTGCCACTGCACACACCATGACAGACAGAAAATGGTATCAGAGCTATCTGCTCAACCCAGACAGCAGCTATGGGAGCAAGGCTCCCCTAGGGAAGAGTCTGGACTATAAGTACTGAATGTAGAAAGTGCAATTACAAGTTTTAAAAGGCAGTAATTACCACTTTAAATTGCTCTGTGTTTTGTAAAACATGTCTCAGCAAAAACTGTGGTAAAGGGCAATCAGGAGAAAAAGAAGAACTAAAAACCAAAAATAGTATTTTAATGGGCTTCTATCATGGACAGTCTCCTAAACAAAAAAAAAAAAAAAGTCAACAAAACCAAAATTTTAAAAAAGACCCCAAAAATAATGACCTATTCTACAAAACATGTTTCAAAAGAGAGCAATATGGTAGAAGATCAATAAAAATGAACAAAGTGCAGACCAGTTAAAGCCCTCTTGTGCAATCTTATCACCAGATGACAGGTGTATATCAAGTCACACAATGCGACAGCTGTTACCCCACACCTTTGTGGGCACCTCTAACCAATGCTGCATCATGCTGGAGCTGAGAAATCAGAAATCCCTGAATGGCCAAGAGGTCCCTACTGTTCTTCAGAAAAAGTCATGCTCCCATTTCACATCCTATTTGCTTACTGACCCTAACATCCTATTTACTTCCAGGCAAGAATAAACAAATAGATTTGATTAAGTAGAAGCCACATCAATAAAAAAGTATAAAGCACTGTTAAGAGAGAAGAAAAATAAAAAACTACATGCATTAAAGAAAAGTTTTATTTTCAACAACACATTCCATAAGCTACAAGGTAGATGGTCCATTACAGCCTCATTCCTGAGATACAATTATGCTCTACAAATAGTTTAAATACCTCAGTTTCAGTAATATGCCATGATATATAATTTTTGGGATTTAAGTTACAGACAGCTGTGGTGCAGGCATTTGGACATGAGCTAAGAACCCCAAGTTTCCTTCCCAGCCAACAGACAGAAATGGCATTTTTAGGGCACAATTTCCCTGCCCAATTTTAAGCTCCTGTGCTATGATAGGATGTCATGCCCTAAAAACACCTGCATTGACTATGAAATAGTGGAGGCATTGGGGTGCTTGTTTCTGGTGTAGGCAGCTGTGTCCCACACTCTCATGAGCTTCCTCCTCCCCGCCACGTCTGCGCAGCGAGGTGCGCTCCTCGCCCCCTTCCGCCTTGCACCTCCTCAATAGCTGCAGTGTCTGCAGCCACAGATCGAGTTCCTCTGCTCAAGATAAGCCTTACGTGAGCTTCTTCTGGAGAAGAAAATTACTTTGGCTCAGCTCTGTCCTTCTCTAATGACTGATGCTCACATCACTGGCTTGGCCTCTGAGAAGATGAGTTGTAGAAAAATGTTTCAGAATAATAAACAAAACAGATAAAATCAACTGATTGTCACATGTTTTCAGATCAGTTTCTCAAAGCCCTGTTTAGTTTACACCCTCTTCACTTTGCTATGAAACATAGTTACAAAAGCCCAAACATCCACATGTTTCTAAAATATGCTTCACTACTGACCAGAATGTTTCCTGTGGCACTGAGCTGTGCTGCTTCACGCAGTTCCGAAGTACTTGGTTTGATCCATATGATCAGATCTGAACTGCTCTGCCAGATTAAACTGGGTTTGGCCATATCTAGAAACAATCATCATACACACAACACTCTGACATGGTTGCTATGTCTGTCTGCAGGCAGAGAAACCCCCAGGGCAATACCTCTTCACCTGAACTTGGTGCCAGACTACCAAGGACGTTGCCGACACACTATGCTTCCAAAAGGCTGGAGATGAACAGAAAAGCATTCACTCGTGGTAAAACACTTTAAATGTGCTTTTCTTTAACTTAATCACAGTTTTGAACTGGAAGAATCAGAGTAAATGTAATTTCTCATGGTCTAGTATTTTAAAACTGTTGTTATAACTGCTTCCAACTCAGTCCCTACAGTGGTACAATATATGGATTTTCCTTCCTGCCATGGTTGTGAAAAGGAAAGGAAAGAATATGCTAATATGCTCATGCTGAGAAAAGCATTCACACAACTGCAAACCAATTTAATTTGAAATGCATTTTTGTGGAAATGGCCATTGTTTTTTTATACAGCATTTGCAATTGGTTATGATTTCATTAACAAGCCTTTCCTTCAGTTTTAAAAGCTAATACTAATGTACACAGATGTACACATGACTATTGTGAGGTAATGTTCTTGATTTCATTGAAGGCATCAGAATCCCAGTTGAGAGAAAATCTAAACCTTCCTCTAGCTCTGTTGTTTTCTAAGACAGAAAAATAACTGTACAAATTTGGAACTGCAAAAGAACCTTTTTTTACTATGGCTCCCTTTGAATCTAGTGTGTAACGAGAACTACACACGGGGAAAACATTAAATTACCAACTACAAGGTAGTGATTCAATTAGCACGAATTAAATTACCTCTCTAATAGCAAGGTTGCAAAATAATTTATTTCTAATGCAAGCATGCTTCTATATGCCCTAGCAAAAAGGAAGAGTGCAAACTATCCCAAAAATTTTTATAAAGTCCCAAATTAAAGTATCAGCAATGATTTTCAAGAAATCAATACAGAGATCCATAGAAGAACAATTTGTGTGTTTTTAAATTTCTCCTACTTCTGCTGCTTCATGTTTCTTATACAAAATATAGGTAGAATATATTATATATGACACCCTAGCTCCAGCAAAGCTTTGACTTGGCTTCAACCCATTTCCCATGTCTGCTGGATACATAAAGCAATTGAGCTACTGCTAAAATCTTCCCAAATCTTAGACACCAAATCCCCGTAGATGGACCTTTACCAATTCAGAGGAATGCAAACTTCATACAGATGAAGTTCACAGAAAGTCCCATGAGCAGGTCCCTGAAAGCATTGGCTATATTCCACAATCCCCTGAAAACTGAACCCCGTCCTCCTCCGAGGGCTAAAGGCAGCAATCCTCCTTTCTGCTCTCTAATTCTTTTAGTGCATTTGACATGCTGACAAGGTGTTTCTCTTTTTCTCTGAAAATTGTCTCATCAACTGTCACCAACTGACGGAAGATCAAAACACCATGCGGGCCACGGAAATTGAAAAAATGGAAGGGGATTTCTTCTGCTTTGGAGGTACTGTCTTCTCATACTACAAGTCTTTAAGGATGACAACTTGTCCCAGGAATAAGGTGACTAGCTTTTAACTGGTGTGGAATAAATTTTGTCTGAGTGAGTGATGGGTGGGAAGAAATACATGTGATAGATAGTAGAAGGGAAAAGCTACATGGGAAAAAAAAAAGGAGAAAGCAACCTCAGGGAAAAAAACAACTGTCTTTTAAACCAAACAACAACATTCAGACTCACAATACAGATGGCCATTTATATTAAAAAAACAAACAAACAAATAAAAACCAAAACACCCCAAAAACCTAAACAGACCTAGGGGAAGCGACCTTAGTGACTAGAAAACAGCTTTTGAAGTTTTCCTTTGCTGACAGTCCCTGTGCAGAGGCAGAGGTAGCTTCTCAACTTTAAAGGTGTTCCCACTGCCAGCATCTGAGACAGGACCAAACTTAACAGAAGGATGCTGCAGGCAGACACATGATGCTCACTCTTCTGGGAAGACAACCTCATTACAGATTTCATATTTTCCTTAAAGTCTTCATAAACCTGCAAGTGGATAAAGGGAAGGAACCTTTTGCAGGAACTGTAAATAGCCCAAAAAATGTAGACTTTCACCTTGAAGGCATGAGATGATGGTGCAGAAGTCATGGCTCAAACTAAGGTCTCAGACCTCTCTGTATCAGAAAAAAGCAAGAGAGAAACAAATGCCAGAGGTACAGAAGGGGTCTTCAGGCACAGGTTACAACAAGCATCAGAGCCACCTGAGAGAGCACAGCCCAACATAGAGCAGTCATGCTGGGAACCATGTTAGCAATTTAATGGTTGTAATAATTCAATTTCTCCCTGGCACCATTTAAAGCTTCCTACTACGGATCTAGCCACTATGCCTGCTTTTATTCAGCTTTTTAAATTAAGACTATCCTGATCAAAAAGTCCACAAAAGACTAAATGAAAAGGCTTGAGAGAAGAAGCTGCAGATAGGAAGAGAAGCAGGTTTAGGCAGTGATGTTGACTCAGCCAAAGACTGCAGGAACTCCTACCCAATTGTGTGTGTGCTATCTTCCTCTGTCTCACAACAACAACAAAAGAACACAAACAAACAAAACAAAAGCACAGAAAAGAGGGAAAAAAAAGGAGCAAGCTCTCTATTTTAACCAGATCCCTGACATGTAGCAGAAGCCAGACAGGTTATCAGTAGCCTTAGCCCAAGCCGCTTGTTCCTGTCTAAAAATTATAAGGATATTTTCACTTCATTTCTTCCTCACCACAGATCTATTATATGATAAATGAACCTTCCAAGAATAATGAAAAATTTTTAAATCATTCTTTTTTAAACTGCAAAAAATAAAGCTGATAAGAGCAAGTCCTTCCCGTTCACACGAGTCCATGTGACTGAGCCCCTCCCACCGGCATCTGCCACTGAATGCTTACATTTGCAAAGTGTTCATAATTTATGGTTGTTTAACCAAGACTTAAAAAAAAAAAAAAAAAAAAAAGAAAAATAGCCATGAATTATGACTTCCCTAAAATACTGAGCATAGTTGCCTCTTAGACCCTGAACCTCTCCCCACAGCTGCCCCATGTCCCAAGAGCTCTTGGCAAAAGAGAGCTCCAGGCAAAGCTTTGACAGGAAGAAAAGTACCAAAGTTCTTAAAATTCCAGCTTGTTGGGGCATTGCAAAAATAACTATTGAAAGATGAGTTAGATGACATCATTTGTATACAATGAAGATCCAAAAAAGTGCTTTTGCCCAACACAGAGCACTTACAGAGCTAACATTTTTGCAAAGTACACAAATTGTGTTGTCCATCCCTAAATACAACTAATCCAAGAACTTAGAAACTTTAGGAGTAGCAATAGCTCCTGTGTAGTAAGAAGCAGGTCAATCAAGTATAAGCAAGAAGCAGTCCTTTTGGGCTAATGTACTACAATCTCTCAGACAAATGAAATTTTCCTTCAGTTTTCCAGGTCTTCATCTGTGCAGGAGTTCTTTTCTACAACTGGGCATTTAAGATTTACCTTCAGGCAGCCAGCTATTCGGCTACCTGCATCTTTGATATCTGAACTCAATGAACTCAGTGATTTAAAGGGAGCTTACGTCTGACTGGAGTAATGAACTTCCTGCTATGCACCTTCTATCTCTGGCCTTTCATATCTTTGCTTTCACCACCTTTAGGGTATGCTACAGAACACCTTTTCTTAGACTTCATCCAGAGCAGAATTTAGTGGGGTTATGAGATAAACATCAAGGCTGAGTTTGTTCTGAAGCTGGAGAAAGCTCTGTTTAGAAAGGTTTTACTGTCCTGTTGAGCACTCTTTAGTATTTTTAAAGTTTCTCAGGTGAGCATCTGAAGAAATTGCAAGAAGCAGAATGCATGGCTAAACGAAACAAAACCCCATCTGCTCGCACTACCCTTCCCAGAAACCACACTGAAGTAGCCCTCCCTACCTCAATTCTCCCATCTCCTATCGGCTTGTAAAGTAAAGCCAGCAATGAACAACCAGCCTTACCAGAAGTAATAGGTAAGGTTCATTTCTGACTATGCTTGTGCAATTCCCATATCTAAATCCCCAGGCTACCACAAGCTCTGGAAAAATACAGGGAAGGAAGTTACATTACTAATTCCACCCAAAACTGAGTTTAGACAGACAACACTCAGTTCATTGAAATGATCGCATGACTCTGACAGCAGAAACAGGCCAGTGACCAGCCAGATATTAGGCCATACAGAAAACCAGAGACTGGTTCATAAAACCAAAAGCAGGACATTTTTTTAAGAGAGGAGAATAAATGCTTTTACATTAACAAAAAAGGAACAGTTTGTCATGGCACTTAGCCTTTTAAAAAGGCTCAGACACCTCATTTCTTGTTAATAAATGCAAGCTCTAATATTAACCACCAGCTATAGAGAAGCTGCATTATTTTTACAATAGGAATCCTACACTGAAGCTTCAGGATTCACAGGATGTGGTTTAAATCATCACCACCTATCTGAGAGTCTGCGTAGGTAGAAACAGACATATTTTCCCCGCAGTGTAAAAGAAACCAATGTAAATTACTTTCAAGCTTATTTCTGAATAACCATCGTGCAGTAACACAATTTAGAAACCAGTCTGTAAATAACAGTGAGCAGGTATGTACTGCCCCTTCCAGTCATCTGCAGGGTGACCATTACTTCTACTCAGAATTTTATCCTAGTACACTAGAGAAGTTGAAACTACTATAAAGTACCGTCATTTTAATAATTCTATATCACATATGCATGGGTTCTACTGGCACAAATCAGCCAAACAGGAAAAATATTTTTGGAGGAAGATGTCTTTGCAATACTGGGGAGCTTATAACATTTCAGCCAATTTCTGTTCCGCACATGCAAGTTACGGGAAGCAACAGGAAGCTTTTGAAACAGCACAAAGATCTGCTGCAACAATAATGACCTCAATGTTTCCTTTTTGTGTTTTATACCACATTTTTCCTCGTGTTTCATAATACTCCTAACACCAACTTGTACAAATATGGTTTCTTACACCATCCCATACCTGCTGCTCATCCTCCATGACGTTGCTGGCAAATTCAAACACAAGCTCATTCTGCTGTACAACTGCTGCCATAATAACGCATTCCCAGGTCTCAGCTCCACATACAAAGAAAAATGTTCTTGAATGTGAAAGAACAGAGAGCTTCACTGAGGTCCAGCTGGGCAGAAAGGCAGGTTCACAAAATGGATCGAGTATCAATATTTGTGTTTCTTAGATCATCAGTGTTCCTAGGTTCTTCTCTTCTCAAAGCAAAACAAACCAAGGCAAATCCTTTCCTGAGTTGTTCTTCCCGCCTCGATAGCCTTTACCACTGTGGAGGGAAAAATAAAAAAAATCATTAAAAAATTGTTACTTTAGCAATGTGAAATTGTAGCAGTGGCAATAAAGCTTTCTGTGCCTTAAAACTGTTCTATCTACATCTAAGGAAGTCAGATACTTTTGTGTCTCCAAAGGTATTACTTTTACTGATTAATGTATGAGAACTTTCATTACCTGAAACAGAACTGTTTCAGGAAATACGACATCAGTTTCAAAGTGTTTCATATTAAAAGCATGAGTCTAAGGAAATGTTACAAAAGTTAACAAAGAGAAAATCCATATTTTCATTTGATTCAGATATGCAGTTTTCACATTCACTAGTACCTCTCATCTTCACAGTTTATTCAAAGTGAAAATACAAAACTCAGACAGACCTACTCAGCTGTAGGATATCCCAAGTATATCACATTTCTTCTTCACACACAGTTTAAATTTAACAAAGTTGTTGTTTTGCAAGTAAAATGTTCTGGATCTTGAATCCCCATGTCAAAATAATGAAACCAATAAATAAATTCTTTGTACAATCCAGAGGGTGCCCACGTTCCTACATGAAGCAGATCTTCAGCTTCATGTTAAAAATGCACTGTGAATGTACCCTTATCTCTACCAGAGGCTCTCAAGCAGCCGGAAGGAAACAGCACTGATCACGTCACGGCAAATTAGAACTGTCAAAAAAACTGCACAGTACAAAGAAAAAAAATCCCCAACTACTGAACATAAACAGCTTTGGTGAAAGGATGCCTGCCCAGAGCTCCCATGCTGTTACCTACTCATCTGTGCCAAAGGTAAACTCAGTTAGGGTGAGCTGACCAAGAGGCTGCTGCACCACCTCTGGGGAAAGAGACAAGCGCAAGAAGAACTCTTTGTATACAACTCAGGTGACCCAGACATTAACTTAAAAATCTCCCATTTCAAATAATAATGGGAGCAGGTGTCTAAAATTAGGAATCTAAGGAGTGCGTTGGTGCCTAGGAATTTAAATCAATATATTTTAAAAGAAGAAAAATGTGTGGTTCCTAGTGTTTTGAGCAAAATCCTTTAAACTGCCTTAAGAGCTGCCATGACAAAAGAATAAGGGGCAGAGGTCTAAGATGTACCCATCCAGAGTGAGACCCACAGGAAAATCAACGTCAGTTTCTTTGGTGATGATTAGCATCTGCCTTTGTGCAGGAGGTTTAACTTTGCCTTGTTTTTGCAGTAAGCTCAAACTCAAAAAAATGAAGATCATCTTCCTCTCCCCACTGCCAAGCAATTTAATTAGGGAGGATCATGTCAGAGACTTGCACTCCCTCACTCTAGGAAATGTAACAGCTGCTTTTCCTATATAGGTTGTGGTATTCCCAAATTCCTAAGTAGTGATGGCAGAGCATTTAGGCATTTAAGTCACTAGATCCTACCCTTCTAAGAAATCAGGAAACCTGAGATTATGCAAACAGGAGAACCTCCCCAACTTCCAAAGTGTGCTCTAATTAGCTGTTAAAAGGTTTGTAGTAGCCACAACCTTAACAACAGAATATTGCTTTAATGAGAGTTGCATGCATGAACAGAGAAGGAAGTGCTGCAGGAACCATTTCAACCTCAGCGCTTGCCACTTTAGTGGTTGACTTGAATAGTTAACAAGGCTTTCTCCATACTTTGGCAGAGTTGTGGCACCAAAAGCATTACATGCAACCATATAATCCTGGGTGACTTCCCAAAATCTAATTATTTGGCCTTGCCTTTTGGAAGATGCCATAAGGGAGTAGACACACATTGCCAGCATAGTGGGAGTAAGCACAACTTGGCCCATCCTAGACTCTGTCATCCTGTACACCAGCCTAAAAGTGAAGTATATAACTATATAATATATAGTTTAATATTGCCTACAGGCACCGATTCAAGTGGGTCAATCTATGCCAACAGGGATACACCAACTTTTTCAGAAGAGAAGACAGTTATGGAAATTTACATTGACTAAACTTCACATAAAGTAATAGAAGTACAACTTCTATTTTGGTTCCTGCTTAGGAATAAATTGTAACTGTCCAACGAGATGAAATAATATTTTAAGTCACACCCTCTAATCACTGAAGAGCAACTTCACTGTAAAGGATCACAAGGCAAACAGGGAAATACAAGAACCTCCTCAGTTGTCCAACTTTAAACTTCTGTTTAAATGGAGGTGAAACCAATTGTTCAGAGTCAGAATACTGCAAGGGCTTATAATCATAGCCACTACACTGACTTGAAGCCACAAGTATGAACAAAGGCTACAAGTTCTTAAGACCCAGTAACTTTCTAAGGTCAATAACAATTAATACAGCCAATGTAAAATCAGGATAAAGGACATGTTGGAGACACAGGTTACCCAGTAAGGTCTTAAATATAAGGAAAACTGGAGGTCAAGCTACCCTAAAAATTTTAGAAGTTCCCCACATGCACTGGGAGCTGACATTTTCTTCCATTAGTGTCAGGTTATTCATTATTCTGTAAAACATTAATATTTTACAGTAGATACTACAATATCAAAATGTACACTAAATGCATAAGATATAAAAGCCGTAGTAGTAAACTTACTAAAAGCCATAAAGAAATATTTCCTTACTTTTTATTTTAAAAAAGAAACAAAACTCTCAAAACAAAACTAATTATCCTGATTTAATATCATTTAAGAGAGTGCAGCAGCATATTGCATTTGATCCACACAAACAATGCTTAAACCAGTGACACTATGCTAACATGAAAGTAATCATCTGATGCCTCTGTAGGAATGGTCAGTCAAAAGCTGCTTTATGAGTTCTGCACTGTGATGATGCAGTGAGGTGAGACTGTTCCTCCTCCCCTACACCCCGACCCAAAAACCACCAAGGGCTCTATAAATAAAGATAAGTGATACATTCTTTTTACAAAAGAAACATCTACCACAACATTAGTACCAAATCCAAAGACAAGGGAGTGAACAAGCTTTAGTGAGCTTTTACATCTAACCTTATAAAAGTTAGGGACTCAGACTATTACTCTTTGCAGGATATTTTTCATTACTTTTGTTCAGTGTATAGTAATAGCAAATGATTTATTGGGCAACAACAGCACAGCAGAATAATGCAAAAGTGCTTTCCTTTAATCCATATTATTTTCTTTGCCACATAGAAAACAAGAGCAGCTTTTCACAGAACCCAGCAGAATTCTAAACCAGCTATATTTTCCTTCACATCTATTTTTATAAACTGTGCTTTCATTATTCCAACTATCACAGGGTCCTGCTGTCTACAGGCTAACACAAACACGACTATTGTTTTTGCTATGTAATGCCACTTATCCCCTACCTGATTTTACATACATCTGCAAGTAGAAAATAAGTTATTTGCAAACAGCATAAAAAGTGTAAAGTCTATTCACATGCACAGTAAGCTTGACTACATACAAATAATCCTAGGAGAAAGGGAACCCAATATATATTATCATAAAATTTACATCAAATTTTCAGAACTACTACTTACTTACTTCAGAAGGAAGTAAGGTTTTGCTTTCATTTTTAGTAATTATTGTACAAATATAATATAAAAAGCAGCATTAAAACACAACAACATAAACAAACATCTTGATTTTGGTTAATCCTTGAAACAGAACTCAAATTATTTCAATCCCCCTGGAAGCTCCCTCACCCACTGATTTCAACATCTAGGAACAAGCTCCTCAATCAGTCTGTCAAAAAGCACATTCAGACAATCTAAGCTTTAGTACATGCTACTCTGGTATCCCAGAAGATGCACTGAAAGATTCTGTCCTAAACATCAGCTAGACTTCATAACTTTTCCCCCACCACTCTTTACCATTTATACCTTCCAGTTAGTCCTAGCCCATTGAGGACTAACTGAGCCAGTTCAACAAAGTTTCTAAGAAATACCTCCAGAACCAACGCTTTTGGTCCCAGTGGTGAAGCCACAATATTGCAACTAGGCTGGATGCTGGAATCCACAAATTCCCCTTTAAATCCTGATAATTTAAATCCTGATAATGAACCACTACCTTATCATTCAAGCACTGTAATGCAGAACACCAAAATAAGACAACGACACCACACTGGAGCATGTGTAGCAGGCATCAAAGCACCAGATAGAAACCCAAAAATTTGCTAAAGGTCAGCTATGAGCTTAGAAGACTCAAATCTTGCTACTGAGAGTATCCCAGATAAGCTGAAAGATGCCTCCAGGAAGCTACTGGATCCAGCCCCATTTAGGGTTACTAAAGATGACTGTAATCATCCTGCACTGCCGTTCTCATGAAATTAATAAGATCATTCATACATTTAAATCAAGAACCAGCTTAGTGCTTTAAGATTCAAGTGCAGATCTGAATCCTGAGTTACTGATGCAACAGTTCCACTCATTCAACACAGGGACAAATCACTTGAGATTGGACTTTCCCATTGATTTCCTAAGACAGTCTGTAGCATTAGCATTAGCCTAGAAATGTCAAAGTTGTGACTTAACAGAAATGTAAAGCTGAACCCCTCCCTTCTCTACACCATCTTGGATACAGAGAAAAGAGGGGACTGAATGAGAGGAAAGGGAAGATTAAAGAAATCTGAACAGAACGACTGGGAATCATCTCAGGTGAGGTCAAACACATGGATGGTAACCACACCATTTCACTCAAATTTCTATCTCCATTCTACCACCGGAGATTAAGGATAGTTCAACCCAGAGTCAGTTCACCTCTGAAGAGTCAACAAGTATCATCATAGAGTCAGGTTTTCTTAAAAAGGAGGGCAAAGCTGAATAATATTGCAGTTCTCTTAATGCAGAAATCCCAGATAAACAATGATCTTTATATTTAGTCCACACCAAGCATAAATGTTAACAGTTTAGTATTCTGTGTCATTCTTCATGGACTAATTTTTACTATCCAGTAATATCACAAATTTGCACAGGACAAGGGATTTGAAACATGTGCTTAGACTCAGGGCATCTGCAATGATGAAATGACAAGAAGAACAAATTAATATATGTCACTTGGCACACAAAGTTTCTGAAATGTCAGTCTTTCTACTGCTCACACAAATTAAAGGAGATAGAAAAACAACATGGTTAAGAGGATAGAACTGAGGAAGGAAAGAAGCAAAATAAAGAACAGACTCAAGTCCTCTGAGAGCATCCATGCTGCCTAGGGCAAACTGTGCAAAGGGCAGCTGACATAATAAAAGCCAACAGAGTGACCTTTGCTGAGCTTTCATTAAGGACAAAGAAATCATCAGTATCAATAAATCCCTGTTTTGCAGCCCGTCTGGAAACCACAGGCTCTCAGTGCATATGCAGCAAGGAGGACAGAGAGTAAAGGGTTTATCTGTTAAATATAAACAAGTATAAAACCCCAAAACTGACACAAAATCCAGTCAATATCAAAGAAATGAAAGGAACCCACTTGACACAAAAACAGATGTTTACTCCAAAGAGAAAAAAAAACAACAAATGCAAACAACAAGCTCTTTGCCATCACAAAAAAAAATTCACATTTTAATCTCTTTTTTGTAACTATCGCTTTTAGCCTGAATATTTTAATTTGAGGCCAGATTCCTTTCCAGACTACTAACAGTAATGGCTCCTCCACTGTTTACAGCTCCCCCACCCCTGAAAACTCTTTTCTTCCAATCTCCCATGCTCCCTCAGATTTTTTTAAGTCCCTTTTATTCAGCACATTTATGTAACACAGCTGTTGTACACAAACCCAGCAACCTGGCAGAACACTGCTGGGAAAGCTGAAAAAAATTAAAGCATGGTTGAGGCTTTTTTTTTCCTCTGTATCCTCTCCCACCAACACGTTCAATGTGTCAAGGCAGCCTCAAATCAGTGTAGGTGTGTAGATGTAAAGCACCCTAAGTAATTGATTTATGCTGCAGCAACAAAAGATCAGCCTACAACCAACAAGCCAGGCCTAAAGTGCAACCTAAAAGATACTGAGGTGAGACAGGCTTTTCTACTGAAGCTCCTGAGCTCCAAAAAAGCAGTACTTGAGCATCTGTTAAGAGCAAGCCTCCCAAATTTGATCAGGCAAGGAAAGGCCAGGCCAAGTTTTAGCCACCTGTCTGCAGTGTTTGCTCTAGCAAAGTAGAGCCAACTCAACAGGAAAAGTTAGCTGACCTAAAGCAGGGGAGCAAGGACACTCCAGGGGGAATAGAGGGTCCAAATCCACTTCCCCATTCCCCCAGCACGAAAATAACTGAATTTTGCATTTTCACAGACTGACTGCATAGTATAAGAAGAGGTTCAGGAGATGGGACATGACTTATCCCCCACGATGGGACAATTCCATTCCACCTCTCCTTCCCAAATCATGTGAGAGACTGGACCTCTTTTCCTCCTTGCCTGCAAGCCCCCAGCTCTCCTTCCATCCCAATCAAAACTGTTCAGTGGATTCAAACACGATTTTCCAGCTGCCCAACTTTCAGCACATTAGATGCCAAAAAGAGAAGAGTAGGGTAAATTTTTAGAAGTGGTTAACCATCACCTGGCTACTCATACAGCTTTGAGCTGAAAGCTCACACAGCTTTTCAGTCTGAAACTTTTCAGATTGAATTTGGGTTACTGAAGCATCAGGTCACAGAAAAATCACTTATTTCAACTACAGTTACATAAAAATTTTTCAAAAACATTTTCAACTACAGTTAGATAAAAGCCACGTAACATTGCTTCACTGCACAGCCCCTACTCTACCTGCCTGCAGGACACACGGACCCAGGCACACAGAGCAGCTGCAGTTGCATGAACACACTTTACATCCATGTGCACATGCAGCACACATGCACCAAAGCATGTGTATGAAATGTGTGCCCTTCTACTGACTTGACTTTTAACTTCTGGTGCAGCTCTTTTGCCTACCAAAGATTAAAAAACCCCCACATCTCTATACAACAATGGGATACACAAAAGTCCTCCTTTGCTTCCAGTTCAGTCACCTCCAGCAACTGCCGCTCATCAACACCACACCACTGGAAAAATACATAGTTTGATCTTCTCCTCACCCACTGAAAGCCAAACAAGATGAACTGTCCCTCCCAAAAAGGACACCTAAAAGACCAGTGTCCCCCAGGCAGCGCATGGGGACAGCACACAGTTTGCCAAGCCTGCAAGAATTCCAGAGTCTGTCTACCAGCCAGGGAATGGAGCAGCACCAACATCTCAGGGCAGTATAAACATCTTGGTCTTGGAAAGCTAACATCTGTACATAGGCATTGTCAAAAAGGAGAGGGGGTGTAAGCCGGGCCTTCACCACCTGGAAATGCTGGCCACAAGCACACCACCACACTGAGCTCCCTGGCAACCAACAGCATGACTGCCCATCTTTCTAAGAATTCTGTGCAGGACTATCTAAAGGTCTCTTATCCTAACAAAAGCATCAGGTTTTGTTATGGGGAATGTTTCTGAAAGCATGGCCTTTTGCAGTAATGTAATATGGATCTAAGGACCAGCTGAAAACATAACATTCATAGCAAAGACCTGCTTCTCCTCTTGCTACTGCAAAATGGTACACAAACACACTAATGTCCAGTAAATGCAGAGGCTGGGAAGTATGGTTTGCTGGTCCAAAACTCTTGGCAGTCACTAATTTGGTCTGCCCCTCGATTCTGCCTTTTGTAGTTAATTCATCACTATTGGTAGCGAAAGGAGAAAATCAGGTGATCGTATTTCCCAAAAATACGATCTGTTTTTTACAACAGAAGTAAAAAGCTTAGGAAAATTGTAAAATGTTTTAAAAACAGTTCAGTGTAATCAGACCCAACCAGCCCCATTATACAAGGATTTCTTTTTAAACAATGGAAAAGAGCTGTCTTAACACATGATAGACCTTCAGTAATGGAGATTGCAATCGCATGTCTCTAAATGCAGGATTTTGCTGTCCTCTATTCCTGTTAACTGCACACTTTTGGATTTACATATTCTCCATCAGAAAAATAGTAATATATTAAACATTGCAAAAGCAGAATAAATGGACTACAAGTTGGATATGACACTGCAAATGTCCACTTAGTCTAGCTCACCAAGTGGTAAGTGATACTAACTATGGAGAGAAAGGAAAACAAAAGGTCTCTCATTACTTCCTCTCCTATAACAATTAGTATATGCTATTTTATCCAATAGTAAATTTGCAGGGAGCAGACTGGTTTTATGTCTTGTAATAAGATAACCAAATTACCAGCATTAATAAGTAACATTCGTATCAAATATATCTTCCTATTTTTCACACTGCGCAAAATCTCAAAATGCTGTTTTAAAAAAAGATACCAAGAAAACAGTCAATTGATGAAATCCCAAATCAGGTTCAGAAATTTTTGCAAACCAAATGCATTATTCCAGTGACACAAAATAAATGTTTTAAAAGGCACCTTTAAGTGGTTTCTTGCATTTAATAGCACCTTTTATGGAGCATTAAGACCACAAGCCTACAAGCATCTATAACAAAAGAGCTGCAGATAAGTCAAATTTCACTGATTTCTTAGGGCAAGTTCCCTTGCATCTTTCAGAAAGAGCTGAAGGGCTGAGCTCCAAGACAGCTAAAACAGGATATGAGGAAACCTGTAAAAGAGGGGTGGAGGGAGGAAGAACTGTTTGACCCTGCAAGATCTTGCTCTTTTGATTAACACATACACACAGGAGAATGAAGTAGTGGCAGTGGGAGGAAGAAAGATCAGAGAAACTAAATTTAATTGCTTTGGAAAGGTGCCAAACTTCACAAATTACCAGTTGCTAGTCTGTACCCAATACTGACATAAAACTGTCAATCGTTCTCTAAAAACCATTATGCCCATAAATTAGTAACACATTCATTATTTTCAAACCACCTGCAGGTAAAAGTTAAGTTTACCAAAGAAAAACTGATGGCCAAAAACAAGAACTTTTTTTAGCTTCACTATAAATGAGCACTATATATATATATATGTATATATATATATATATACACACAAATAAAAGGAAAACAACAAAAAAAAAAAGGCCAGCAGAGATCAAGTTCAAGTTAAAAGTTTCTTACTCCAGGCAACCTCTTCCAGCCAAGCATCAATAATTCTAGATCAGGGAGTTAAATTCCCACAGGACTTTTTCAGTATTCTGCAAAAGTTGCTACAGGACCCAGCTCAGTAAAAACCTCATTACAACTTCTGCAACACAGATTTTTACCATTCTGTGGATTTCGTTTTGCAAATAATTTTTTTTAAAAACTCTTCTAACTGGACTGTCAAGCACAACAAAAAATACTTTAATAAGTTCAAAATTACTCTCTGACATAGCCATAGAATTGCTGCGTGATTTGCATTTCTATGTTTGAGTACTTGAGCAGTTTCAGAAATCTGAATTTAATGGACGTGCACCAGCTTGAAAGGGGCACAAACTAATCCACACAGAACCTGCTGAGGCCTCCCCTTTCCCAAACTCACAGACAGACCTGGACTTCAAGCCTCAGTTTGGTACTTTGCTCTTGTCAGTGATATTTACGTTCAAGGCTGCATTCAGCAAGTGACAGTTTGAGAAATATAAGGGGTCTTACCTTTGCAGTGTCTTTTAAAAAGCTGTAAGAATACAGAGCAGATTAGGCAATATTTGCCTCTCATTTGCTGTCAGCTGTCAGCAAAATGAACAGTCAAAAGCCTCTGGAGCAGGCTGGTATTAGTCAGCTAGACTTGAATTTCCAGTTCTTTTACATTGCTGTCTATTTTCCTCCATTAGGTTAGCCTGTCCTACCCTGGTATCAGATTACAGGGAGCCAACATTTATAGCACCTTGCAAAACAGTCGAATATATCACATACCTAAGTCTGCCTATACCTGCTGCCCTCAATGCTTAACCCTTTCTACCAACAGGAGAAACATTTATTCCGAGTTAGACTATATCACCTACAAAACATTTGCAGCAGAGGAGTCCTTTTTCCTTCTTACCTCACAGCTTACACAATGGAGTGAGATTTCATTTTAGGAACTGTGGAATACAGGCAGGCTACGCCAAGAACAGAGGCTCCAAGATGCCCCCAAAAACAAACCTGCACCTGCAGACCCTACCTCCAACAAGAGCCCTGGCCTGGAAGCACTTGTTGTTTATCTCAGCAGGTCTGAGAAACCCCATCCCCATTCTGGGTTCAAGATCATGTAATTACACTGATTCCCTGCCTCCCCTCAGACCCTGCTGCTAGAGCAGGAGGCAGGCAGGCGTGCTCTCAGCACATAACTGGAATGGCACAAGGAGAAGGTGTTTCCAGCCCATGGCTCTCCCAGCAACACTGGCTTCCTTCTGCCCAGCCAGGATGTGGTGCTGCCCTGGGCTTGGCTGTTCCACCATTTCCCTGATGGCTTTTAGCCCAACTTCCCTTTCTGGAAGGTGTCCTGCTAACCCTATTCTCACAGACTAGGGCCTACAATTTAGACAGTGGCTAGTAAAATCCTGCAATGCTGAAACAAAAGGAGCAGTGATTTCCCTCTTTGCACAAGGTGCGTGGCCTGCCCATGGCCACCAGTTGCAGTGGTAGTGCTTCAGAGGACTACATAAAGTATTTTGTGTTCTTGTATGAAAGGTACCTTAGCTTTCCTACATCCTCATCGTGAATCCTGGACTTAAATTCTTACAACTCATCCAGAGTTGTTCAGGCATCCTCCTTCTTGGGACCAGTGGTGCATTTTGTTAAAGCTGAGAATACAGGGTGATAGACCATTACACTCTTACAAGCAAGCTAGCTCAAGAGAGCAGAGATGAAACACACAAGAAGAATAGATAAGAATCACAGACACAGTCAAGGCTAAGCAAAAAAAAAAAATAATGGCTAAGAGGGCTTGTAATGAGAAACAGTACAGCCCATACCACAAAGCACTGCAACTAATACTTATCTATAAGCTGCTCTAACTCAGCACTAGACAAGCATTTTGGTCTTTCAGAGATTCTACTCATTTAAAAGAACACTTTTATTTATATTTAAACTAGCACTGTGGTTAGCAATGACACAAGTAAAATACAGATACATATTTCAGTTTAATTTATAAAGCTTATCAGTTAAAACATGTTTTTGCAAACCATGCCTGAAGCTTTTTAATCTATTT
Source organism: Geospiza fortis (assembly GCF_000277835.1). Lineage (NCBI taxonomy): Eukaryota > Metazoa > Chordata > Aves > Passeriformes > Thraupidae > Geospiza > Geospiza fortis. The sequence goes on from NW_005054322.1 coordinate 1,222,477, forward strand.
GCCACAAAGATCCTCATTCACCTTTACCCATAAATATAAGAAATTAAGTACTCAGTCACGCATTTCGAGTGGTTATACCACAGGAATTAGTCAGTGAGAACTTTTGCACCAGGCAAGAAGTCACCTGTTTTTTACAATCTGTGACCACTCAGAGCACATATACAGTGCCCCAACATACACCTTCTCTAAATATTCCCAAAGGTCCATTTTGGCACCCATTCGGTCACAACAATTGAGATTACTTATTTTCAGAAGTATTTTCTGAAATAGTTTGATGAGTGAACTAAGGCAAGTAGTCTGATTTTTTTTTTTGTTTTAAGGGTTTGGAGAGTCCAACACTATTTCTAACACAGGCAGGGATTCACTCATAAGGTTGGGATGGGAGAGACAAATCTCCATCAGCATATCTCTTGGAAAAATTCAGACACATCTCCTACCGTCAAAATCACAAAGCTGATACTTGCACTGAGCTTTTGTATAGATTCAAAAAACCCCAAAAAGCAAAAAAATGCCCAACCCAAGAAAAGGTGACAACACCTCATAACATCTCACAAGCAGAATTACTCAATTCAAAAGTCTATAGAAATGGCAATGAAAGGTAATTTAAGAAGAGGTGCAAAGTACCAAACCATACCTACAATCAGGCAGACTGATAAGGAACAGCTGCACACAGGGAAGTCAGAGCCCTCAGTCAGACTTCTGAACTCCCTCCCACTAACCTCCAAGTCTCACGAGTCTGGGGTAGTTTTTTTTCACTGTCTTTTCTAATATAATTGTCTGGAGTTTTTTAGCACAAAAACATTCAACTTAATTTTTGGCTTAAACAGGATTTTTACAGTAGCTCAAACAGCCTTTATGTAGGCCAGGGTCTCTTAACCATGACCAAAACAAAGCACATCTTTAAGAAAGTCTCCCAAGGCAAGACGTTTGTTACACCTTTCTGAGGTGAAATCTTCTGTCTGATTTCCAGTGTATCATAATTTACAGATCACTGTAGCTGCAACTCAAATGTCATCTAAAGCCTAACAAAGAAAACTGAAATTTATTGAAAACTATAGACTGAGGGACATAAGCTTTTCAATTTGCAGGTAGAAGGGTGAAGGCTAATTTGGGTTGGAAGGCTGTAACTGGGTATTTTCCCTCAGCATGAGCCACAGCTCTAAGCTGGGACGTGCTTTCTGCATGGAAAATTTGTACCAGTGTCACAGTTCACCAAAGAGAAAGACAAGAAGGAACAAAATACTCCAGATATGCTCAAGCCAAAAACAATAGGTAAGATCTGCACCATGCAGGAAAGGGAGCAAAATCACCTACTGACCAGTTTGCTCTGAACTCAAGGAATACTTTCAAAACATTAGCTTAAAACTGAACTTGAGATTCGATACAACTTTAAGAAAGTACCTACACAAACACAGCACTTAGACATGGAGGGAGGGACATGGTCTTGGTTAGAAAATGTGAGTATTACATAGCCAGAGGGACTTCAAAAAACAAAACAAAGAAAAAAAACCCAAACCAACAAAACCCAGACCTTAGGCTCTTGCTGTAACTTGTTTGATACACAAACCACCTTGTTACTAGACAGCCAACTACTTATGGGTGTGGAGCACATAGCACAAAGAGTTCTATGTGCAGGTTATAGCAATAATCTCAGTGTAGACACACTGAGTCTCTCCACACTGTACGTGGAAAAAAGCAACACAATTCACTTGTCTCTAAACCTTCTAGAGATGACTCCTTCATCCCTGCAGAGAAGCTGCAGGTTGGAGCTTTTTAGTTCCAGACTTGGTCATCATCTTTCCTTCTTTCTCCGCACTAGCATCTTCAGCATTACTCACTTGTTATGCTTTAAGAATAAGATTTTGAGAGGCAAATGCTTCTACACTGTTCTTATTTCCGTCTTGCACGTTTGTCTCATTTCAGACAGCTTTTCAAAAGGTAATCATTACCTTTCAGTTTCCAAGTCAGAAATTCACTGAACTGTGCTGTTTTCACAGAATCACAGAACTGTGGGATCCCAGGAAAGCAGAGCAGAGGGGCAGAATCATATCCCTCACCCTGCTGGACACACTGTTTTTGATGCAGCCCAGGATGCAACTGGCTTTTGGGGCTGCAAACACATGTTGTTGGGTCATGTCCAGCTTTTCATCCACCAGTCCTTGGACTTAAGAGTATGATGGTGTCTTTGCTTCTTAATCCTGCACAGTAAGGGTCCAGAAGCAAATGCCTTTTTAAAAACAATGCCCTTCACCTATTTGTTCAATATTGCTCTTCCCCAAAAGCTGCTGCTGGGTAAAATCAATGAGGTACTGAAGGCTGCCTGAATTGGAGAAGCAGAATTAACAGTATGAAGAGTACAGATGTTTCTGCTGTACTGAACATCTATCCAGGACATAAAATGTTACAGACTCAATTAATTTAAATGTCTGCAGGAAAAAAAAATTAGTTAAAGAACCAAGCAGAGACTATCTAAAATCATGCCTTCAAAACCTCCTCAAGGTGAGAGACTGCTTACACAGTTCTAGTGGAGAACATTCACTCAAGACATAATTAAAAGTTAGCTTTTTTGGGCCTTTAAGCTTCTAATTTTAATGCACTCTGAAATGCAATATATTCATTCCAGGTTATTCTAAAAATGCATATTCTTCATGATGTTTAGCATAATAAATGCATTAACTTGCAGCTATGCAGAATAAGACAGAAACTAATATTCCCATGCCATTTGTACATTTTTCTTTTTACAGATCAGTGTAGCCTAAATTCATGTTCTAAAGTATTTGCATGGGGTGGGATTAAGAAAGGAGACTATTAGTCTGGGGAATTTCAAACTATTGAACTTGGCTATTAAGAGAATATAAATTATCTTCTGATTTGTTGTTAGACTAACAATTCCCACCATGGGGTTTCAAACAGTGACAAAGCAGAACTTAAAGACCAACAAGATTAAAATAAAAAAGCAAAAAGATTTTTCTTAAGAGTGTTATGGAAAAGGAACAGGGTCTGCAAAGGTCCCTCCAGGGAAAGCAGTGTCTGGACAGGCCAGAATTTCTCATTTCGTAATGTCTGGGGAAGTGTACACTGAAGCCTAAGTCACTCTTACATGAGCACACACCTGCTCCTGGGAGACATAGAAATTCACTGCTAATGAAATGAACTTGACACAGAATTTATGAGTGTTGCATGAAAACACCTACAGAATCAGTGTACTCTGGAAACTTTCAGAGCTCCCACCAACCAGGTGTAGAGAAATTCAAGCCCCACTTCTTCCTCATTTCATCATTCAAGTTTCCATGTCTTTTGCAGAACTAAATAAGGCATCAGAGGTGGCTGCTGTGCATGTGCCTGTGCCATCCAGCTGCAGCCCCCACCACGGGGCCCTGTGAGCCAGCCTGACTCCCCAGCTGTGGGGGGAAGCAAGGCAGCAGGCAGACTGGGGGGGAACCAAATCACCCGGGGAAAACACAAAATTGCCCCATCACCTTGTGCTGAGCTGTGTGCCCAGCTTGGTGTCATTCTGGAAAAGGAAGCAGCACAATCTCACCACAGCCAGTGGCTCACAAACCTGGAGACCTCTTTCTCCCTCCCCTCAGCTCTGCAGAGTGAGTAATACAGATACTTCAGCATGCACTTGGCATGCACTCTCAGGCATTGTCTGAATGAGGTGACTGCACAAGTCCACTCACACTTCCCAAAAGAGAAACCCTAACAGTGTCATACACAGAAGGGGAATTGAGGAGACATATTTCTCCTGCAGCAGCTCTTCCCCACTTTAACCCACAAGGAGAAGATTGTTCCTACCTTTCCTTCATTCTAAGAACCTCCAATGTTTCCAAAAGAAAGGACTAAGATTGCTCTAAGTTTTCCATATAATGAATGGGAACAAAGGTAGGTTCCATCTCCTGAAAATGAAAGGTCCTTCCTTAGCTCACATCTGACTTCTCTAAATTATCAGGAGTTGATGCAGGCCCCAATGCGGAGAACCAGAAAATGGTTTGGATTGGAAAGGACCTTTGAATATTACTGAAGTCCAACCCCAACGCCAGAAGCAGGGACATCTGTCATCACATTGCTCCATCCAACATAAGCTTCCAGCAATAGGGCATCCATAACTTCTCTGAGCAACCTGTACTGGTGTCTCTCCACTCTCATTGTCAAAAATATCTTCCTTATGTCTAATCTAAATCTATGCTCTTTCAATCAAAAACCATTGTCCCTTTTCTGGCACTACAGGACTTGGTAAAACATCTCTATCCTTCTTAAAAGTCCCATCTATGCACTGAAAGGCTGCAACAAGATCTCCCTGGAGTCTTTGATTTTCTGCGCTGAATAGCCCTCTTAGACTTTCTTCACAGGATAGCTGTCCCAGCCCTCTGACAGTTTTCATTTAGGTCTCTGGGAAAACAAACATTCCAGCTTTTCTTGCAGCACCACAGCCTCATCACGCAAGAAGCTCCTCAGCAGACATCATCTCTGTTATGAAAACCCACAAATTATCATAGGAACCAGAGGCAGAATGTTTTTTATGTATCATTTCTAACCTACCCTTTCCTCTCCCAGTACAACATTCAACTCATACAGAGTCAGGAGGAAAAAAAAAAAAAGAAAATAAGAAAAAAAAAATAACAACCCACTATACATCACAAAACAAACAAAACCCAAACAAACAAAAAAGCAAAAACAAAAAACCCTAAAGAAACAAACAAAAAACTATACAAAACACCCCACAATAAAAAACTAAAAAAACACAACCAAACAAAAGAAGCCCCCCCAAAAGAGAAAAAGAAGAAAACACAAGGGAAAGCTGAGTGGTAGTGGAAGATTAAGTAGTACAATAAACAAGGTAATGCAGAGACAGGTTGTTTTACATAGTTTCTAATCCATCCTTTAATTTATCGTCCACCCTCCTTTCTTTTTTTCATTTCTCTTGTCTAACATTTCATCTGCTTCTGTGAAGTCTCAGTGGCTTATTGTGACCATAGATACAATGAAATAATATCAGAATTGTGTGGGAGTGGGTAAAAGCCCCAAATCTATGCCTTTTTTCAAGATGCCATACACTTGAAGCAGTGGAGGTTTTGTGGAGGTTTTACTATGTGTTCCCCTCGGGGGTTGTGCCCTGTTTGTACCTTTCCTTTCTCAAACATGAGAAACTGAGAACAGCGCTCAAAACCTGAAAGGGAGAAAGGCCAGCAGAATCATCCTGTCTCTGTGAAAGGCTTCCAGTGCATCTCTGTTAGAAATGTGAGAGCTGGTGCCTTTCACAGAGGCAAAGTGCCGAGTTTTGCCCTTGTGGTGCTGGCTCCTGGCCCTGCAGACACCCGGGGGACCAGGAGCTCAGAGCGGTGCCTGCCTCTGAGTGCAGCTCCTCCGTGTATGCAAAACCTCTCATGCGGCTGCCATGCAGAGCACCCCATAGCCCAACGCAAGAGAGGAGAAAAACACCTAAACCAACAGCAACAGAAAATCCCCAAACCCCTTATCCATCCAATCTCACTACCCCTACAACCTTTCTACTCTTCCCCACCCTGAGGAATGTGACCCTCAGGCTGAGACCCTATATTTTAAAGAGCATATAGTACAGAATCATTTTATCACATGGCAAAGACATCCCTACTCAATGCTGGCTAGTCAACAAAAATACAGTTTAAGAGAAAAAAACGATATTCTGGGAGCAGCAATGCTGTCAGATGAGGAAGAAAAGATCACCAAACGGGACAAAAAGGCTGAAATGTATGCACAGTTCCAGTTCTAAAATAATTTTGATGTGCAGACTACTCGGTTCTCTAAAATCTAGTGCTGGGGTAGATACTACTAGAGTTCTGTTTCAGGAAATTAATTATGTTGCAATAACATCTATATCTTCAGAAATCATGCAACTTACATTTAAAAAATTGTATCATTTTTAATAGGTTTTATGTGCTTTTCCTGTGCACTTCCAAAAAGCTGTTTAACTGAAAGCCAGAGCTGTCTCAAAACCACAAGTGTATTGAGATGAAAAAATTAATAATTAAAAAGGAAAAAAAAACCACTCAGAAGATCACAGATTTTACAATAAAAACTGGTCAGGTAATGTGGCAATTACCTGCCCAGAAAGACATTAATGAAATTGCACAACTTGAGGCCCAACCTTCCCATTTCTCAGATGCATTTAAAAACTCCCACGCTGGCAACTGTGGAAAGCAAAACGCTGGACCTCAGCTCTTGCTGTGCCAGGATAACTCCCATGGTTATGGAGGAGTTCAAGTCCTGCTTTCTGTTGAACTACACAAACCCTGATCCTTACTTTTGGGTGCCTGAAGAAGGGGCTGGCAGGGACAGCAAGGCCCCAGGCGCATGGGCGCAGAGCGTGGTGCTGAGGAGACAGTTGGTTGCACAATGGCTGCCTGGGGCAGGCGGCGCTGCATCTCTGGCGCATCTGCTCCCCTGCTCGTGGTTTAACGACAGGAAGCACAGCCCAAGATACTGGGCCCAGCCGCCAGCGCTTCCTGCCCGCGCTGCCAGGGCTGTCCCCTGCACGGGCTGCGACCGCCCGCCACGAGCAGGCACTCCGGGACACCTTCTGAAGAAACAGAAGACAGAAAAACGAAGCCAATTAGGTCCACGTGCAGAAAGCCGGCCTGATGGACGCAAACAGGTCAAGCATATTGAAATGTGGCCCCAGAAGGCCACCAAAGCAGTGAACAAAACACTGGTGGCATGTTCTCATCTAGCAGGGCCCAGGACAACAGGCAGGCCAGCTGTGGAGGTTTTTGAGTCTGGTCTTCCTCAGCCAGGCTTGTACACCATCAACAAACCAAGTTACTTTGCTCAGCAGATGAAATCTTTTAAGATTCTTTCTGAAATCTTCAGATGTGAACTATAACCAGTGGGAAAAAACCCATTGCCAAATACAGTACTAGCATTTTCTACGACCATCCTGTCCTAGAAATGGGGACAGGTTAATGATCTACAGGGCTTTTCCAACACTAATACCTAGAGTAACACACCTATTAGTCTCCTGCAAAATTGAAACCCTGAAGAAGCATTTGGTACTCAAGTGATAAGCACAAAAAACAACTGCTAGACAAAGCACAACTTCAGTGAAAAGCAACTCCAGCACAGCTATAACTTCTATAGTATCCATATGTAAAGCAATATGCTATAGTCAGCCCCTCTGTAAGTTGTCTTCTATTCAGTCTTAGATTTCCCCATAATATCATCTGACAGAAAACATCATTTCCTTAGTCAGCCTAAAAACTGTATTTTCAGGCAGGATGAGAAATTATTAAGATAGCCTCATATCTGTTCTCCATCAATGACCAACTGGTGGTATAAAATGGAGGAAAATCAATTTTTGCTGTTATCGGCAGGGTTGCCAATAAAAGCAACAGAAGATGGGTCAGTCATGTAAGTTGGGAAATATATCAACCAGTAGATATTTAAATGATTTTACACTATCATGTAATGCTGCAGTCTAGGAGAATTTTCTGCATAAACCTAAAAGCAGTACACATCTTCACTGGATTTCAAGGAGTATCTGACACATTTTACCCTTCACGGAACCAAGGTGCTCCATTCTAACATGGTCTCTGTCCCCATCCCAAAACAGTTCAGAATAAAAATGCCTTCACTTGGTGATTGGCACTCTTAGTGGAACAGCCACCTCAAAGCCGGAGGTTTGCAATTCCCTGAAAAAGAACAGGGTCCAAATTCTCCTCATTTCTAACTAGAAACATATTCCTCAATTAGGTTCCTCTGACACAGTATATTTTGTCCCTGGCTTTCATGTGCTCCCACATGAGTTCTGTGACTACTTGGGTTGTTTCACAGAACCACATGTGTCCCCTTCCTCAAAAGACAAGACTGCATCACCCCATGTCACTGAATGCTTGACCACTTCATGCCTCGGAAATCAGAATGAAAGCCCTAAACTAGGACCCATCAGACACTAAGAGAACATTTTCTTCAGCAGCATTTCTGACATCAACTTAAGACACATGTCCCACCCTTGACAAGTACTCAAGTAATCCCAACCAGCCAACAAATTTAAAAAAAAAAGCAAGATACAAAAAGTAATGGTTGCTCAAAAGCCTTTCTGAACAAAAAAGCCTTGCAGCATGAACTGAACCTTACTAAATTTTGCTGGATTGGCAAAAAGAGAACTGGGAAAAAAAAAGTATTTTCCATCTCAGATTCCAACAATACTATGTAGTCAACAGCATTTTGCAGATTTGCTTCTTAGTTCGTAAGTCACGATGGTCATATCTTGCAACATGTACTGGCAGGATTCAATGTTTTCCTAAGAAAACTGGGGTGGCAGATGCTGACACTGGTCCAGAAATGGTTTGCTCTCAAGCTCGATATTCTTTTTAACCCTGAAAGTTCATCTGTGTCCTGCAAAAGATTTTATCACAGCAAACATTTCAAAATTCTCATACATATTTATTTTCATGGTGTATTACTATGGTACTAACTCCAAGCATAACAAACACAAAAAGTAATATTTACATGCAAATTCAAATCTATTATATAAATTATAGATTATTAACTTAGAAATTTAATGTAAGAAGCATAGGGCTAATATAAGAGGGGGAGGGGAATGTTCATTTATAAATTATTTTGAGACACTTTAAAATCATCTAAGTTTCCAAGCTCTGTACAGTTGAAGCAAAAATTAAAAGGTAAATGTTGTGGTATTTACATTTATAAAAGCAAAACAAACATCAGGATGACTTAATTCCTAAAAGATTGAAAATTTACCCCTCAAGACCACTGCTGCATGGCATCAGGAAGGTACCCACATGTTCCTGCATTCGTTCATCTGACTCAGTTACAGCTAACACGGGAGGAGTGGTCTCCACAGAATGGCTTTTCCAGCAGAACAGCTGTGAGTCAACTTGCCTCATGTCTCTGCACCTAACAGCCCAACTGCCTGGCTCCAGTGTGCTTTTTGGGAAGGTAGGAGGGACCACACCTCACCAAAGCACTGTGAGAAGAGAGGAGCAAAAGCGAAACTGAGCTGACCGACAACTGCTGACCAGGCTCCCCAGACAGAAAGAAAGAAACTGCCTCCATGGATTTCTACTGGTTTTAACCAGCTTCAGCAGAGGGGAACATGATTTTTAATTCTACTGTATCCCTTTAATAAACATCCCAAAGAAGACATTTTCCAGATAACTGAGGAATTTTTTACAGTGTTGACTTACCAAGCAGAGCACAATAACCAACTATTCTGTTTGCACTACAAGGCAGTACAGTGCAATGAGTTAATAATTTATCATGGCATTGCCCTTGGCAACTGACCATAATCAACTTCTAAAATTCTTCCTCATTCTTACATTTTTAGTCTCAGCAAGAATATGGCACCCTTAGAACCTCAGCCCTACCAGAACACTTCTTAGCCGAGGCAAGAGGTTTAATCTTCTCAAACACCTGCTTTTCTTCTGCATTGTTTCAGGCTCAGAGCAAAGGTCATTATTTCATTTCAATAGCCTGACTTAGCAGACAGGAATAACTAAAAGATTTTTAAACAAAGCAAGAAGTTAACATTCTTTCAAAACTGCAGCAATGTAGTTCTCATCCCTGTGTTTCCTTCCCCTTCTTCTCACAGAAGTAAAAAGAACAAAAAAGCCCAAGCTTCTGTCTTCACCAAAAGCTTTTATTTGCATGTGATCCCAAATTAACAAGCAAACACCTTTTCCTCCCATTTTATATTATCAAGGTTTATTCCTTTCCATAACTTTGGGCAATATTTAATTTATTAGTTAACACATTCTTCTTCTCAATCAGAAGCATCCAGCTGTGGTGTTCAGATAATTCATTGGAAAACAAGTTTTGATGTGATGTGTAGAAGAGTGTTAAGTCAATCATCCTAAGTATCACTTTGCTGAAGCATTGGCCATGAAATGTGGTCCATTTCCAAGGACAACCATGCTACTTCATCCTTCCCCTTGTTGCTCAATCCCAGCTCTTACAAACTCCACAACTCCACCACTCTGAAATCAATCCCTAACCTGGTTCAATCAACCAGCCCAGCAACCTCTGTGGCACTGACATCTGACTTGCCAACTTGGCTCATCTTGGCTGAACCAGATAAGGAAATGTTGCTCTCACAAGCAGCTTGGTCTGCGGATAGGAAGGGAAGGCAACAAAGCACTAGAAAACAATCTATGCTGTCAGCGAGAAAAAATGAGGATGGCAGTCCTCAAGCAGCTGGATGAGTGCTCCTGCCAAGAAAACATCCAGGAATGACCATGCCCACCTCTGACTGTTTTGCTAAAGGCACATTTTAAATTAAATTAGACTGGTGCAGGTTCGCACACTCACAAAAATGTCGGTCTAGAGTTTAAACTGCAACTTTACCTCAACTAATACAGCTTTACTGTTGAGTCCTACCTAAGGGCAAGCTAAGGGCCTGGGCAGATGCTAAATGAGCTGTTTAAGGATTTACAACCCATCACCTCCAGGAGAGTTCGCTATCCGAGTAAAACTGGCTTAGCCTAAACCTCCCTCCTGTGCTCCAGGGCACATCCATGCAAACCACTGCTGCATGGCTTTAATGGATTGTGCCACCAAGCCAGCAGGGAAGTTACACACGCTGCCTTCACTTATGAGTGAAAAAGCAACTGGTGTGAGGCTGAAGAATCTTCAGTGTGCACCAAAGCTCTGTAAGCACACGGTATGCGAAAATACCAGAGCCAGCATCAAGGCACTAGCATTGTTGTCCCATCTAGTTAATAAATACCAGGCTTGCTCACAACAGACAGTGTAACACGTTCTCTGAAGGCACTCTCTGTCAGAAAGAAACTACTTTCTCCTCACAGCAGAGGTTTCACCCCACCTAGAGATCCTCACTTAAGGAAGCAAAAATGAACCAAACTTCACACTGACTTTTTTTTCAATTTCCTTTTTTTACTGACATGTTGCATCTGTGCAGCATGCATGCATCAGTAGTCCTGGGTTTCCTCTCTCAAGGCAATGGGATTTTACCCAGCTAGCTCTCTGCAAGTAATAACTGCTACCACCTCTCCCCTCAAAAGCACAGATTTCACATTATCATATATCAATAAATGTTATCACAGCTTTTCTGTTTATGAAGTGTAAAAGTTCAAATTAACAAAATGCTTCCGAAGCCACCTGAACACATGGCATCCATAAGAGACACTTTAGACATTACAAAACACCAGAATCTCTACACAAAATATACCATTCTAGCTACATTGCTTCGAAAGTATTAAAACTTTTCTGCAAATGCCCCTGTTATAATTTAAAAAAAAAGTTTTTAAGTCCAAGATCTTCTCTTGTAGTTTGGCAAAAGTTTTTCAATATTTCTTACTGTTGAGAATTATTTCTAGTCCAGTACCACTGAAACAAGATTTAATACACGTCATTTGAAGGACCATACTAAAAGACAATTAGGTCTTTATAAAAACAAATGGTAGAATGTTGCATTACACCAAGCATTCATAATCAGATATATGTATTTCAGAAGTGCCCAAATAGGAAAATATTCTGCCAAAAGTAACTTTCTTTCTGCTTTTTTCCTCTGGAAATTCCTTCATAGTCCATATTTAAATAGTCTAAATTAATGGTTTCTGTGTAAGAATCATAGAATAGTTGTTGTTACAAGGGACCTTTAAAGGTCATCTAGTCCACCCCCCTACTGTGAGCAGGGACATCCTCAACTAAATCAGGTTGCTCAGATTACAGCCTGTTCAGACAAATTAAAACTGTGTTTCACTTAGTTGTTTCAAAAGCAACTTATTTCATTGTTGTTTTGAACTGATACTAAAATAAATACACTTTTTTCACCAAAAAGGACCCACACATTTGAAAACCCTGCAAGCCATCCTCAGCAAACTTCAGACTGTTTTTCAACACAGAAAGTTTCATTTTCATTCATATGACTAAACCATCTTTTTTCTGTAAAGAAAAAAGGTCCCCAAATAGACACTTCCTCTCTACAGTTCCTTCTTTTCTCTTTTTGAAATAAACATTAGTTGGTCTTTTTAAAAAAACCCGAACTAACAGGATGGCCTCTCAATAGCTCACCACCAAGAGTACCTGGAGCCCTTAGCTGGGCTCACAGAGCTCTCCACAAGCTGGTTCAGAGGCACCGTGAGAGAGAGAAGTGAATTCTTGCAACGTGTGCAGTTTGCAATCCTTTGCCCTCCACTGCCCATAAGCTTCACAATTATTTTCTTGATAGCTAATACTCTAGTTTGCATGCTTAATTTACAGGCATCAGGACAAAGCTTGAATAGCTACAGAGAGTAAATATTTTACAGAGGCTCTGGAGATGGAGGAGTGACAGCACAAAACAGAAAATGCATCAAGAGGATGAGTGGATAATGCAACCACCACGTCCGAGGACAATGCCAGGCAAATTCTGTCATCAGTAGACAATGTGCAAGCCCTGGTGCCTTCAAGACACAGTTTTCATGAAAGCTCTTCCTAAGAGGGTCATCTTCTGGTTGGAAAGACAGCCTCCACTAAAAACAAACTATGTCATCACATCCTTGGGAAACTATTCTTGTTAGCTCCAAAATTATGTAGGGCAGCACATGTAGCAGGCACAAAGAGGAGGAAACTGACAGTATCCTTGTCAACTTGCTTTTAACTTGAAATTGAGTCTGGTTGGAAGGGCAAGTTAAACATTAATTTTCTGACAGTGCTCAGCACTGGGTATCACAAAGTGTAACTGTAGTTTCACAATCATATT
>NW_005054322.1:1235215-1235740 GCF_000277835.1 Geospiza fortis
ACTGAAAACTGGAGAACAGCAGCAGTGACTTGATACAAAGCTCAGAAGAGCAAGGTAGTTTTCTTCTAATCTGTCAGCTTTATTCACTCTGTCAAAGGACTCATGAAAAACACTAGTAACGCTAGAGGAACATACAGCATGACAGAACAGTATATGCAGCCACAATAAGTAAAAATGCTTCTTTCTCTCAAGAGCAGGCAAAAATTTGCATCACCCAAGCTCACTCCTTTCTTCCAACACAGGAACTCAAGAGCTGTGTGGTATGACATTTATACTGAGCCCACTTTAGAAGTCAAACCACTACCATGCAAGAAGGTGAGGGAAATGCGGAAGGAGCTCACAAATGAAGCGATGAAACCGTTAGTGCGCTAACGGCAATATTCAAGAAGTGCAGTACGTTCCCCTCAAAACAAAAAATGTATTTGGTAAATTCACACAGAAATGTTGATGATGAGTTAAATATAGGGTGTTCTAGAAATAGACTAAAATGTCTAATTATAGATGAAGACAGTGACATTTAATACA
>NW_005054322.1:1235750-1239067 GCF_000277835.1 Geospiza fortis
TTTCCCACAGTTTCCAACCTGCGCACTTACCATTCCTATTCCTAACAAATTATCCTAACCATAATATATTTTCCCCCAATACAGAGAGAAATAAATTTTACACAGAAATTTAGGAATTGGAGGTTCTTTCCTGGCTAACAAAACTACTATCAGTTTCACATTGAAGCCTGCTTGAACCTAGTACAAACTCACACACGACACAAGGGGAGTGATCTCTTTAAAGACAAATAAATGACCTGAGCTCCAGCCCTCTGATTCAACACTGAAGATGGCTGACAGGTACAGCCTAAAGCACACCAAGGCAAGAATGCATAAACTTTGGTCCCTAGCCAATGGGATCCTCTCAGCACAACCACTGACACACTGACTGTGGGAAGATTTGCCAAAGGACAGGCTTATATTGAAGAATAAATCATTTTTACCTCTACATAGATTAGCCAGGTCAGGTCAGAAAAGTAAAAATGTCCAGACCCTTTCACATGCCTGCTGCAGACTTTTGATAAGCAAAAGACTTAAAATTCCAATATGTATAGCCTCTGTCAACTACTTTATCTATGAAGAAACACTTAGGTAAGATTTAAGAAAGCAAGATTTAAGAATGCAAATAATCTCTAAAACATGTCAGTGGCATTAAAATTATAAGCACCATAAATCACTGGCATATGGTAGCAAAGTTTCAGAGCTTATGGTGCAGACTGTAACCAAGGCTGGAAAGGTGAACTCCACCTCCTGCCACTCCTGTGCTGAATCACTGTGGTGGGGGAAAGTCCTTGCTCCTTCTCACACACCCAACAAACTCCAGTGAGTTACGAAAATTGTCAGTGAAAACAACAAAATCTGCAAGCAAAAGCTGAGAAATTTTCGCTAACACCTGCAAGAAGAGAAAGATAATTTGGAGATCACAGCTTCTCCTCTGACACAGAGGGAAATCCTCCATTTTTCTTTCTTTTCTATGAGCTCACTGAGCACAGTCCTGCTACAGTTCCCTCCCTTGAATATGGCTGTGCCGAAATACACCTCATGTATTCGGCTTTTTCCATACATCAACTGTCTAAAAAGTAACACACACAACCAAAGTATGAGTTTTCAGCAATCCTTAAACATCAGACTATACCAGGCCAACAACATTCTTCAAATCTGGATGTCTATTTCTTTTTTCCTTCTCATTTGAGGACCAAGACCACGGACTTTACAATTCTAATATTCAACGGATAAGAAAAAAGCACATTAGAAAACCAACACTTCTGTAAAGGCAGGGATCTGGAAATAATGTTCAAGCTAACTGGCATCTGATGACACACCACTCCCATGGCTCTCTCAACAACCACAAACAATTCAAACTGAAAAAACCCGGGGGGGGGGGGGGAAGGTGAGAATTTTTTCTTTTTTTTGAGACAAACACATGCTTCAGCTATACAAAAACTAACACCATTTCTCTGTACCTTCTAATCTCTGCAGCTTCTCTGCCTTCTAGATCTGTCCAAGCTGTCATCCGTAAGTCTTGGGAGGATTTTCAAATCACTTTTTCCTAGCTCCACCACTGTACCACAGAAGCGTCCACAGCCCTGTCAAAGTTCTTGTACAGCAGCAAAAGAGAATGAACATGGTGGCTTTTGCCTTCAAAGAGGAACTGCTCCTCTGTGAAGCCTTGCTCAAGAGAAAGTAGCAGCGACCACTTACCCTTTAGAAAAGAAAAAGCTTTCTTCCCAAGATAAGCAGGTGCAGCTTGGGAGATGACTTAAAAAGAAAAACTTAAAACCTCAAGTTTTTAGGGTTGGATGTCTCAATAGGGTCTGGTGCAAAAGAAAGAAGGGGAGAAAAGAGATAAGGAAAGGGACGGTCATGTTCTACCAGTTGCAAGCAGAGAGCCCTAGGATCTGAAAATGAAAGTCATGATGATAAAAAGAAAGATGCAAATATATATAAGAATTTTTCAGAAAAAAGCTTCTATTACTAACTCTTTTTTTTTTAAGTAGTTCCTCTGTAATTTTATCTGTGATTTTTCAACATGTAATGATGTGCCAAATAAATCCCCCAAACAGTTGCAAAACTTGCTGCTTTCAGAAAGAAAAAAAACCAAAACGTAAAATGAAAAGATAGTGAAAACATATTGTACTGTAAGATGCCAAAGGAAGATACGGCTGAACACTCGGAAGGCTGAAGACAAGAGACAGCCTCACCCAAAACATGACCATTTACTTAATGGTTACCTCCCTCTCCCTCCCCTGCGACTGATCACAGTACTAAGCAAGACTCCATTATACTTCTCAGACACAGGCTCTAGACAGTAAATGAACCTGGAAAGTATTCCCTTGTGCATAACAGCTCAAGTGCCCTGTCATTTAATTTTCAGTAAGAAGATATCAAATTGGATTTCTCAGGTGACAGACAGAAATATACGGTCCAAAGTTATACACTCAGACAAGACTTCTAAATAACGTTTTCGTTCAATAAAGGTGGAAACAGAGATTCTTTTTCAAAAACTTTGCTAAAGTCCAGAAGTACATAATTAGGAGAATCAAGGTGATTTTCATCCACTGAAAGTTTAAGAAGCAATTTGACGCACCACAATTACCTCCAAGATTTTCTTCTCTCATTACAACTACCACTAAACCTATTTTCTAATTGGTCTGCCATGTACACCATCACCATAACTTCCATTTCTTAATCATTTTCAGGAAAAGGTGAGTACCTGCCCGCATAACAACTTAACTCCTTCTATTTTGAAACGACGCCGCGGCGGCTGCTGTTAATGGCTCTGTTTCGGCAGAAAGAGAACTTCAATTTAAAGGCGCACAGAATGATCTGTCCTCGAAATGACATTTTAAATCTGCCATTTTAAAGTCACCACGGACCACACCGGGCGAACAGCAGCGGAGCGGAGGCGTTCAAAGCCGCAGCGCTGATAGCCAACACTTTGCCCGAATCGCTCTGGACCGTGCCCTGCTCCATGCTAGCCGAGTCCAGGCACACGCAGCTTCAGAATAAATAAAATACGTGAATTTTACAGTCCGGTGAGCGGCGGCTGGACGGCTCCGACCGGCAGCCAGCCTGGCACCCCCGTACGCTGAAAAGGAGACAAAAGTATAAAACGCAGCAGCATTACAAGCCAGCTGTCACACATGCAGCGCGCTGCTCGGAGAAGCACAGCCGCGGTGCCCTTTGCCCGCAGCAACAGGCACAGCTTCAGGCAGCTCACGGCGCCGCTGCCCCGAGACGCCCCTTTACTCACGGCCCAATTTATATTTCGCTTTTCCCTGCTGCTGCGTTTTTCCAGAAGTTCCCTCTTTCCCGCAGTTTCTCCCGACGGCTGCGGA
>NW_005054322.1:1239352-1260614 GCF_000277835.1 Geospiza fortis
CGCCGTCCCGCTCCGCCCGGCTCCCCGCTGCTGCCTCCGATCCTTACGGAACATCCCGCCCCGCCCCCCTCCACGAGTAATAATTCACAGAGTCAATTAGGTTGGAAAAGACCTCTGAGATCATCGTGTCTGACCCATGACCAAAAACATGCCTGTCAACTAGACCATGGCACCAAGTGCCACCTCCAGGGACGGTGACTCTGTAACCTCCTTGGGCAGCCCATTCCAATGTCTAACCACCCTTTCTGTGATGAAATTCTTCCTAACGTCCAAACCTCCCCTGGCACATTCTCTAAGACTGTGTTCTCTCATCCTAATTTAAATGAACAAACACGTTTCTGAGGAACATCTCATCTTTTCAACCAATATCATCTTGCTCACACCAAACTGGTTAACTCCTGAAAAAGAGTGAAACTTTGGAAGGCCAAAATGTTTGGGGAAATTGAGTGAAAGTGAATTGAGTAAGTCCAATGGAACATGGACAGACAGCCAATGGCAGAGCCAGGGTTCCTGGGATTCCCAGTAAATTTCTGATACGCTCTTCATGTTCTTTAAACAAAGCCTTGTGCCTAGTAAAGAATACACTGGAAGCCACCTAGCCCTCAGCAGTGTAGGTGCTTGGGACAGGCTCTATGATTGCATAGGGCACGCTGAAAGGCCTGACAGAAGTGTGATTTTAAAAACGTGGCACAGACGGTGAGGACAGAGCTACTTCCACCTTGTTTCTGTGGGAAGGGTAAGCTCATGCTCTGTTTGCAGGCTGGATGTGTGCTGGTTTCCCACAAATGCCCAGAAGGGCAGAATCCAAAGCAGTGCACTGGCCATAAGGGAAGGCATGGCACAGGGACCCAAGCCACACAGCCACCAGAGAGGGTGCAACGGCATGGCAAGGAGCTGGGAGGCGAGGAAACAGCAGGAGCAACCTGGCAATGAGCAGGGAAGATGAGTGTAAGAAAAACCTGAAGCTACTTCTAGCAATCACATTGAGATAAATTCAAACGTATTTCAGGACAGCTGTCATTAACACTCACAATAATAATTAACCAGTAGTCCCACAAGTTTTGTGCTGCATAAAACCCATAGTTTTATGAACATTAAGATCTCAAATTACTGGTTATGCTTAATTACCAAGAAGAAAATTTTGGGGTTACTTCCAAGTAATTGAGTCCTTATGACACCAGTATGCCACTTAAAAGCAAAATTTGGTCTCAGTTTATTGTTTAAAGGGCAGTTACCCATATATGACTTTATTAGATGTAGTTTATTTTCCTATTTTTGCAGCCTGCTTTAGTGAAAGATCTGAAAAAAGAAGCAGCAGCACACTTTTTATGATTTACTGATTAAAAGTATCAATTAAGTCAGTACTAAAATATCTTCACTACAGCTCTTTATCAAAATATGACTTCATTTGTATTTCTCAGTTGAAAAAAGTCCATGAGGAGAAAACACTGTGTCATTATTTTAGTTATTATATATTTTCCACCTCTCACAACAGATGTATATTCCTTCTCTCCAACAACTTAAGTCTAATCCAATCTTACATCTAAAAGCATTTGTTTCTTGTGCTGCAAAACCCTTTGTAAATCATGGGGCACGGAGGGAAGAAATCTGACCCAGGTGCACAGCGGTTACAAGGAACTGTAACACTGGCACAGGGAGAGCACCATTTTAATAATTAAAGAAAGTCTAACAGTTATGTTTTAGAGAGGAAAGAAACAACACATTCTTATCCAAGCAGTCAACTCAATTCAAAAATCATTTTGTAGTGATGTATTAGCATAAGCTGTGCAAACATTTTGCTGTTTCTAAGCTAAATTTGGAAGCAGTATTTTTTAAAAGCATATGTAAAATGTAAACATATTTAGCAAGAGAGAATGCAGGTGGATGTTCATCCCTGGAATTGTATCAGGTTTCTTGCTAATTATAATTTTGGCTTGAAGAAGAAGTGACCTTGCCCATTGCTGGGATGAGTATTTCCACGAAACTTAGATCACCATTTGCCCAAAAGACATAGCTAGACACTGACCAACAGCACAGCTTAAGCCAATTTAAACAGCTTTAGCCCTCCACTCCAGCCTCATATTCCTTGCACTGAGCTACTCCCCCCACTGTTTCCCAGAGCAAATATTTGTGCAGTCACACAGTGTGGCAGAGGGTAGAGCCCACCAGCAGGAAAGTTAAGGCTGCACAAATAAATAAATAAATTAATAATGCACAGTACAATTTTCACATTGCTGTTGGCCCCATCTCCCAGAGAAACACATGCCAAATCATGTGCTCCAAGGGGAGCAGTGCAGCCCAGCGGGCTTGGACTGGCAGAGACCTGGATATGGCTCTCACCTCTGCTGGCCTCAAGTAAGAACTCAAGCAAGCTGCTTCTTTTTTCACACCCTGCTTTGGTAATCGCCTCCCTCCTCCACAAGTGGCTTTGAAAGCTACAGGTCTGCAAGGGTGGGATGAGATGGGCTGCCAGGAGGCACAGGAGCAGAACAAAGCAGCTGCACAAGGGGCAGCCTGAAACCGAAACCATGCGAGGACACACCACCTGAAAGGCATAGCATTTAGTCTCATAAACACAAGGCAAAAGAAAGGTTTGTGAATGTGTTCAGCTTTTGGTTTTGGATGGCAGCTGGGGAGGAGAAAATACTGTTTTGATGAAGGAAAGGGAGCAGAAAATTTAGATCCAAAACTCTTTGGGCTTTTTTTCTGCTACATTATACACAAGTTCACCCCATGAGAAGCCTTAGCAAGCCCCCAATTATGTAGCACCCTGTGGTATCATCCCTAATGCAGCTCAAGATGCTGTAACTCCTTTCCACTCTTGAAAGAGGCCATCCCACCACCCTGCTCCCAGCTCGGGCTCATACAATCACCTCATACAGACTTGGGGCTTCATCAAACTCTGTCTTAAGATTGGATTTAAGAAGCTTCTACTTTGAATTTGTTTTTGTAGGATCCCAGCATCTCAAGCTTTGCAAAATAGTTCATCTCAGGCATCTCTGGAAGGGAAGGAAAAACTCCAACAATCCCATTCACAAGCACAGCCCCAAAGAACACCTGAGCAATGGATATGCCCAATATGGCCAACTGTATATGGAAGGACAACACTTGAACCAGCTTCCACCCAAGTCTTAACAGCCTGTATCTTCTTTTCTCCTTGTGCACAATACCTTCCTGTATCTTCTTTTCTCCTTGTGCACAACACCAAGAAACACTCACTAGTAGCAATGCTATCACATTTTAATCCAATAAATATGATATGCATCTATCACAGTATTACTGCCCTGGTACTTTGGGTTTGTGGGCTGGCACCTTCCATGGGGGTAGATCCCATGGAACACAGGCTGACACTGTTGTGGGTTTCTAATGCTTCCAGATGCATAATGACCTAAATATTTACGCATGGAGAAATTGCATCAGATTATAAGGTAGCTTATTCCTATGCCCAAAGGAAGGAGGACTTTAGGCACAGACAAATTTGTACCATTGTGTTATTTAAAAACTTAATCACAAATTCAGGCAATACACTTCTGATATTTTTTAAGACAACTGCTTGCCATCTACAAACCTGCATTTTCAGAGATTTCAATAGAAAATAATCTCAGAGAAGAAATGTGGATGACACCTGGAAAGCAGCTATCAGTTCTTAATTTCCAATTTAAAGGCGGGGTTCTGTGATATTTTAGAGCACACTGTGAAAGCAGAGCACAATGAATTTGAGAAAATACAGTCTACTTTTATACTGTGCTCATCTTCTGAACTTTAGTTGAATTGTTGGAAAGGAAAGGTGATAGTAAACAAAGTACATATTAAAAGGCTACTGTACTGTACAAAAGTTGAGAGGGAAGGTATCCTGGCCATCTGTGTTTAACTGGAATCCTTCAGATAGTAAATGTCATCTTTCAAAATATACAATGGAGTATTTCCCAAGTCTATGGTAGTAGAAGTCCAGAAATGATTCCTTGGTAGCAGAAGGGCCAGAGAGGTGTCTGAAATTAAATGGATTCACAATCAAGCACCAGGCAGCTTGAACCTCGTCCATTTTGTCCTTCCAACTGTGCCTCCAGTGTTTCCTACTGAAGGCAGATTTGGCAAAGATGCTGCCTTTGCCAGCAGTACCGCAACATCCCACACAGCTACAAACCCCTGAGCTTGTACAGCCTTGCACAAACTCTTCTTGGATCACCTCTAAGGTATTCCTAGGTCACATCCCAGCAATGGCAAACCTATAGGCCAATTTACTTTTCCTCACTCTTCCTTCCTTCCTTTCTTCCTTCCTTCCTTCCTTGTTTGCCTCTGCTGAGAAGTACTGCTTCTCAATATTTCTGAGAATTGTTTAAAATCTGGGTATGTTCTCCTTTCTACTGACAAGCAAGCTGTCGAGGAAAAGAATTTCAAAAATCCAGGTAGTAGATACAGCTCTGACACAGGGTAATCTCTGATTCACTCTCAGCCAGAAACTACAGGCTCCAACTTCTCCCTAGCACTTCTTTACCAATCCCAACCACATTTTTCCCTTCCCATCCTCTCCTTGCACTGGTTCTGATCCATGTGGTACCTGTTAAACCTTCCACTGATCCATTTAAATGCCTTACTGTGGCAGAAAGCTGACTGGGGAGGATGGGGAATACTGGCTGCTCTTGAACTAGATCAGACTGTGATGAGCACTGCCAGCCAAAGACATCAGACCTCCCTCTGTGGCAGTAATAACTACTACTTTGGGACTGCACTCAGGTAAATTTTTCACCCTAAGATTCACATGATTGCACAACAGTCACAAAAAAAAAAAGATACATTACTTGGGAATGCTACAGGCAGAGGGAAGGGACAGAGATACTGCTTAACCCATGGCTTTCTGACCTGAGCTACCTCTTATTCTGTCCTCCCTCTGCACACTCTTTGTCTGTTTGTTTCAGAAAGTGCACTGAAAGTTATTTAACATCCTATAAATACCCCTGCCAGTAGGTGTGACAGAAGTCATGCTTGTAAACCCACAGCTCAAAGGCAAGTCACGCAAAGAAACAAAAATAGAGACAGGACAAATTTATACCCCACACTACTACTCTCAGTGAGCTTTAGACCCCACAAAAATAATGAAACAAAAAGAGTTAACAATAATCTGCAAATATTTTCAAAATACAATGCAATGTTACCAGGTTTTCCCAGGAGAAAAATGAAAAATTGTCATGCGTCACCTAATGCTATTGGTAAGCACTCTCAGACAGACAGTTAAAGCTTTGGCATCCTAAAATCCAACTCACTTATAATTTGCTAATTGCCAGTTCTTCATTTAGAGTCACTAAACTGATCCACAAAAAGGCCAACTTTCCTTAAATCTTTGAATGCCATCTGCAGAAACTGTTCCAGCACACGCCCTACAAGGCAACTAATCAGATGGAAATGGACAGAGGAATGCATTTTATACCAACAAAGAGCTAACTCTATCTGGATTTACTTTTTTTTTAAATCTAGATCTTACTGTTTGAAAAGGCACAACCTGTATCTGAAACAAGGCAGAAAATAGTATAATTCTAATAAGGCCCAAGTTCAGCTTTGCCTTGTAAAGGCAGCACTATTTTATATACAGAACACCTCACTACAACATACTTGCAACAAACAAAGTCAAAATGAACTCATTTTTCTTACTGAATTACTGAATATCCCAAGAGAACCAACAAGGGCATAGCAATATCATGTGTTTATTCCAAATTCTCACACAGTATGTGTATCAACCCTGAAAATTCCTTTCAAATCTGTACAATCCTGACTGCAGTAAGATTATGCTAGATCCTTAACTTTACAAATGAAATGATCATTTATTGGTAGAGCTGGTTTGAAAGACAACTATTAGGTTGCCAATCTCTCTACAGATTTGCACTCAAAGATTTTAAGCAAACACAGATTTCCCACTATTGTGCAAGAAAGACACAAAGGTAAGGTGGTACAAGACACGAAGGAAAATTTATAAATACTGATAAAATTCAAAAACATATGAATGGAAGAAAAGTCTAGACTTTCCAAGGATAAGAACCATTCTTTCCAGAAAGTCAGTTTTGAGCACTGAAATAGAACAGCACACCCAACATAATCCCACAAGCTTCAGATCCCCCACTATTATACTCCTTCAGAGCTATGCTGCATTAACAGGATGGTTGTATTTGCTCTGGAATCCTTGCAAGGATAGTTTTTGAAGAATACCAACTTAATCTGAAACCATTAGAGATGTTACTACACCAGTAAAGGTAAACTTGGCCTTTGCTCTTTTCCTTTCTTATACACACAAACACAAAATCCAGAACTATTTGTAAATATGTTGTTCCGTAGTTTTTCTTTTTGATGTCTGAATGTTGTAATCCCTGATACAAGAAATAAAAAAATCAGGGATGTGAATGAATAGAAATATATACTAAGTGACACTATGTTGCAAATACATCCAGAAGGAACATAAAACAGAGGACTAGGCAAATTTTATATAGTCCAACAGGGGTTTCTCAACTGGGACACTTTGTAGTTGGCTAAGAAGTCCTCATTAAAAAGTTGTAACTGTATTTTTTTCCTCTGCTCATTCTGTAAGTCACTCATTACGTTTCGGGGTGTGCGCTGGCAGTTTATATACAAGCACGAACGGGACGGGACTACTGTGGATGTGTCGGAACTGTTTATTTTCCATAGCTCTGCTGCACTGAGGCCTGTCTGTTTTCCCACAAACCTGAAACCCTCTAACTTTATAGATTCCTACAGGGGTGTTGCAACACATTCATGAATAATAAATACATACTAGGAAGAAGAAAAAAAACCAAAACAGTGTTCACAGTGGATTTTTTAATGTCTGTATTTATCAGTATAAAAATCAAGAATCAAGTTGAGATTTTCAGAAGTTTCTATGCAAGGAATGCTATTAATCATAGACAAAGTATTTGGTACACCCAGACACCAGTGCACAGACACATGCCAAAATTACAGCACAGCGGTGTCAGTATTGCTGTTATTGTTTGGCCTCTTTACAGGGTGGGAGCAGAGGGGGAGGGAATCATAATGTTCCCCATTAAACTCTCTCCTGAGGAAGAACAGCTAGGCACCGCCCTTAGCTAGACAGTTCTGGACCCAAAGCTGCACTTCTGCAGCTGCCTTTTTTTTTTTAATTAATTTTCTTTTAAAGACCAGAGAGTTAGGTTTCAGAGGCTGCGCAGTCCCAGAACGGCATCCGCACTACAGGAAATTACTGCTGATGTCTTAAAGAAGTACCAGGGAATTATTTACCCACATTTGTGTTTCAGACAATAACAAAAAAGAGCACCCAACAGATGCACGTGTCAGGGTGGTTACTGCAAGTTTTTTTACTGCTCCTGTCAGATGAAAAAATATTTACTTCTATTCCGATCTCTTTTATCCTTTCAATCCCGCTACCTTATGCAGGCCACACTGGCTACTTCAACACTTGTACTGACTCCCTGTATGGATGCAGACCAACTTCACGGAATTAAAGGAAATCCAGATAAACATCATTTTTAGAAAAATGTTGAGCTAGAGTTCCACGAATATTTTAGATGCTTACAAGAATGCAAAAGGGTATATCTGCACTGCTCAGGATGTGAACACAAAGGAAAGGAAAGTGTGTTTATTACTGCTCTTCCAGCTGCTCTAATTAATGGAGAAAGATAAAAGTGGTAACTTGGAGAGGCAGGACATAGAAAATAAATTATGAAAAAAGTAAGCTCATGTGAATGAATCAATTTTCCATTGCAACTCACTCAGGCTGAGACCTGGCTATTAAAGAACAGTTAGCTAGAAACACAACCTGGTTACTTGCTTGTTCAGGAAATAATATTTTTAGTAGCAGGCTTACCTATCCAAATACATGCTACATTAACCAATTGGTGAATACATAAATCATGGAGAAGAGAGGGAAAAAAAAATAAAAACTGCAGGACACAAAGAGGAGGGGTATTGAGAAGCTCAGTGCTGCTGGAAAGGGAAACTGGCTGCTGGAAGGCCAACATTTTTATCTCTCAGCTACATTTCAAGTCACAAAAACAACAATTTCCATCTTTGTGCTCATCTTCAGCCAGGCAAGCAGTCCTACCAGCAAATCCTGTAGGACTGAGATCCTGTGCATCAGTCCAAGAAACCAAACCATCATCTCTGCTATTGTCACTTGCCCATAAAAACAAGGTACAGCAGTCAGACATATCCTAAACAGGCACGGAGGTTCAGCTCCAGAGAGAATTGCTGCTACTATGATGTGCTTTCCAAAAGCCTCCCAGGAATAATCTTTCTTGGTTCTGTGGTCTAGGGAGCCCTGAAACCAAACTGGAAAGCAGAGGCTAAGAGAACAAGAAGACATTATGGCAGGCACAGTTTCCCACATGTGATTTTCCTCCTGCTATCTACTGACAGAGGTCATTCTGTTATTAATGGAAGCAGTTCAATATTCTCCCCAAATAACCTGTCATAAAGGCTTAATATTCTCAATGCTACATTCAAAGTACTATATATAATTCATAGTTATTATTTCAGTCTAATTTCGTCTCTTTAGCATTTCAATATATATATGTTTAAACTTATAATCCATTTTGTCCTGCATTTATTGAAGGTCCATCAGCCTTTAAGATACGTATGCTCTGAAAAACACCCCACTAGAATTGAGTGACTTCAACTCCCCCCACCATCAAGGAACAGGAGTTCACATTCTAGCACAGTAGCCTCAATTCAGAGTGTTTCATCTACTGCTTCTCTGTAACTAATTTTATTTCTTGAACTTTTCCTTTTAATGCTCCCCATTTTTAGCAAGACTTATTAGAAATGTTTTCCAGCTTTGCATAACAGACAAAAATATACCACTTGTGACTGAGAGCACAGACATCTTCCTGTGTGAGTAATTGAAGAGTAACATCAAACTAATTTAATTTTAATATTCAGAATAACAATAATTAAAACAACCTTTTTTATGACAGTAGTCAATGATCTTACTGAGGAAGGAGAAAGAGTAAAGAAAATTACTTTTTTGGGGTTTTTTCATTAATTGCTCTGATCCTCAGGCCTGTTGGTTTTATGATATGATCCCTTGCTGCTTTGCATAAGCTAGCAGCAGCTTACTTCCTGCTACTCTGTTTCATGAGAAAATGAACTCCCCTACCCTAAACAAGCACCCTTTAATTCTTTTATTGCTAATCCTTACTTGCATGCAGCAGGCTGCTGCTTCCCCAGAAGATCCTAAACAATCTGTCTCAGGGTTGTGATTCCAGGTGATTCTAACAGTGTTAGGGGCATTATTTCTACTTAATTTTCTGAAAATATACAAATTTTCCTTAATATACTGAAACGTACTAACTTGCCCCTTTCTACTCAAGTATATGACATTATCCAGTGAACGTTTTCAAAGCTACCCAAATATATTATTTGTGCACCATTCCAGCAAAAGTCAGATTTGGAGGTACAGGATTTATTAAACAAAATTATACAACACATTAGAAAATTCACCACACAGGAAAAATGCTACCTGCATCATCAGAAAATGCAGATGTGCATTTTTGTGGTGAAATGGCAACTGGAGATCATATAGAGAGAAAACAGAGGAGAGAGCACCCTGCTTTGGGTACAAATCAGGTACAGTGCCCAGGGAGCAGCTGATGCTTGTAGGCAGAAAGGAGCAGGCTGAAGACCTGACCTGAGGATCTGCAGGTCAGAGCTAATGCAGCAAAAAGCTGGTAATCTACACAGACAAAGCAAAACAATGGAATGGGGGAAATGTTGTGTAATCATTTAGTAGTTGTGTTGGCCCACTCTTAGTTTAAAATCATTGCCTCTTGTCACTATCTGACATACGAAGTCCCTATCCCTCCTTCCTGTAAGTCACGATAAGGTCTCCTTGGAGCCTTCTCTTTCCCAAGCTCGCCCAGCCTGACTTCGCAGGAGAGGTGCTCCAGCCATCTGATCATCTTCATGGTCCTCCTCTGGAGCTGCTTCAACAGGTTCCTGTTTTGTTTTTTGCTGAGGATGCCAGAGCTGGATGCAGCACTCCAGCTGGGATCTCCAGAGGGGGAGAATCACCTCCTCACCCTGCTGGCCATGCCGAATTTGCTGCAGCCCAGGATGTGATCAACCTTCCAGGCTGCAAGTGCACACTTGTTGGCTCATGTCCAGCTCTTCATCCATCAAGAACCCCCAAGTCCTTCTCCACAGGGCTACTGACATTTTGTTTTGCTACGTGTTGCAGTGTGATGCAATTTTACGTTTTAGCTATCCCAGTCCTTTCCCAGGTGTGGCAATACCTTTTCCTTTCCCCTCCCCTTGCCCCCTTGCTAAGTGCTGTCCGTCAATCTTAACATTCCAGCAAGGGCGTCGTCTGGTTGGTGAAGTTCAAAAGATGCTTCTCAGCCCTGGGGTCACTGGCCCAGCCAAATGTCACTTGTCCCCTGAGACTCCCCCCCTCCCACCTGGTTGGTGCCATACCCGCCCTCTCCCTCCCCCCCCCCCCTTTTTCACCTTCACCTCGTCAAAAGCTTCTCCATCAGAGGTAAAACCTGAGTTCCTGCATGTCTGGACTTGTTCCAAGTGCCAGCTACAACATCCAGCCAGCCAAAGGTGTCTCTGAGGTGAAACCACCACAGCTGCCGCCTCTGGTCAAGCAGCAAGGGTCAGACAAGCCCAGACACGTTCCGTCCAGTAATATTGGGATCATATTCCAATAGCTACAAAGCTCCTACCTGCCATCAATATCACAGAATCATAGAGTAGTTTGAGTTGGAAGGGACCTTCAAAGATCATCTAGCCCATCCTATTCACCATGGATAGGGACTTCTTGCACTAGATCAGGTTGCTCAAAGCCCCACCCAACCTGACATTGCACACCTGTTCATCCACACCATCTCTCTGACTCTGAGCAGAGCAGAAATATACTTCAGCTAGCTATGCAAGCAAAGCCCCCAAAAGATATCTCATTGTCATCCGTTTATTTTCACTTTTATTAAACGCCAGAAGTGCAAAGAGTTGAAATCCTCTGGAGAAAAAAAGAACAAATATCAGTACTGTGATAAAACAGAGCTGGTGGCAGGCTGCTAATTCATTTACCTTTTTTCTCCACCTCCTTGACGGGGCCTTACTGCCTCACTTTCCCCATTACTTTCCCCTCAGGTCTGATCACTGGCACCAATTCCAAGCTAACAACCACACCTGATTCCCCACAGAACCACCTGGGGCTTTCTGTACCTCCCTCCTCCTTTGTAAAGCACAGCAAAGTAAGTCCAGACTGCCTAAAAGGAATTGGAAGACCTTCAATTTGAACTCTTGGTCATATCCAACTGGAGAAGCTCTGGTGCTTCACTGATGGCTACCATTCACTTAGAAAATCTGATCATTAATTAGGTGAAAAAACTGCTTGTCCATGCTTCATGCTCTTAATCTCCTCAAAACTACATCACACTATGTTCAGGATACAAGGGGAAAGACATTTAAGCTGTAATTACAGGTAACTGGTCTTCAATGTTATTTGGTAGCAGCATTCAGATTTGAGTCCATTTTTCTCACATTTAGCAAAAGGTAACACTTTGTTCTTAAAAAGGAAACAAAAAAATCCTTCAGTAAACAAATATCCACACATTAAGCTGGATGAGAGGGATGTAAATTTCTCACTACAGGTAATCAATTAAACTCAACATTCTTCTGCAAGCCCTAATCTAGCTCCCAGTTATTCAATAGGAGTTTAAATTACCACAACTTTACCAGTGGGACTATTCAATTTCTTCTGTGTCTCATTTCCCTGGCTCATGTTCTTCCAGTTAGAAGGAGAAAGCCAGTTTGGATTGCCTTTTTCTACTTCTTTCCCTTTCTAATTTGTTTTACCTTATTTTCTTTCATTCCAGCTCTATTCCCTATTCTTCAGGCATATAAATGAACATTCAAATACATTTTGTAATAAAGATAGGAAAATTTGATTGTGGTGGCTCTCCAGAGCAAAAGCATGGAGACATCTGCTTTTAAGCCACCCAAGCTCTGATCATGTTCCAGTCAGAATCCACATACAATCGTAATTTCCTCCCTGCTTATCTGGAGATGGTAAGTAATATATTTCTGGCACATGAAACAAGTAATCTCAAAAAAGGGACTCCTCCCCAGAACAGTGAAAAAAGAAACCAAAAAAGCCCTTTGGAATTTTTATTTTTACTTGTCTCCACTTCAGTAACAAACTGAAAGCCATGATTTGAAAATGCAACTAAGTAAGAAAGTGGGAGCGCACAAACAACAAAGTGCCAGTGACAGCATTCATAAGGCCACCCTCGCATCCTCCAGTTTCTTTAACACAGTATCCAAATTCCATGGTTTCCCTAATACTTCCCATTTAGGATAGGTTGCTCTGCTAAAAAGCAGTCATCCTGCAAAGATGATCACGGTGCTATGCAAAAGAACCACAATTATGCATTTTCTCCCTTAAATGACACCTGCACAAATACTTCTGCCTATTGAAACACCTATAGCAAGACTACTGCTCAGTCTGATAATGACATATACAGAATAGAAACTTTTATCTGAACATACATGTTCCAACTTCAAAAAAAGATGGGAGAGTTGATAGGGTTATCCACCACATCATACACCAGAAACTCCAACAAACTACACAGCGTCTAATTACACTTAATGCTGCTACATGTCTTGATGTCAATCTGAAACAAGGAAAGTGTGAATCCAGGAGACCTAAACGCTTAAAGAATTTTTTAAAAGTAATATTCTTGATAGGTGTTGAGGCAAAGACATGAGATCTGAAACCTAGTCTGAATCTCAAAGTATGTGAAGAACACAGTATTTTGCAGTAATTCTCCACAGGAAAGGCATTCTCTCTAAAAATACCTTTTTGTTTTCCTTCAAGAAAACATGAAATTAGTAGTTTTCTTTAACTAATGTGTATAGATTTGGGAAAAGAAGAAAAACCCCGCCTACCTAGTAAACAATGAAGGCTTGTACAGTAACAGTCTCATGTATGGCTTGACCTTTTAGCTGCTAGTCACACACAATGATAAAACAGAGACTACAAACCCCCACTTCTGATTCAGCTTTTATTTCAGAGGGACAAAACACAACATCTACAAAGGTTAACATAATGGTTTTCTTGCAGAAAACACAGGAAGACCTTTTACGCCAACAACATCCTGAAAACATGCTGCCCTGAAAATCTGTTCTGTCTGACCTCTGCTTTAGACTGCCCCAAAATGTACCTCCAGAGGCAAAGCAAGCAGCTACATCAGACTTTAGGTCATGCATTTGCAATAATTCACCTCAAATGAGGTACACAATGATGCACTCATCCCCTCCCCTCCCAAAAGTGTCCAATAATGATAGGTGTATACTGGTACTCTTAATCTTAAGGACATGAAAACAATTTAACATAATAGACACATTCTGGAAAAAAAATCACAAACAGTCATTTGCAAAGAATATAAAAGTGTATTTCTGCTTCTCACAAGCATGGCTGTGGTATACTTATGATCAGAAACCAGTTTGTTCATTAATTAAAATATTTTACCTGTAATGGTTGCCAAGTTTTGCTACATGATAATATTAACATTTGAAAACTGAATTTGAAAAATTCTTAGTAATTTTTTTTTTAAATCCTTCAGACCAAATCTGTTAACACACAAAATTAGGTCAACTAAGAAAACCTGAGAAAGATCCCTAGAGATTTGTTTTGGATAGCTTAAGATGAAGGTTTCACTTGAAAAGGCGTCCAGTGAAAGACAGCTGCACAGAGCACATGAAAATCCAAATACACAAGAAAAGAGCTCAGCTCCACCTCAGTGGAAGTAAGCAGGTGCTAGGGGATCTATTCTCTGCACAAAACTACATGTGGGTATAATTCCCCTCTAGCAGAGGCAAACATTAAATGCTGGCACAGGTCTGACAGCAGAAGGTTGGAGAAAGGTTTACAGTGCTAGATTCTGTGGATACATCTCATTTCCAATATCTCCACTAACACACCACTGATTTCCTTAACCCTTTCCCCCAGCAGTTTCTCAGCACAGTTACCAGAAACTGCCTCAGCTTTGCCACCTAGGCTCCCCAGTCCATTCTGAGTGAAATAAATCTACTGTTTTAACCAGGCAAGTTAAGCAAAATAGTTTTGGCAGAAACAGAAGGGTTCCTGTTTTCAGCTGGCAGGTCAGGGGCAGTAAATGCATGCAGAAGATGAGTGACCAGCTGCCAGGGGTGGGGGGATGACTGATGCAAAAGAGAAGCAGACATCACAGCTATGGACTGTGCTCTAGAGATTCATTGTTCCTTGGACAACACATTATTAGCACAACATAACTGGATGTTGGATTCAACAATGACAAAGTTGGATCAGTCAGTGTTCCTATGGCAGTACATGAACACGAAGCACTGTCACCACCCTTTTTCTGACCAGTCTTGCTGTCCTCCTACCCACAATACCACTTCTCTTGTCATTTATCTTAAAAAATACCAAATCCCATGGCACAGGATGGCATAACTTTGTCACCCCTTCAGTAAACACACCACCAGTAAACTGGTGACGAAGTCCACCCTCAGCTTCCCTTAAAACAAACATATTTGCTGTAATTCTCTCGATCAACAGTGGACCTTAAAAACAACAGACCTTTCAATTTCTCCTAGACCTTTCCCTTCTAACAGAATGAAAGAACAGAGAACAGATACCAGAATGCTGTTCAATACCCCCTTGCCTGGAAAAGGTCTGCAGCAAGTTGCAGAACCCTACAGCTTTTCCACTGCTCCACCACCAGCTCATGCCCCCTCTCCAAAGAGCCCAAACACACCCCAGAATCATCCAATGCAGGCTGACGTGCAAGCTGCTGAAATGGCACAGCAGCAGATGCTGAACAGAAGCTGCAGCAGCAGATATGGTGTGAGAAACCTTCTGCCAGGGCTTGGAGAGTGCTTGGCTTTCTACCTGAACCTATGACATGCAAATGAGTCATAGAACAGGGTCAAGCAAGCTGAAACATCTCATTAAATTTTGTTGATGCCTGTATTGCCAGTAACTCCAGACAATGCAACTGCTTAATGTCACTATTGTACTCATGGAGGGAAAAAACCAGGATATCCACTGCACAGAGTGAACAAGTGGGTGTTTGTACTAGATTTTAACAAGAAAAAATAATTCTGTACACATATACAAATAAAAGGAAGTTAAATTCTGGATAGTGGGCAAAATTACATCTTCACTGGCCACAGGTGTGCTGGGTTAGGCACCAAATGGGAAGTTTGCACAACAGGTACAGAGTAATGCATTCCCTAAAAACACCTAACTCTTGACTATTCTGATTATAGTGACACTTGGCTGTGGTGAGGTGGAAATCAAACCTGACAGATAACACAGTCCTACTACTATTCCTAGTATTTGTTAATTCAGGGTGCATAATTATCCTACACACATAAGTTCGTGCTGTTAAACATACAAACAGTCAGCTATATAGCTCAATTACTTAACAGTATTATGTTAAAATTTGATATGCCTCTGAGATGGACATTTAACAATTCTGACAAGTTTAATCTCAGCCTCAAACATTGTTTCGCCTCACAACCAGGAAGGGAATGAAACTCACTAAATATTACAAACACATTAAGATGTCACAAAGTGGCAAACTACAACCCACGACTGCACTTTAAAAACAGACACAATGTGGCAACATTCATTATCATCTTATATTAACACAAGTTTTATCCAAGTACTGAAACACCAAAATTGAATGCCAAATTAATTGTTCTCTGATTCTGCCATTTTCTGAGAAGAAATTTATTAAATAGCCTAACTAGAGCTCTTTAAAATCGAAAGCATCCAACCTAATTTGTACTTTTGTTTGGCTCCTGCATGTCCTAGAAATCAATAGTACATTATTATTAACTCAAATGAACATAGCAACAGGCAGATGGGCCAAACCCTAGAAGGCTGTACTGTCACTAGTTTCCCAAACATGAACATCTCAATAGAGCAGAGGAG
This sequence comes from Geospiza fortis, assembly GCF_000277835.1. Taxonomy (NCBI): domain Eukaryota; kingdom Metazoa; phylum Chordata; class Aves; order Passeriformes; family Thraupidae; genus Geospiza; species Geospiza fortis. Next base: position 1,255,320 of record NW_005054322.1, read on the forward strand.
GAAAGCGTATTTGAAAATCATGTTTGAGAGGAGTGCTTAAGTATTTCCAAGTTAGTGGAAACACTCATATATACATGCTTTCAAGTCTAAAGATAGTGATTTACAAGAACTTCATCTCTTCAAGTTTCAGTTGTTCTCAACAAGAAAACTTCCAGTAAACTCATCCTATATAGAAAATGTTTTATTAACTTAAAACTTTCACAGGATATCTTAAAGTGTGAATGAAAAAGCCAAACCAAAACAACTGTAAAAGATTGAACATCAGATTTTTGATACCATATACACTACAGCACATGCAATAAAATACATTTTTTACAGAAAGAAATATTTCAACTCTATAGAGTATATTTGTTCTAGTTCAGCTGCAGAAGGAAAAAAAGGTGTCTGTTTGTTATATCAAAAAGAATGGACTATGGAATTATAAAGCACCATCTCGCAGCCATCTAGGCTCAGGTTCAATTCCCAGGCTAAATTAAACTTTCAGTTTTATTGTGAAGCTGCCTGAAAAGGAGCATTGCAGGTAATGCTTCAACTTGATTCAGGCAGTCAGTCATGTTTCAGGTTACAAAACGATTTCACCGACATACCCTCTGTTGTTTTAGTGACTGCCAGGGGTGCTCTGCTGCCAGGCCATGTGCACATTGCCTGCCCCTGTCTGCTTGCAGCAGATGTGGCTACAGGAGAGGAATGCCCGAAGGACAGAGAGATGGCTAAGGGAAGAGCAGCGAGCAGCTGACTTCTGAACACTGAGCAATGTCCTTGCCTATCTAAAAGCAGAAAAAACCTTTTTAATCCCTATATATATATAGGGAATATAACTGACAGCATCCTGAACAAAGAAAGATGATACACCAACCTGGGAATAGGAGGGGACTGTGTAAAGTGAGGATCTGATATCCTGTCACCAGCTGCCACCAGATGTGGTGATACTCTAGAGGGGAGTACACAATAATTAATCACACTCCCAGAAGTCAAATTAGGCACCAAGAAAAAATGGTCCTTCTGACCCAAGAGAAAACCAGTCAAGTTCTAAAGTATGGCATTTTATTGTAATGTTGTCAAGGTAGCAATATGTGCTACAATACACAGAAAGCACTGCAAGTAATCTTGTTTTCTCAATCTAGGGAAAAATGCAGTTGAACAGAGTACAGTCCTTCCCCCTTCTACACACACTGGTAACATCCTCCACCAAAGCAAGTGAAAGCATATCTTTAAGAAGAAGACCCAGCAACTTTAAACACTCTCAGCAACTGCAAATCTACTACAATCCTTTACTGCCCTCATTGCTACTTATTAGTTCAAAGTACAACATGCCTAACTTCATCTCTCAGACACTGGATGGTCAAGTAAATATCACGTATTTTCCTTACACACATGTATGATATATACAGGCACCATATAGTTCCTCAGATGTACAATCTGCAATTGTGACACCTGCTCTCCAAACCCTGGATCACTTCGGTCCCCATGCTCTTATTAATATTTCACATCCTTCCTCACGTGTGAGCGGCAAAACCAGACATGGAATTCCTGTGATCTTACTAATGCCACGTACTTTCCTACTTCTGTGCAATATTTATATTGCTGCACAGCCAAAGACCACACTTCAGTTGCAGAATTGCAATGAAAACCCCCGTTGAGCTGATCCTCTGCACAAATTCTTAAGCCTTCTTTCAATAAATTACCAGTTTGAGGACAGTCCCCTATCGTGCTGGTGTACCCACAATCCTGGTTCCTTTGTATGTGGCTGCATGAAAAATGCCTTCTGATGGATGCTGATCATTTAAAAAAATTATTTTGAATATGGTATACTAGTAACTTGTTCCACACGTGCACAAACCTGCACATAATATGCTGGTAATGATGCGATATCATCACAGAAGCTGTGAATATATTGATATTAACCAGCCTTACACCAAGATCCAGCCCCCAGGGAACCTCACAAGAAACAGCTGCACTCCCATAGAAGAAAGGCACGCCTAAGTTCCTCTCTAAACTAAGAAAGATTTATGAAGCAACTTTGCCAATGTTTGTGGTATTTATTCCACAGTGACTCCATGGCACAATTGTTTTAAACTCACATTTCACTACAGACTTAATAGATATATCAGGGACACAATATAGGGTGAGTCTGCTACAATAGAGCAGTTGATGAATAGCTTAGGAATTTGGGAGATGTGGGTTTTTTACAATTCAAAATGCTGGGAAGCTATTTGCTTTAGTTCTACTGTAAACTGGTTTTTAACAATCGTTAAGTCATTTTGAAGTACTCAGAGCGAGTAAGCCCTGGCTTGTCATTTATTTCAGAGGCTCCATTTTAAAGTTTTCAATTTTTCAGCCAGGAAAACAATGAATAATGTGAGTAAGGAAAATCATTCATAGCATTAACCAAAGATGTTTAGGCTCCTTTCTCTAGTAAGGAAAAAAAAAAAAAAACAAACTAAAAACAACAAACTAAAAGAACAGTTAGTAGACCATGTAACCAGTCAAATAACATTGTAATTCAGCAGCATATTTCCATGTACATAAACATATACACAGAATTGGTGAAGCTTGTAGCATTGCCTATTAGGCAGCTGCTGAACATTTCCAATCCAAGATGCTGCTTCCAGCTGCTTGTAACTTGGCCAGACTTTGACTGCTTGGGTTGAAATTTTCCAAGTTGAATGTCTGCCTCAGGCTGAATTCTCTTCCATGTGCTGTAGAAGTTACCTCTGAGTGAGGGGTGCAGAAAGAGGCAGACTGGGATTAGAAGAACTCAGCCAAAATACTTGAGCTGTTTTCAGAACAAAACCAGGGAAAATGCTTACTCCCAATGGCAATACATGTCTGGAAACTTGGAAGGCTTTAATGCTCTTCCATCTCCTGATGACAGATCTGAATGAGTGGTGGAGTTCTTTTGGAGGTCCCCCTTTTGCTGCCCCCATGAAAAGTCCACCTGCATTTGGTCAAATGTCCAAAACCAGACTGCACTGTGTGCATTTTCAGTAGGTGTTTGCTAGGCCATATCCACATTCTTCTCAGTTCCTCATGGTGATCAGACAACACAAGCAATTATGAGCAAGTACAGCAACACAGACCACAGCCATGACCCAACGCCACTGGTTACCCTCAGTGGGGGGCTCTGACAGCAGAGTCCCAGGTGTTACCTTACAAATCCGCCTGATGAAGGACAGTGAACAAATATGCTACCCCAGGCTGCCTATCTGCTTTTTGGCGCCTTTCCTAAGGGAAAGAAAATCTAGGAAATTACTTACAAAATGCAGTATTAAAAGCATGGTAGCAAAGCAGATTTTGGAAATTATTAGAACTAAGTGGTCTACGTTAACAAAAAATGTCTCCTAGTGCTCATGTGCATCAATCTCTAATTAGATAAATCTGTATTTGCAGCTGACCTGGCCACATTTTTTCCCACTGAAGCTTTGCTAAAATTAACACACAAACTCCTCTTTTTGCCCTTGTTCTCTAGAGCATCATAAAACACTTTCAAATCACAGAGGAAATTATTTCTTTTCTCTTAGGTTCTTATATGCTTCTCATCACTACAGTAATCTGTAAGATAAATGATACTGTTATCCACATATTTTTAATACAGGAAACTAAGATATATTAAAGCAAAAAACTATGGACACTGAGTCAGCAAAACTTACACTCAAGGCTTGTATTTCTAACATGCTTAGACCTGCAAAACATCTTCTGTACACAGAGACCAAACAGACACTCATTTATGTTCCAGATGGTTAAGTTTAGCATAACTGCAAAGCAGATCCCAGGGACTCAGGCCAGGCTCCCAGAAAACCCAACAGACCACGGGCAAAAACCTTTATGTTTATGTGGAAATCAACGGCAAAGGAAATCAAGCTGCAAAATCCGATTCTCCAGCTGTCTCAGCTCCGAAGCTGCCTCTCCCTGTGCCTACAGTTGTTTGCCCCATTCACGTCTCCTCACTGCTGCCCAGCAGCAGTGTAGAGAGCTGTAGAGGTGTAGAGCTGCTACACCTTGGGGGACGCATGTCGCGTCCCGAGCTGGCCGGGAAGGATGGTGGCACATCCTGTCACACCATCCTCGGGCACATGTCCGAGGCGGGCAGGTGAGCCCGGCATCCTGAGCGCTTGGCTTCCCAAACTTACCGGCGGGGTAGGGCTGGGCACAGGGGAGAGGCGGTAAATGTATAGAATATATAGAGATCAGCGACATCCACTGGGTGGCAGACATGTTTCACGGGATCCAGACCCAGTGCGTACACAGAGGTACACAAAACGAAAGCTCCTAAATACTGGGCATTCCCCCTGTCTCAGAAGCAGCAATTGAACGGACACGGTAAAAAAAAAAAAAAATTAAAATCCCACAGAGGGAAGTTAACGTATTCTGCCTTGATTTTAACACCAGCTTCTTGTCCGTGGTGCTGAGGCATCGGAATTGCCCTGGCACTCGGGGGTTAGAGCTGTGCAGACACACAGTGTCCCGCGTCCCTCCTGGAGCTGGCTGCCCTCACTCGAGGTAGCCCGGACCTTGTAAGAGTCTTCAGAGTCTCTGTGCACTAATTAATGACCAATGCCTACTGAGGTAAAGCCTTTAAACTCTTCCCCAACTTAACAAACTCAAGGGAGAAGGAATTTTTTTGGACTAACAGCTGTAAATGAGTCCATGTGTGTAAGTAGCTAAACTTTAAAGTTGAAAGAAACATAAAAAGCCGGTATTGTCCATGAATTTCCACTTAGCATTTAAGCAGAATAATTTCAAAAGTTGGTTAGATGGAGAAGATGCCATCAACCAAATTTCAACCCAGGGCGTATATTTATAGCCATGTTGTGAACTACATAAAAAGTACACTTATAATGGAAATGCTGACAAATGCAAAACTCCTGCAGCTAGCTATGACAGTTTGACCACAAGCCCTCCTTGTGAGAGGAAAAGGCAACCTCCCCACCTTCTTTCTCAGGCAGCTCGACAGCGAGCTGGGCCAGGGGGTGCTCGGTACAGGTACCACCGCCCTGTCCCTGTGGGATGGATCGAGGCAACTCTTACTCCCCGTATTTCCCACATGTTGAATGAGCCACCCCCTGTTTTTGCCATAAACAACCGGAGGGCCTCTTACAGCCATGACTCACTCCGCAGGCTTCTCCTCCACCCCTGTGCGTGACTGTAGCAAACAGGCTGCCAGCTGCAGCCGGTGAATTAACACGACTTTTTTCGCAGAACCGTGGGGAGATCAGTCACACAGGGCAGGGCGGAGGGGGAGGGAGGGGGGGGGCGGGTGTGCTGTGGAACACCAGCCCGGCGTGAGTTTTATTT